>NC_081406.1:423474240-423816740 GCF_030272615.1 Cryptomeria japonica
CTACAACATAATGCATTGCTTCTTTCATTTGCAAACTAACTATGGTAGGAAAGACATCATGTATTTCATTAACAAGTAGATACAAAATAATTATGGATACAAATGGGGTGAAAACCCAACAATGTTTTTCTTTTCATGATAGCAAGAATGTAATACATCACTTTCTTTTCTTGAAAGTAAATACCACAAATGCTCACATTTCTCCTTTTATACACTACAACATTGAATCTATCCCATTTCTCCTTTTTTTTTTAAAACACTTTTCTGCAACACAAAACAGCAACATAGTTCTTTAATCCTTCTTTTCCCATCCCATGCAACCTGCAATAAAACACATCTTTGACCATGGAGAGCTCACCTCCCAGCCTAGGCTTACTAGAAGCCACCCCCGAGCTTGGAGAACCAAGCACTAGATGGGTTACAAACAAGCAAACTCCACAACAAACATAGGAAGACACTCAACATACAAGTTTCCCATCCCAAGCTACACTTTCACCACATTCATGATGATTCTTCCATGGGTGGAAGTGGACCAAGTACCAATGGGGAGATTGCAAGCCAAATACAACACAAGCCACCTCATGGCAATACAAATGCAACAAAACACTTCCACATTCCTTATGCCCCCCAAAAGGCTCAAGGCCATATTCACTCCCCTTATGACCCCCAAATGTATACACAAGGCTATGCAACAAGGGTCACAAAGGACACCCTTGAGATCACTCTCCATAAGGAGAGCCTCTCACCCAAGGCTGTCATACTCCTTCCACCCCAAGATCTTCCTACCCTCCCAAGAGTAGGAGATCTTGGACACTCCCAAAAAAACAAGAACACAAAACAAAACACATGGAAATGAAAACTACACATTTTTTTACTTCAACAAAAACTTCATAAAACACTTTCTTTACAAGCATCTCTTTCCTTCAACAAAACAACATAAACTAACATGAACAACATAACAAGAGGAGATAAAAAAAGAAACCAACCTTATTCTGCCAATAGGTATGCTAAAATTAGTTGGGGATGAGCTGCCCAATTCCACACAAACTTTTCTCCAAATTCCACCAAAAGTTCTATTCTACTACTAATTTTTCAAAACAAAGCATAATCTCCAAAAATGGAGAGTGGGTGATTACTCACTAAGTCTCCCATTCTTGCCTAAGAAGGCCTCTCACAAACTTCCCAACCCCTTGGGTGAGGTGAGAGTTTCCCATTGGTTCCTCTTCCCAAACTCTTACACATTACTATATCCAGAAAGGGAAAAGGTGAGAGAAGATGGGGAAGAGAGTTTGACATCAAAAGGGAAGGTTGTCTATCCTAGGAGGAACTTTCTAAGTTGAATTTTCGTTCACCTTGGAAACACCACTTTTTGAATTGACTAAACAGTCACATGGGAGAAGTCACATGTTTCAAAATACCCCTAACCCATAGGTATACCCTTTGGACCTTTGGAAAAGCCTTAAAACTGACCCTAGGAGTCCATTTAACCCTTTAGAAACCCAACTGAAGTTTACCTACGGGTCAAACTTGAGTTGACCACTCCCAAGACTCCCTACCCAAGGCAAATTTGGGACCACACTCATGATTTTGAATGGCTTTGGTAGAAACAAAACTCCCTCCAAGAGACAAGTCAAAATCAATGACACTAATCAGCACATGTGTCAAGTGACACAATAAAAAATACAATATAAAAATCACACATGGAATTTGTCTCTTGTAGGATTACACATATACATAAAAATTAATTTTAACACTCAAGCATCATACAGTTCACAAATAAAATACATTACAAATGGGGTGTTGTCTCTCCAAATAGACAACTCCCGGCTTAACAAACGTACATTGGTCTAGGTTTGGTTCTCCATATAAATTCCATGGTCACATGGATAATTTTCCTGCACATCTCAATTAACACATTAGTAATTCCAAATAATCGCAATTATACATAATCAAATACATGGATTTCATTGCACATCAGACACTTCATACATTGGCAACAATAATTCAATATCTCTTTCAATAAAATTCGATTTCACATAAGCAATTAACGTAATTCTCAAAATTGAACCATTCATAACTAAGCATCATTTTTTTTTCTATCATCAAAATGAAGTCCTGCAATTCCAATAATGACATTCACCATCTCAAAATAATTCTATTCTAGTAACATATATATAGTTTCATAATCATCATGCATAAAATAAAGCATCAACATATGTCAATGTGATCCAAATCATGGAATCATATAAGTTCTAAGTCCATAAAACATAAAATAAAGCATCCATAATAGTCTCAATATGCAAATAACTGAAAATGTCAACTGAGTCGGGGTAGGGCCTCACACCCTCCCCCTCTAGGCATGAACTTCCTCCTGGAGTTCATCAAAAAGGTGGGGGTACTGTGATCTCATACGTGCTGCATCCTCCCATGAGGCTGTGACCTCATCATAGCAATCCCACTGGACCCTAACTTGGTCCAGCTCTCGACCTCGAAGGCCCAGCATCCAGCGTGCCAAAATGCGAATGGGCTCCAAAGCTAGCTGCCCATCCGACTCCACCTGCAAGGCATCCCAATCTAGAATATGAGACTCATCATAGATATACTTCCTCAAAACTGAAACATGAAACACATCGTGGATGCGTGATAGGCTAGGTGGCACTGCTAGGCGGTAGGCAACTGGCCCTATCCTCTCAAGGATCTCAAATGGTCCTACAAATCGGGGTGCGAGCTTAGAACCCTTTCCATATTGGATTGGACTCTTATGCGGTTGCACTCTCAAGAAGACTCTGTCTCCAACCAAGTAGCTACGATCTATCCTCTTTGCATCTGCATATTTGTTCTGTCTATCCTGTGCCTCTCTAAGACGCTGCCTAATCAAATCCACCTGCTGCTCCATATCTCGAACTATCTCTGGTCCAATAGCAACTCTATCCTCTATGTGGTCCCAACTCAATGGTGTCCTACAAGGTCTGCCATATAATGCCTGATAGGGTGGCATCCCCAAGGACGTGTGATGCCCATTTTTATAGGCAAACTCCACTAAGGGAAGGTACTCTTTCCATCTAGTCTGGTGATCCATGACATACATGCGAAGCATATCCTCTAACACCTGATTAACTCTCTCTGTCTGGCCATCCGTTTCCGGATGATAGGCTGTACTGAAATTGAGCTTGGTGCCCATAGCTGACTGTAATGCCTTCCAAAAAGAAGAAGTGAAGAGGGAATCCCTGTCGGAAATGATCTTACGTGGAACACCATGAAGTCTGACAATGTCTCACAAAAACACCTGTGCTACTGCTGGTGCTGTGAAGGTGGTACGAACTGGTGAAAAGTGAGCCACTTTGGTCAACTTGTCAACCGTCACCAAGATGGCATCATGGCAGCGAGATGACATAGGGAGACCAATGATGAAATCCATGGATATAGTATCCCACTTCCACTCTAGTATAGCATGAGATTGGAGCAACCCACCTGGATGGCGGTGCTCCGCCTTGACTCTCTGACACTCAAGGCATCGGGCTACCAACTCGGCAATAAGCTGTCGCATTCCTAGCCAATGGTATAGTTCTCTCAAGTCTGCATGCAACTTTTTGACCTCGGGATGCGCTGCATAAGGAGCTCTATGAGCCTCTGTGATAAAGAACTCCCACAATCCCCCGGAAGAAGGTACATAGATGCGCCCTCTATGGCGTAATAAACCATCGGACTCTAAGGAATAATCCACATATTTCCCTTCTAAAGTTTCCTGAGATCGTATAGCCTGGCAAACCTCTAAATACCATCTGTCCTCTGGCAATCACTGCATGATCCGATCTCTCAAATCCGTGCTCATAGACATGGTGTACACCTTGTGACGTCTCCTACTCAAAGCATCTGCTACTACGTTTTCCTTCCCTTTGATGTAGTGAACATCAAAATCATACTCACACAAGAATTCCATCCATCTCCTCTGACGTGCATTAAGATTCGGCTGAGTAAATATGTATTGAAGGCTCTGATGGTCTGAGTACAACTCAAAATGATGGCCCAAAAGGAAATGTCTCCATCTCACAAGTGCATGCACTACGGCTGCAAGCTCAAGGTCATGAGTAGGGTAATTAAGCTTGTGAGTCTTGAGTTTCCTAGACTCAAAAGCTATAGCTCTGCCACTCTGCATAAGTACTGCTCCTAAACCCTCTATGGAAGCATCTGTGCAAACCATGAAATCAGCTGAAGGATCTGGTACTACAAGGATAGGTGCGGTAGTAAGTGCCTTTTTGAGTTCCTAAAAGGCCTTCTCGCACTTCTCCGTCCACTCAAACTTCTTCCCTTTGCACTGAAGAGAAGTGATAGGATGAGCAACTCTAGAGAATCCCTCAACAAAACGTCGGTAATAACCTGCTAAGCCCAAGAAGCTCCTGACCTCTGTCACACTGGTAGGTGCTGGCCAATCCATAATGGCTCTGATCTTTGATGGGTCTACCGAGATCCCATCACCGGATATAACATGACCAAGGTACTTGACCTCTGTTCTAAAGAAAGCACACTTCGACAAACTGCCATACAACTGATTCTCCCTTAAACACTGCAAAACCTGTCTCAAGTGCTCCTCATGTTCCTCCTCATTCCGTGAATATATCAATATGTCATCGAGAAACACAATCACAAATCGGTCGAGGAATGTATGGAATACTCCATTCATGAGACTCATAAAAACTGCTGGGGCATTCATAAGACCGAATGGGACCACGGTGAACTCATAGTGGCCATATCTAGTGCGAAATGCAGTCTTGTGGATATCGCTATCCACTATCCTCAACTGATGGTACCCTGACTTTAGATCAATCTTGGAAAATACTTTGGCACCTTGAAGTTGGTCAAATAAATCGTCGATCCTGGGCAATGGATATCGGTTCTTGACAGTTACTTTGTTCAACTGATGGTAATCCATGCATAATCGGAGAGATCCATCCTTCTTCTTCATGAAGATGACTGGTGCACCCCAAGGGGATACACTAGGGTGAATGTGGCCCTTCTCTAGAAGTTCCTCAAGCTGTAACTTGAGCTCATTAAGCTCATTTGTGGTCATTCTATATGGTGCTCTTGAAATTGGTTTGGCTCCTAGAACAAGGTCTATATGAAAATCAATCTCTCTATGGGGCGGCATACCAGGTAACTCTGAAGGAAATACATCTAAGAATTCCTTAAGGATGGGATGGTCATCAATGGATGGTTCCTTTTCCTCTTCTTCTTCTCTTTCACTAATGGTGATGGCAAATAACTGACATCCCTTTCGCATGCTCCGCTTAAGCTGCATGGCAGAGATCATACGAAGAGACACGGGTCTTTGAATTCTAGTGATCACTATGGGGGAGCCATGATCATCCTCACACTCGATCCTTTTCAGGCGACAATCCATCTTGGCTCTGTGGGCATAAAGCCAATCCATGCCAAGTACGATGCCATATGATCCGAGTGGTGTAACTCTAAGGTTTACTAAGGTGGTGGTATTACCAATCTGAAGTTGACAACCCTTAACCTCTGATTCCACTGACACTCTAGCCCCTGAAGCTAATTCACTTCCCAACTGACCTCTTGCCTAATTGCCACTAGCCCGCAATGCTCCACAACCAATGGAGATATAAAAGAATCAGTAGCTCCTGAATCAAATAATATAGATACACTGCTACCTCTGATCATACCTGCTACCTCAATAACCGTGGCCTGATGCTCTGCCTAGCGGTTGTCAACCGCTGCGAAGACTCTATGGGACATGCCCATATCCCCAACTGTCGGCTCTGATGTTGCCATCCTCTGATTCCCTACCATCTGACCCTGAGGACACTCTCTCGCCATGTGTCCCATGGCTCCACATGTGAAGCAAGCGCCTCGTGCCTGAAACTGCACTCCCTGTGGTCTGGAGAAAGACTGTCCTCCTGTCCTACTAGAACCACTATACCCACCTCTAGAGGACTGCTGAGTCCTCACCGGAGGTGTGTAAGGACCCTGAGATCTCTAATCTCGCCTCTGACCCTGTGACTGCCACTGCTTGGGCTTCGTGCCCTGCTGACTCTGTGGAGGCCTTTGCCTCTAGTTTTGCTGTGACTGTTGCGGAGGAGGGGGTTTGGAGAATGACGATGAGTGCCTATTGTTACCTTTCCAATGGGGTTTCTGAAACCCATAAGTCTGTGGTGTAGGGTTACGGTTCTAGAACCGATCCTTCGAGTCCTGTGGCCTGACCTGAATCTCCTCGGCTATCAAAGCCTTCTCCATGGCAACCCGGAGGCTCCCTGGAGCGGCCATTCTCACTGGTCCTGCTATGCCGGAATTCAATCCTCTGATAAATCGGTTGACGAGAAGCTTTTCATCTTTCAGGTAGTCTACATAAGGTAAGAGTTCAAAGAACTTGTTCTCGTACTGAGTCACTGACAGACCCTTCTGCTGGAGGTCATGAAACTCATCCACCCTACGCTGTCTGAAATGTTCTGATAAGTACCTCTCCCTGAATCTCTCTGTGAAAATCCCCCAAGTGAGGGTCTCTATCTCTAAGCCACACTTATATTCTTCCTGTCTCCACCATGTGGAGGTTGTTCCTCGCAATAGGTGAACCGCTGCACGTGCTTTTAGATTGCTCTCATAAGAGCGCAATGCAAAGCACCTATCTAGGCTTAAAAGCCATGCCTCTGCCTCTACCCCGTCGGTAGATCCCCCAAAAGATGGTGGCTGAAGACGCATAACCTCTCTGATTAGATCCCCTGGATCCCAACGTGCCCTCTCAATATACACTGGTGCTATGGCTGGAGGTGGTGCTGGTAGGTGAATGGGTTCGGGCTCATGCCCAGCCTGACTCTCTACGGGATTAGGAGGTGGACTCCTACTCCGTTCCCGTTCTACTGTTCTATGGCTTCCTGAGTTCTGGTTCTCAACATTGTGATCTACTGCCGGAAGCCTATCCTGAACTATGCCAATCAAGTTCTGAAGAGCTACCAAGATGTCTCGGTTTGGGTCAACTGATCGCTCGGGAGGAGCTGCTAGGTTCACTTCCTGAACCGATTCCTCCCTAATGACCTCTTCGCATGCCATGCGTTCACGCCTAGGGCCTCTACCACGTTTGCGAGCTTGTCGCGTAGTTGGAGGCATCCTCTTTAAGAAAATAAAATAAAATGAAATAAATAACTATTTTAGGAGAAAATATTTTAGCTAATTTAAAAATAAATATAATAAAAATAAATACAATTTAATTAATTAATTAATTATAGCGAAACGTAATGGAGTAAGGTTCCTAGTGTTGGCAACCTTGCTTTGATACCAAAATGTCATGCCCAAACTTTTGGGCACAAACGAAATAATTTTTTTTTTTTTAAATACTTAACTAATTAACGACTTACTTTAATTAATATAATGCAACTTTGTTTGGTCTTAACTACATTTGTGTAAATCAGGTAATTAAGTTCAATTAAGCGATAAGGTTAACTGAGTCATCTACGAGCTAAAATTTCTCCCAAAAGGATTAACACTAATCTTCATTAATAAATAATTAGAAACTCAAGTATAACGATTAATCTCGAATTTAAACGTTTTAAAATTTATCTTATCTTTCTTAACCTACTAGGATTCTAAGTTTAATTATCCTCGTTATTAAAACACCTTATTAAAATAAAACCCCCATAATTTAAAAAAGATACTTTATAATCTTAGACTTAAATGGCCCTCTTGGCCCTACAAATAATATTGCTTATACATTTTTTTTTGAGTCTAATCCACCAAGTATTAAAATCTTTTTATAAAATTTCTTCTATATTTGCCCAATATTTAAAAAAATATATATATACAAAACTTAATTTTACACCTAACAAATTTATTTACAAATAAGTACTAAAATTAGTCCACTCTTATATATGTATATATATATATATATATATATATATATTTATATATATATATATATATATACACATATATTTATTCACTTATATATTTTATCTAAGAATGTATTCTAAAGAAGGAGTTTATATATAAGTTTATAAATGCATCCAACAGAGGGGGGTGGGGCTTTTATTCTATTATAATGAGCTACCCCTTTTAAAATATTTCTCCCACCACACACATACTTATTTAAATTTCAATGTGTGTGGTTGCCCTAACCCGAAACTAGGGTTAGGGCAACTATGTTATCATTTATATTTTTTTTTCCCCTTTTTTTGGTCTAGTGCTGTGTGTGCGTGTGAATTCTCTTTTTTTTTAATTTGTGAGTGTGTGCAGGTGAAGGAGGGTCGGTGGCCATGAGAGGCGGCGCGCAGGGCAGTCCGAAGCCAACCCCTCTCTTTTTTTTTTTATGCATTTAACTTGTTGGTGGGCGGGGAAAGGGCCGAGCGGAGGAGGGAGAGGCGGAGCGGCATTTTGTTTGTTAGTTGCTGCCGCAGCGTGGGGAGTAAGGAGGAGGCGGAGAGCGGGGGAAGTGCCGGCAGCGCGGGGTACCGCTGGCTGCGGACGGCGCCGCCCGCAGGCTGCGGACGTCGCCGCCCACAGTCTGCGGGTGCCGCAGGCTGCGGCCGCCGCCGCCCAGGTGCTACGGCCCCCGCAATATTCATAGCATAGTTTTTTTTTATTAAACGTTTTTTTTTTATGTTTATTTCATTTTAAAACAAAGTTAAAACATTCACAATTTATAATATGTTTTTTTTTTATTCTTTTGTTTACATATATATATATGTATATATATATATATATGTATATATATATATATATGTATATATATATATATATGTATATATATATATGTATATATTTATATATATCTTTATATCTATATATATATATTTATATGTATATATATATTTGGGTAAAGAAAATTACATATAGATTTATTTCTGAAACTGGGCAGATTCATCATAAAAAGAATATATATATATATATATATATATATATATATATATATATATATATATATATATATATATATATATTTTGAAAGACTTAGCATAATATCAGTTTTCTCCTTCTTTCATAATGTTATTAAATCTGTAGAAACACCTCTTTTTTTTTGGTTATAAATAGATTTTCAAAAGGAAAAGGAATAATACATATATATATATATATATATATTACCATAATAACTTATTTGGGGCATCTTTTAAATACATGCAAGAACCTCCTAATACTTATTGTAGATTCAATAATGAAGAAAACATATTTTTTTTGTAGGCAAATAAACTAAGACTAAATGCTAATCCTTTGGAAAGAAATAGACTACAAATTAATAAGATTTCATTTTATGCAATAAATGGGGAATAAATGACTGTTTTTAAATAAATTTGCAGCAGCATAATTTCATTAAGCACATGTAGCAATAAATTTCATCTACTTGCAAAATTCATAAGAAATGCATTTATTTTTCTTTCTTTTTGTAAAACATGAAAATTTACCTACAACCTAATGCATTGCTTCTTTCATTTGCAAACTAACTATGGTAGGAAAGACATCATGTATTTCATTAACAAGTAGATACAAAATAATTATGGATACAAATGGGGTGAAAACCCAACAATGTTTTTCTTTTCATGATAGCAAGAATGTAATACATCACTTTCTTTTCTTGAAAGTAAATACCACAAATGCTCACATTTCTCCTTTTATACACTACAACATTGAATCTATCCCATTTCTCCTTTTTTTTTTAAAACACTTTTCTGCAACACAAAACAGCAGCATAGTTCTTTAATCATTCTTTTCCCATCCCATGCAACCTACAATAAAACACATCTTTGACCATGGAGAGCTCACCTCCTAGCCTAGGCTTACTAGAAGCCACCCCCGAGCTTGGAGAACCAAGCACTAGACGGGTTACAAACAAGCAAACTCCACAACAAACATAGGAAGACACTCAACATACAAGTTTCCCATCCCAAGCTACACTTTCACCACATTCATGATGATTCTTCCATGGGTGGAAGTGGACCAAGTACCAATGGGGAGATTGCAAGCCAAATACAACACAAGCCACCTCATGGCAATACAAATGCAACAAAACACTTCCACATTCCTTATGCCCCCCAAAAGGCTCAAGGCCATATTCACTCCCCTTATGACCCCCAAATGCATACACAAGGCTATGCAACAAGGGTCACAAAGGACACCCTTGAGATCACTCTCCATAAGGAGAACCTCTCACCCAAGGTTGTCATACTCCTTCCACCCCAAGATCTTCCTACCCTCCCAAGAGTAGGAGATCTTGGACACTCCCAAAACAACAAGAACACAAAACAAAACACATGGAAATGAAAACTACACATTTTTTTACTTCAACAAAAACTTCATAAAACACTTTCTTTACAAGCATCTCTTTCCTTCAACAAAACAACATAAACTAACATGAACAACATAACAAGAGGAGATAAAAAAAGAAACCAACCTTATTCTGCCAATAGGTATGCTAAAATTAGTTGGGGATGAGCTGCCCAATTCCACACAAACTTTTCTCCAAATTCCACCAAAAGTTCTATTCTACTACTAATTTTTCAAAACAAAGCATAATCTCCAAAAATGGAGAGTGGGTGATTACTCACTAAGTCTCCCATTCTTGCCTAAGAAGGCCTCTCACACACTTCCCAACCCCTTGGGTGAGGTGAGAGTTTCCCATTGGTTCCTCTTCCCAAACTCTTACACATTACTAAATCCAAAAAGGGAAAAGGTGAGAGAAGATGGGGAAGAGAGTTTGACATCAAAAGGGAAGGTTGTCTATCCTAGGAGGAACTTTCTAAGTTGAATTTTCGTTCACCTTGGAAACACCACTTTTTGAGGTGACTAAACAGTCACATGGGAGAAGTCACATGTTTCAAAATACCCCTAACCCATAGGTATACCCTTTGGACCTTTGGAAAAGCCTTAAAACTGACCCTAGGAGTCCATTTAACCCTTTAGAAACCCAACTGAAGTTTACCTACGGGTCAAACTTGAGTTGACCACTCCCAAGACTCCCTACCCAAGGCAAATTTGGGACCACACTCATGATTTTGAATGGCTTTGGTAGAAACAAAACTCCCTCCAAGAGACAAGTCAAAATCAATGACACTAATCAGCACATGTGTCAAGTGACACAATAAAAAATACAATATAAAAATCACACATGGAATTTGTCTCTTGTAGGATTACACATATACATAAAAATTAATTTTAACACTCAAGCATCATACACTTCACAAATAAAATACATTACAAATGGGGTGTTGTCTCTCCAAATAGACAACTCCCGGCTTAACAAACGTACATTGGTCTAGGTTTGGTTCTCCATATAAATTCCATGGTCACATGGATAATTTTCCTGTGCATCTCAATTAACACATTAGTAATTCCAAATAATCGCAATTATACATAATCAAATATATGGATTTCATTGCACATCAGACACTTCATACATTGGCAACAATAATTCAATATCTCTTTCAATAAAATTCGATTTCACATAAGCAATTAATGTAATTCTCAAAATTGAACCATTCATAACTAAGCATCATTTTTTTTTCTATCATCAAAATGAAGTCCTGCAATTCCAATAATGACATTCACCATCTCAAAATAATTCTATTCTAGCAACATATATATAGTTTCATAATCATCATGCATAAAATAAAGCATCAACATATGTCAATGTGATCCAAATCATGGAATCATATAAGTTCTAAGTCCATAAAACATAAAATAAAGCATCCATAATAGTCTCAATATGCAAATAACTGAAAATGTCAACTGAGTCGGGGTAGGGCCTCACACATATGCAGCTCAATCCTGCACTATGGGCTTATATAACAAGTATCAAAACACCTACTGGGGGCTACAACTTTTTCTTTGGTGTATGGATCCAAAGAAGTCTTTCCTATTGAGATGGAAATACCTTCTTTGAGATTTTCTTTACAAGGTCTTATTACTGATGAAGACTATAGAATATCTAGATTGCAAGAGCTCGAGTTGCTGGATGAACGTCGACAAGTGGAGTTTGATCATCTAAGAGTGTACCAAAAGAGAATGTCTATAGGTTATAACAAGAAAGTTTGACAAAGAGAATTTCAGGTTGGTGACCTTGTTTTGAGAGAGAATCCTAAAAATCAACAGTTTCGAGACAACAAAGAGAAGTTTTAACCCAATGGGTTGGGTCCCTACATTGTTATTGTAGCCTTTGGCTTTGGTGCTTATCAACTCTCAACATCGAAAGGAGAATAGCTCCATGAACTAATCAACACCATCCACTTGAAGAAATTATTCACTTAGTATTCTCTTGTCCAGCAACCTAAAAAATTAAAATATGAAAAGAATCAAATGCCTTGGTGAAAACCTAGTAAACAGGCACCTTAGTAGTAAAAAAAATAAAAAACAAAGGATCTTTGCCAAGCAGGTGAAAACTTGGTAAACAGGCACCTCTTGTACTTACAATGCTCCATCTATCAATGCAAATTTGGCATTTCCTATTTTCATTCCCGCTTTTCTGCATCTTTTCTTTTGCTTGTACATATCTTTTAGTTGCTTTTGAGACATCCTAGTTATTTTGGAACCCTCGTGGCTTGAAACCGATCAACATCCTAGTCTTAGGGTAATCCACTGATCAATTTACATGTCCTAAGCAGTTTAACCAAGTCATCTTTCTGTTGGTAGTACCAGGTCATCCAATCTAAGTCAATCACCTGTCTCCTATCCACTACAAAGTTTTATCACTGATTAAACAAGCAAAACACGACTACTAAAAACAATCATTAAACTGTTTGAGATATGATTGAAATTTCTTTGTGTTGTCTTTTAAATTGGTTTTCGATTATTATTCCCTCTGAGTAACTCAAGGAAATCTATCTTGACTAAGAGTAGCAAGGATTGGGGGCATAATACTTTTTTTTGTTTTCTTCTTGTAGGAATAATTTTGATGATCTGAAAAACATCTAATCAGTTGGGTGTCTATGATAAGTGCCTTCACATCAAGGTGAAATTGCCACACATACCTTGACTCCACTTATTTGTATGCTACAGGGAGGTTGGAGTCATTTCTTTGTATGTTTTGAGGGAATTTCTTTGATGTGCAAAATGGATGCATGTGTAATATGTCCAAGGATATGAACGATAAAAGGGTCATTGCGGACAAGATAATTAATATTGCATATGAAAAGGAAGGAACTCTATTTTGCTTGCTCTGTTTGTAAAATGCTCAGTGATGAAAATTAAGCATACCAAATATAGTGACTAAGTTTAAGTTGAATTCATTCTAAATTCTATGCATTTCAAGTGATTTTAGCATGATAACAATGATCTCTTTATCTTTTGAATGAGAGTCTGAAGCAATCGTCATTTCTCAACTAAGTGGTACCCTTTTTCATCATCGTTTCTTTGACCGAGTACTTGTGTATTGAGATGTTAGATGCATACATGATAATATTATATGGGTCCATACATTTCATTATATATTTATTTACATTCATATTATTGCATGAAAAATAAACATTTGCATTACTAGTTACTAATTTTCATCATTTATTTGCATATGAAAAAAAAAAGAAAAAGAAATAAAAACAACATCCATATTCATCTCGATTACATACATCCATACTAAAGCGATATTCATACATATAGAATAAAGCATATAGAAAGACATCTCATAATCAATCAACGCAAGTATAATCAAATCAAATCAAGAGCTTGTATATCTCGTCATAATCTTAGTGTTTAAGAGTACAAATGATATCAACTGTCATACAAAATGTCTCATCATAGAAAGAATCATATAAGCTACCAAAATGGGGTATATAACAAAATCTAGGAGGTATATAAATCTATCTCTCTGCCTCTCCTCATCTCTAGGTGAAGGAGGTGGTGCCTGCTAACCGATGTCTTGTCTGGGTTCCCTAGCTCCCTCAGATTGAGCCATATACCAAGAATATGGAATGACCCGCTGCGCTATAAGCTACAACATAATAAGATGCATGGCTTGTCTTACGTAAAACCTCTCATTTAAGGGCATCTTTCTCTGCTCTTATCTCTGTGAGTTATCGATCTCACTCTGCCAGGTGCATCTGCGCCACTGTCAATTGTGACTGCAAACCTGTCACCCTAGCCCTCAAAGATCGTACTATGTCTGGCACTACCTTCTCTATCTCCCCATCTCCCCCTCTCCACCTCCCTGCTCATCCCTCAGCTACCTAACCTACCTAGGAGCCACTCTCTCCTCCTCACCTCCAACCTCTTCTGCCCTAGAACTGCTAGCCTCAACCCCAACAGCTCCTAAGGATCCACCCTCCCCTCTTTGTCACTGTCAACCTCCCGTTGGTGCCCTATTGCTACTAGCACTAGGAACACCTCATGTTCATCTAGGTACATCCACTCTCCATCCCTTTACCTTCACTCATCCTTGTACCTGACCTACTACCTGTGCCTATGTTGGTGCATCCTCCTCAACCTCCTCTATAAGAGGCACATGCTCTCCAAGATCTATAAATCAAGAGAAGGGGTGTCTTTGAAACCAATGTCTATACTAGGGAAATACCCTCACATCTGCCACATCCTCCAGGTACTCCCATCTTTGTGGCTGTAAACCCGATAACTCCTGCATGCTCAACGCATATGATAGTCTCAGTACCCATCCTCATCTCTCCTCCTCCCCATATCTAGTATATGTTGTGAACTCCTAGGATATACTATGCGGTCTCCCATATTGTCTCAAAACCCTAGTCACAACAAATCACTCAAGAATAGAATTCAGTCTGCCAATGAGAGGTCTAGTCATGAACATATCTCTCTGTTGTGCCCTCCAATCAAAAGGAATTCTCAATATCCTATAAATATCCTTTGGATTGATCATCATCTCTCCCACTAGCAAATGAAATGTGTTATACTCAGAGTGGAAATGCTCAACTAATGTGGTCAACATATTGTGATTCACATGGATATCAGGTATCTGTAACAAATATCCAAATCCACACAACCCTATGTGACCTCTTTGTGCGTCTGATAAATCATGCACTAATCTCATTGTCAGGGGAAATGTACACTAAAACTGAATATCAGACAACTGAACCTGCAAAATCAAACACACAAATTGTCAGTACGTGATCAAATTTGTGCTAAGAATGTGATAAACTTGCTAAAGAATCTAAAAATACAACATTCAAAATCAAAATTTGTTGTTTAGACCTTCAAAAATACTTGTCATTTTCTATACGAGTTACCATAGACAAGCAGCAACTCGTAGGAGAAAACATGACGATCCGCATGAGTAAATAGACCCAAACGACAATTTAATACTCATCACATGATTAAATGGTCTCTTAAGAACATTCTCATATGATACACGGGTAAGCATCATACAAAAAACCCTACATTACCATATGATAAAACAAAAAATGCCAGATACTCGTACGATAAAGAGTATGACACTGAACGATAAAATGACACAACACGACTTCAAATGAAATTCAAAATGAAAAATTCAACAAAAATTCAAAAAATGAGAAATGTACAAGGTTTGCATTCGATCACTTACTACTGGGGCATAGTTCTACAGTCAATTATGTCATCTTTGGCACTCGAATTGATGTTCTTGAATCAGAATTGCCATTTTTCTTTGCAGGAGGCTTTTCAAAATTTTAACTTTGAGAGGTAAAAATGAATTGACAATGACACATTGAACCGCTTATATAGCCCAAACCCTAATTTTCAAACTTGCTGTGATGGACATAAAATTTGTACCCTTGCCTAAATCGACTATCCTGAGTCCATTTTCGGGATCAAAATCGAAATCTGACGTCAATTTTCTAGTCCAAAATTCACAATGTTGACCACTTATCACTTTCATCCTCAAGTCAATTCTCAAATCATCTTTGATCTCAAATTAAATCTTCAACATCAATCTTCATGCTCAAAATTATCATTGCTAAATCTTTTTATCTTTTCAAAATTGCCTAAAATTGTTGTACCCTCGCTATCTTTCGATTTTGCTCCCGAGGGGGCATACTCATTATTATTATTTCAAAGTCGATAAATTTTTCAAATCTCCATCTAAAGTCGAGCAGAAATCTTTTCAGTCAAAGAAAATCAATTAAACCTTGTTACTAGGGGCATCTTAACTAAATCATTTCATATTAAGTTGAGATTCTTAGATTTCAAATAAAGAAATCTCTAGGGGCATAACAATTTTTGTCCTTATCTGAATCAATCTTCAAATCAGTGTTCAGTTTCATCTCATCAAGTCAAGCTGGACATTCTCTCTTGACAGTTGATTCTTGTTCAATCAAGTTTGGAATCATTTTTATTGCTTTGCTCAGTTGATTCTTGTTTAATCAAGTTCAAAATTGGTTTTATCACTTTTCTCAGTCGATTCTTGTTCAATCAAGTTTAGAATCGGTATTCTTGCTTTGCTCAATCTGTTCTTGTTCAATCAAGTTCGAAATCAGTTCGCTTTGCTCAACCAATTCTTGTTCAATCAACTTCGGAATCAATTTTACCTCTCGCTCAATCGGTTCTTGTTCAATCAAGTTCGGAATTAGTTTTGTCTCTTTGTTCAATCTAGTTCAATCAATTTCTAGATCGATGCTCATTTCTTGATCCATCAAGTTCAAGAATGGTGTCTCACTCTACATCAATCCTAGTTCAATCAAGTTCAGGATCGGTATTACTTTAATTCAATCAAGTTGAACATCTCGCTCTTCATCGATTTGTGATCCATCAAGTTTAGAACTGATATCTATTTGACATTAACTATTCTCTGAACCAACATGTCCTTGCATATTAATTCTAAGAGGGGCAAATGCAATACCCTAAAAATGGTCACCTAAACCATGGGCCCCTAATCTCGACAAACATCACCAAGGTCCTAACCAAAGGTAATTAAATCAACCTTGAGCACCTAATTATTTAATTCTTCAATCATTAATGTTACATGGCAAATAAATCACTCTATATTATTTAATTAATTAAATCATTCCAAGTAAATCATTTTGATCAATTATTCTATTTATTTAATTAAATATCCTAGAATATTTAATCAATAAATTAATTTTCCATTTAAATTACAAAAAAAGGAATTAATTTAAAGAACAAGAGGAATTAATTTACAAAAGGAGATTAATCACAAAAAGAGGAATTGATCTACAACAGAAAGAGTTAAATTGAAAACAAAAGAGAAGAATTAAATTGAGAGAATAAATCAAACTTAAGATATTTCTTTTTCTAAATTTGAGATAACTTGAGAAAAATCAGAAAAGAAATTAAATTGAATTAATCATTTTCTCTAAAATTAAAACTCAAAGCTTTTCTTGAGGAAAGAGGTTCAGTTGCATTGAAAAGGCTTTTTCTAAATAAAAATCTTAAGCAAATTAAAGAAAAGTGCATGGAATCGCCTATTTTTATCTCAAGTGCATGGAATCAACTAATTTTATCTCCAATGCAAACTCTCAATCAAGCTATAATTGGAATCTATCTCAAAATTAACTTAATCGGATCTCTCAATTATTTCAATTAACCTGGATTGTGCTTTTTCTAGAGGAATCTCACTCGCTCATTGTGGTGTAGTCTAGTCACTGGTATTGCTTAGACAAATCTGAGAGCAATTCTATACTCGCATCTTTTAGAAGGCAATAGGTCAATTTGTTATGGTTTTTATATTCATGATTATATCTATCTAACCATGCATGCAATGACTTAATTGAAGTGTTGTGTCTTATAGCTTGCAAACTTTATCCACTTTTCAAACACACACTCTCTGTATCTTTTCCTAAGTGATCTATGGTTAGGAGTGGTGAAGCTATGTTTTTAATTTACTATCATTATTGTTTACGATTTTATATTATTTTTATACCAATCTCTTTGTTTTGCCTGGGCATCTCTATTGAGCCCTTATTTGAGCCTTATTATTGTGCCTTTGATTTTATTTTCTTGTCACAATTTTTTCTGAGTCTATAACTTATTTGAGCAAAAGTGCTAAATTAGTGAGTGCGCTATAACTTTCTGTATATTTGAGATTTCCCATTGTATTTTTGAGTTTTTGTATATCATATGCGCTATTAGTTTTTGTATATGCACTGAATGTTTCTGTAAATGTGCTAATAATTGTCATATGTGCTATAGCTCTCAATGAATATGGTTTTCAATTTGTCATAGGCGCTGTATGAATTGGTTAAGGTGCTACAAGACATAATATATTTGTCTTTCTACGTCACATATGCATTAAACTACTCAGAGTATGTGTTTTATCCATATTTCCCAATCTGTGATGAATTTTCTGGATCTGTTCTTGTTCTTGTACCAGAGGCTTATGTTGAGGTTTTCTGATGTTTTCCAATATTGTATTTTATATGATTTGGTTATTTGATATGGTTTTATTCTTTGACAAGTTGATATGCCTTGTCATAGTAGTTTTATGCTTCTTCACTTTATTGATATGTTGTGATTTTGAGGATTATGCCTTGTGTTTGCCCAGCAAGTTGATGAGCCTTACTATAGAGGGTTATTTCATGTTTATGGTAGATTTTGATTACCCTTGAGATGGCTTTTGATTCATTATTTCTCATTGAGGCTCTTGATAGTTATAGATGGATTTAAATGCATATGAGTTGCTTATGGAATCTTTTGGATGTTTCTTTGAGCCTCCTTGTTGTTGTAGTTGTTGTTTTGGAACATGTTAGGGGGAGTGGGCTTTCATGTGATGATCGGGGTCATGAGAGATAGGATGCTAGGAGGTTCCTTTTAAGGATTCTTAGAGTCTAAACCATCAGGGCACATTGAAAGTTTTTCTTATTGTAAACAAGTGATAATAATAAACATTAATTAGATGGTTTGGGTAATTAGGATTCATGTAATTAAGATAATTAATAGTTGTGAGCCCCAAGACTTGATCCTAGGGAAGATGTTTTAGGATAAGCTTGGGAAGGCCATTGCAATGGCAAGTCAATCTCCCTTGATTCTCTCATAGGTTCAGATGGCTCCATATGTCTATCAGGATTATGTCTTTTAGGGTAGTGCTTTCTATGTTTTGGAGGATAGCATGTGATGACACTCCACTCCTACATGTGTCATTTGCTTGTTGATCACTTATATCTTCATTGGAACACCTCTTGGATTTTATATTCACAGTTGCCTTGTGATTGACATATGATTATGTATTGTAGTAGTGCTTGAGTTGTTGGATATCTTTGGTTGTTAGGTGTCATGTTAGGTATAGAGTTTATGTTGGGACCATGTGTCTGATGGTATGATGAAAGAATAATTATCTGGTAGATTGCTGAGAGGGCAGGTGAAACAGTAAACTAAAAAACTGATATAAACTTCCCAATCTCAAACTCAAACTCACAAAGTAAACTTTCACTATCAAGATCAATACTCATAAGAATACTCAACATCAACCAGTTAACTAGTATAACAACTTAACAATAAACAACTTCAATCTTGTAAACATCAAAATGCTTAATCATACATCAACATACTTCATCTCTCAATGCTTCTAGTTATCATGCCTTATTAGAATAGTTAAGTAGTCAATCAAATAAACAAATAAGATCATAACCACAAAAACATTCACCACATGACACAAATGTTTATACGTGGAAAACCCAAATAGGTAAAAACCACAGTGAGATGAGACTCACAAGATAGCTATCTGAACTCTTCTGAAGTTTGCCCTGTTAGGAGCCAAGCCTATTAAAGATTTTACAATAAGTCTTGTTAAGAATTGATTCTATTAGGAATCACCCGGTTAATGGATTTACAAAATACCTTGTTAAAAAGAAAAAACCCTATTAGAAGTAACCTCGGTAGAGGATTTGAGAATCCAAGCTAATGGACTGCCTTATTAGAGGATTTAAGAAGTAACCAAGCTTATTAGAGCTTACCCGGTTAGGGGATTTCAGTTCTGTTGTAATTGTTAGAAAACAACAGGTTTTCTTGATCTATCTGGATAGAACTACATTTGCTTGATCAAATCCTTTTAAGCTTCAATCTTCTTTTACTCAAATTGCAGATCCATTCTCCGGTTAGGCAACCACACACTCAACTGATTTCAGCCAACACTTTTCCAACTCTAAACAAAATAACTTCATCTACCTTAAATACAAATCAATTAGGTCGGTAACACAACAAAAATTTAATTCTCTCATAGAGATTATAAACAAATCGGTTCAAATGTGACCATTGGATTTACATAGAGATCTATACACATTCTTCAAGAAAATTCCAACCGCTCCATGATCACCGCTTCATCGGACTTTGTAACTCATCACACATTATGCATTAGATGCAATCCATTTTGCTCATTCCTTAGACAATCAAACAAATGTGCCAAAACAATCTAAACTTATCCTCATACAATGATCACACGTGTTTCCATTATTACCACTCATCATTAGATCTTAAACCAACAAACTTGATTTGTTAGGGTTTAACAAAAATAACTGGTAGGGTTTACCGGTTACATTGCATAGAAAGGGTTTTAACCTTATACACCGGTTTACCGATTCAACTCACAAACTTACATACCAGTTTACAACATCTTCCTCAAATCTCTTCCTACCGGTTACAAGACAATATCAATAACAACAACAATATCAGCAATATCATAAATACCATTACCGATTCAATTGACATCAATGATAACATAACATATCATTAATGCAAACTTCATGCAAAATGCCAAAAATCTCCCCCTTTGGCATTGATGGCAATACAAATATCAACGCCTCTGATTGTTGTTGTGATTGGTAAATAGGAATCCTAGTTTAAATTGCCAAGTATTAACCATGCTTTATGTCTTCAACCTATCGCTAGTTTCCCTTTTCCAATCACATAATTCTCCTCCAAATCACATAATTCTTCTCCCCCTTTGACAACAATGCCAAATTGAAAGTAAAACATGTAATTGCAAATTTTCACTGTGCATCAACAACATACTGCAACTTGATGATCCCCCTATGGAATACATCCACTTCATCAATCCATGTAAAATTTTGCAAGTGATTTAGGGGCTGATGAAATCAGCATCATGCTCAACTAACTTCATGAAGAGGGACAACCCCCAACTGACTTCTAAGATACTCAAAAGTGGTCTTAGGTAGAGGTTTGGTAAAGATATCTGCAAGATGCTCCTTGGTAGAAACATGCTATAAGATAACATCTTTACTTTGAACTTTTTCCCTCAAAAAGTGATACTTCAATTCAATGTTTTTGGTGCAAGTGTGCAAAACAAGATTCTTAGAAATATTAATGGCACTTGTATTATCACATAAAATCTTTATAGGTTCTGAGATCTTCATCTTAAAACCTTCCAAAATGTGCCTCATCCAAATAGCCTGTGTGCAATTCATATAAGTTGCAACATACTCAACTTCAATAGTAGATTGTGAATTACAACTCTAATTCTTACTACTCCATGAAACAAGCCTTCATCCTAGAAAGAATGCTCCACTGGTAATACTTTTTCGGTCATCAACATTTCCTACCCAATCAGCATTTGTGTATGCCTTGAAATCAAAGTTTCCTCCATATGGATACCATAATCCATAGTCAACAATACCTTTCAAATACCTAAAAATTCTCTTGGTTGCTATCAGGTGTGCTTCCTTTGGATTCTTCTGAAATATAGCAACTATACCAACCGCATGGGCAATATTTGGTCTGCTATGAACAATATAGTGTAATTTGTCAATCATTGACCTATATTCCTTTTCATCAACAGACTTATATTCATCTTCCTTGGATAAATTACAGCCTATAACCATTGGTGTTCCAATTGGTTTACAGTTACTCTTGCCAAAAGTCTTCAAAACCTCTTTCACATACTTAGATTGAGTAATGAAAATACCATTCTTCATTTGATGTATCTGCAAGCTTATGAAAAAAATTATTTCCCCTACTAAAGACATTTTGAACTCATTTTTCATTTCATCTGCAAAACTATTGTTCATGACATTATTACCTCCAAAAATAATATCATCAACAAATACTTTCCTGACCAGTATTTCATCTCCTCCAGACTTGAGATAAATATTACTATCATCACTGGTTCATGCAAAGCCTATCTTCATCAGATGTGTATGAAGTCATTCATACCATGCTTTGCTTGCCTTCTTTAATCCATACAAAGCTTTATGCAATCTGCATACCATGTCTTTCTCATCTGTCAAAGCATAACCATTTGGCTGCTCTATGTATACCTTTTCTTCCAATATCCCATTCAAAAATGCAGACTTAACATCCATCTGGTATACCTTGAACTTCTTATGGGTTGCAAATGCAAGTAAATTTTTGACACCTTCCAGTCTTTCTACTGGTGCAAAAGTTTCACCATACTCTTCTTCTTCTTTTTTAGCATAACCCTTGCAAACTAATCTTGCCTTGTTGCAAACTACAACACCATCTTCATTTAACTTGTTTTTGAATACCCATTTAGTACCTATATCATTCTTATTTACCGGTTGGGGTACTATGGTCCAAGTGTTGTTGTTCTCAATTTGATCCAATTCCTCCTCCATAGCTTTAACCCAATAATCATCACCAAATGCCTCCTTAGCACTTCTAGGTTAAATGGTGGAGATCATGCAAGAGATCCCTCTTATTCTCCTTCTATTTAGAACTTCGGCATCCTTATCCCTAATAATCTGCTCAGGAATATGGTTCAGTCTCACATACCTAGGAATAACATTATCATTCTCTTCAGGTTCAGCTTCTTCATTATCATCTTCTTCTGAATTTATTTGTTCCGGTTGAACAAGTACATCAAAATTTGCTTTACTAGTTTTTGATTTAACAGTTTCAAGTTCCAAAAGAAAAATGCAAGGATCTTCATCCTTTTTCTCTGAACTGGTTCTTTCTAAGACTTCGGGACATTTATCTACTCAAACATTAGCACTCTCAACAATTCTCTATGTGCGATTGTTGAAGCATTTTAAGGCCTTACTCTTGGTAGAATAACCAATAAATATGCCTTCATCACTCTTAGCTTCAAACTTTCTTATGTAATCACCTCTTTTAATAAAACACTTTCTACCAAATATCTTAAAATAGCTAACATCATGTGATCTTCCATACCAATATTCATAAGGGGTCTTGTCCTTATCTCTTTTCACCAGAACTCGATTCATTGTGTAGACAGTTGTACTTATAGCTTCTTTCCAAAATGTTTTCACTACATCTCCTTGTATCAACATTGTCCTATCAGCTTCAACCATTGACCAGTTGTTCCTCTCTGCTATACCATTATGTTGTGGTGTCCTTGGTGCTAAAAGCTATCATTTGATACCGTTCTCATCACAGTACTCAGTGAATTCCTTAGAAGTAAATTCACTGCCTTGATCTATTCTCAGACATTTTATCTTTTTGCCACTCTCTTTCTCAGCTAAGGCCTTGAATACCTTGAACTTATCAAAAGCTTCATTCTTATCCTTCAAGAATGTGACCCACATCATCCTTGAACAATCATCAGTGAAGATCATGAAATATCTATCACCTTGAATGCTTCTTGTTCTTATTGGTCCACATAGATCTGTGTGACCCAAATCTAACAAGTGCTCTGCTGAGAAGGACTTGCTCTTGAAAGTTGAAGAAATCATCTTTCCTAACTAACATTATTTACAAAGAGCATTAACCAGTTTGTCTAGCTGAGGTAGACCTCTTACTGTCTTGGACTTGCTTACTTTAACAATGTTATCAAAGTTTATATGAAAAAATATCCTATGACAAAGCCATCTATCATCTATCTTTGCAATCAAACAGTTGCTAACTTTAGGATTAAGATGAAATAGATTACCTCTAGTTTGTTTCTCGGTTGCAATCAATTCACCTTCATTGTCAAATATTTTTCACGTACCATTTCTAAACTCTAGTGGGTATCCTCTGTCATTAAGTTGTGCTACACTCAGAAGATTATGCTTTAGGCCTTCAACCCAATAGACATCTTCAGCACTACTCTTCCCATTAAGAGAAATAACTCCCTTACCTTTAACCATACAGGGTGAGTCATTGCCAAATCTGACAACACCTCCATCAAATTCCTTCAAGGAAAGAAATTTACTTCAATCACCAGTGATATCATGTGAACAACCACTATCAATGATCCAATCATCAAATTTATCCATCTTGGACACTAGTGCCTTCTAATCTGATATCTCTTCCTTAATAGTTACAAACACAATATCTTCACTAGCACCATCATCAGATTCTTCGTCAGTGATACCACTATCAATAGCTATAAGACAATCTCTCTTGCCTTTACCCTTATACGTCTTGAATTTGTCTCTCTTGTATTCATTTTCACCATTAGGACAATTAGCTTCTATATGACCAATCTTGTTTCATGCAAAACATTTTAAGGGTAGTTTACCTCTATATTTACCAGTGCCTCTAGATAGTCATTTTGCCAAAATTGCTTCAAGTTCCACTAAGCTGACTTCATCATCAGCATCTCTATTGGATCTAGATTCATAACCATGACAAGTATCTCTACTTTTTCTCACAGATGTGTTAGAGACAGAAGCTCTGAATGTAGATTTTGATTTCTATACACTACCATCATAGTCGTTTAAGTCAAAAGCAATAAGTTTTCCAATGATAGAGTCAAGAGTTTCCTTAGTTTTGTCAATGGACTTCAACTCCTGAATAGTTGCAACTCGGATAGCATAGACCAATAGCAAGGTTCTCAGTACCTTACTGATCACTATGGCATCTTCCACTTTCCCTCTTGCACTCTTTATTTCACCAACTATCTCTTTTATCCTTTGACCATACTACCGGATATTCTCACCTTTAGACATTCTCATGTCATCAAACTTTCCTCTTAGGCTCTCCTCTTTAGCAATCTTAACATGTTCATCACCGCTATAAATCTCTTCAATTTTTTTCCATACTTCATATGCAGTTTCAAGACCATGAACATCTACATATTCAGCATTAGACAGGTAACTGATAATAGCCTCCAATGCTTGATGGTTTTCTTGCTTTTCTTTCTTCTAATCATCAGTCAGAGTTCAAGTAGGTGTAACATACAGATTTTCTACATGATCCCAATACTGACTTCCCAAACTCTTAATGTAAATCTTCATTTTGTTGCTCCATATCCTATAGTTATCTTTGTTGAACTTTGTACCTTCCTTCTTCATCATGACCTACAAGATCTTTTCCTCAAGTTGTTAGGATTTTAGAATTAAGAGGACCTGAGATACTTTGATACCAATTGATCGTATGATGAAAGTAAGTATGGGGTAGATTACTGAGAGGGGGGATGAATCAGTAAACTGAAAAACTGATACAAACTTCCCAATCTCAAACTCAAACTCACAAAGTAAACTTTCACTGTCAAGATCAATACTCATAAGAATACTCAACATCAACCGGTTAACTGTTATAACAACTTAACAGTAAACAACTTCAATCTTGTAAACATAAAAATTCTTAATCATATATCAACATACTTCATCTCTCAATGCTTCCAGTTATCATGCCTTATCAGAATAGTTAAGTAGTCAATCAAATCAACTAATAAGTTCATAACCACAAAAACATTCACCAAATGACAAAAAAAATTATACATGGAAAACCCAAATAGGTAAAAACCATGGTGAGATGAGACTCACAAGATAGCTATTTGAACTCTTCTAAAGTTCGCCCTATTAGGAGCCAAGCATGTTAAAGCTTTTACAATAAGTCATGTTAAGAATTGATTCTGTTAGGAATCACCCGGTTAAGGGATTTACAAAATGCCTTGATAAAAAGCAAATGCCCTATTAGAAGTAACCTCGGTACAGGATTTGAGAAACCAAGCTAATGGACCACCTTGTTAGAGGATTTAAGAAGTAACCAATCTTGTTAGAGATTACCCAGTTAGGGGATTTTAGTTTTGTTGTAATTGTTAGAAAACAACGGGTTTTATTGATCTATCTAAATAACACTACATTTGCTTGATCATATCCTTTTAAGATTCAATCTTCTTTTACTCAAACTACAGATCCATTCTCCGGTTAGGCAACCACACACTCAACTGATTTCAGCCAACACTTTGCCAACTCTAAACAAAACAACTATATCGACCTTAAATATAAGTCAATTAGGTCGGTAACACAACAAAAACCTAATAAAAACAAAACACAACAAAGACCTAATTCTCTCATAGAGATTACGAGTACAAACAAATCAGTTCAAATGTGATCGTTGGATTTACATAGCAATCTATACACATTCTTCAAGAAAATTCCAACTACTCCATGGTCACCGCTTCATCAGACTTTGTAACTCATCACACACTATGCATTAGATGCAATCCACTTTTCTCATTCCTTAGACAATCAAACAGACGTGCCAAAACAATCTGAACTTATCCAAATACAATGATCACACGTGTTGCCATTATTACCGCTCATCATTAATCTTAAACCAACAAACTGGATCAGTTAGGGTTTAACAAAAACAACTGGTAGGGTTTACCGGTTACATTGCATAGAAAGGGTTTTAACCTTATACACCGGTTTACCGATTCAACTCACAAACTTACATACCATTTTACAACATCTTCTTCAAAGCTCTTCCTACCAGTTACAAGACAATATCAATAACAACAACAATATCAGCAATCATAAATACCATTACCGGTTCAACTGACATCAATGACAACTTAACATATCATTAATGCAATCTTCATGCAAAATGCCAACAGTGTCATCTCCTAGCATGGGGGGTGGTTCCTTTAGTTCCACATTGTTAGGTGGTTGATGCCTTCTTCCATTGGGATGTCTTCTTGGATCTTTCATGCATGGTTGTGGATTCCTCTTCATTGTAGATCACGGATGATTATTGTAGCAGATGGAAGTAATTAATGTTGTGATATTTGTAATGTATTTATCATGTAAATATGTAGATGAGATTATATATTGGGAGAGCTATGCTCTTTATGTATAGTACATGTATTTATCATAGAGGATGTTGTTTTAGGTCATGGCATATGATTTGCAAAATGAACATTGAGATGTATAATGTATTTATACTTGAAAGTAATGGATTCTTGGCATTAGATGGTTATCATGGATTTGTTTTGAAATGAAATACATTTGTGTTATTGAATGTTTATAATGGAATTCCAGTTATGGTCAATGGTAATGGTTAGAAAGGAATCTATGGTTAATGGAAGAGTTGTAGGACTTATGTTTAATGGAATTCATGTAGAAGAAGTTGTCATAATGTAGGAATTATGGTTAGTAAATGATATTGTATTTATGAAGATGGCATTTATATTTATGTTCATGTAAAAGGATAGGAAGGAATAAGGAATCATGTATAGATTTTAAGATGTTTATTGATAAATGGAGTTATGATCATTGCACTATGCGTTTAGGTAATCTTGGTAAAGGAAATGTGATCATGATAGTAAAAGAAATGGTTATGGGATTAGGAACTTTTGGAATTGGTTAATAAACTGAACTTCAGGAAATGGATTGGGTTGCATGGAAAGTAAGCATGTCATGTTAATTAGTTGCATATCATGAAAGATAGGAATTAAGAGTATTACATCGATAATGAATATCTTAAGTGTTGTAATGGAAGTGGGGTAGATTGTCATTGTTTATGTTGGTAGTATAAGTAATGATGATCAGATACCCTAGGGAGATGATATGATGTTAAGTTATTCTGGCTGCATAATTAGTCTTATATGTTATGATTTATGTTCATAGTGATTAAATGATAATGGATGAAATTTGTAGATGATGATATGTGTTGTATTAGATGTCAAATTTTTTTTTAAAAATATCTTCGCTAGCATGTTAGTTGCCTTATTTCTCTAGGGTTTTTTTGGCGGGCATTACATCTAGTATCAAAGCTAGGTTCATACACTAGATACTCTAGTTTCATTTGAGCCCATTGTACATGTTATCACTTAGCATGGGGTAGCCTAGTGGTTTCATCCCTGCTTGTTGTTTTTGTTCTAGTTGCCCTAGTTTTTTAGCATATGGATTTTCCTTGCGTCCTGTTCAAACAAGATGCCTGCTATGGGTAGAGATCATAGATGTGCTAGATGCATGGTTACACATCAAAATCCTCATCCTAAGGTTTTTGAAGGGTCACACCATGAGGAGCAGCAATAAAAACAACATAATCAGCTTGGAGGTGATGTGATTCCACAGTTGATGAACATACTTCAGGAGCTTCTTGGTCTTTTAAGACCAAGACAGGAGGAGAACCAGCAGGAGTCTTGTCATTCAAAGTGTTAGGAGAGAGAGATTTCATGTTCTCCTAGGAGGAGAGTTGAGGTGGATCAGGAGGTGATTGGGGCTAGTCACATGAGATACATAATGAGGACTCACCCTCCTACTTATGATGGCTTAGGCAATGGCTTGGAGGTAGAGGCTTGGCTATTGGATCTGGGTGGGTGTTTTTCTATGCACCTATGTAGTAGTAACACCAAGACAAGGTGTGTGATTATGCATCTTCAATATTTTGAGATGACATGGTGGCATACAGAGGAACAGAAGCTACATTTGGACATAGTGACAGTATCTTGGGAGTTGCTCCTTGAGCAGTTTCGTGCTTGATTTCTTTCAAAGTATTGGAGGTAGAGGAAGACCAATGAGTTCCATGATTTGAGGTACTAGAGTATGTCAATTGAGCAGTATGAGTGTAGGTTATATGATATTAGGTAGAGTGTTGGGATAGTGGATGATGAGCCGATTTTGATTCAGCATTTTGTGAGAGGTCTTAGTGATCATATCAGTGGTGAGGTTCGGATGCATGAACCTAATACTTTGGAGGGAGCTATGGAGAAGACACAGATAGAAGAGGAGAACTTGGTTTTAGCTTCAGGAGGTGAGATAGGGGGACAAACAATTAGTGCTCCAGTTACAGGATCTATTGCGAGAGGTTCTCAACCGTATTCTTCAAGTGTTGCTAGGAGTTATCCTTATTCTTTCTGTAGTGGCCAGTGGTTTAAGAGGAGGCATTCTCAGGGTCAGAGCTTTGTGTCTGGTGCTAGATTTTAGGCTGACAAGAGTTGTAATCGTCATCATGATAGGAGGACTACTCCTTCTCAGCCAGCGCAAAGTTCTCATCCATCTTCTAGTAGAGGCAATGTTCAACAGTCAAGTGCTACTCCAATGAGTAGAGGATTTGGTAGGAGAGAATTCTTTTCATGTGGGTATCCAGGACACATTTCTATTCATTTCCCTCAATGGACTACTCATATGTCAAGAGAGAAGCTAGCTACTTCTGAGCCTACAGTTGGAGATGCAAGTAGATCCCATCGTGTATTTGGGGTGATTAATAACCATTAGGATGAGAACCAGGTGACAGTTGTTGAGACAACAAGTGAGATAGGTGGTATATCTTGCATAGTGTTATTTGATTCAAGAGTTTCATATTCTTTTATTTTTCATTTTCTAGTACAGAGGTATGGGCTTGTTGTGGCAAAGCAAGACAATAGGTGGCAGGTAGAGTTAGCTATGGGGTCCAAGGTGGTAGTGGATTCCCTTGTGCTTGTTTGTTATTTGGTTGTGGGTAGTTGTCATACCACAGTCGATCTTCATATCTTATTTTTGGGATCCTATGATGTTGTACTTGGCATGGATTGTCTTGAGTCTCATCGAGCTCAGATTGATTGTCGGGGTAAGAGAGTGCAGTGTGTGGATGATAGTGGGAAAAGTGTGGAGATGGTGGGTATTTAGAGACCTATTTCTCTTCGTATGATTTCCTCTATGCAGATGAAGAGGTGTACACATAAGGGTTGCCCGTTGTTTGGAGTGAGAGTGAATGGCGTGGATGAGGGAGAGAGTTTAGATGACCCTCTTCAATGTCATCCCATCCTTTAGGATTTCGTAGATGTTTTTCCTAGTGAGATTTTGGGTATGCTGCCCAAGTGTGATATTGATTTCTGGAATGATTTGGTTCCAAGAGCTGATCCTATCTCTAAAGCTCCCTATTGGATGACTACTCAGGTTGAGGTTGTAGTTTTAGTTAGAGGAGTTGATAGCTAAGTAATTCATTCATCCTAGTGTGTCCCCATGGGGTGCACCTATGTTGTTTGTGAAAAAGAAGGATGGATATCTTCGCTTGTTCATTGACTATAGGCAGCTTAATAAGGTAACAATGAAGAACCAATATCCTTTGTCGAGGATAGATGATATATTTGATCAGATTAAGGATGAAAAGGTCTTCTCTAAGATAGACCTTAAGTCTAGGTATCACCAATTGAGGATTCATGAGGCAAATATTCATCACACAAAATTTCATACTAGATATGGATATAATGATTTTATAGTGGTACCTTTTGGTCTCACGAAAGCACCATCGGTTTTTATGAGTTTGATGAATGGTTTTTTTAGGACCTATTTGGACAAATTCATCCTTGTGTTTCTAGATGATATTTTGGTATATTCGAGATCAATTGAGAAGCATGAGGATCATATGAGACGGGTTTTGTAGTTCCTTTGGGAGAATCCATTGTACGCCAATATGGTGAAGTGCGAGTTCTATTAATTAGAGGTTCATTATCTTAGTCATGTGATTTTAGGAGATGGTATTGTAGTTGATCCCTCTAGGATTCAAGAGATTTTTGATTGGCCAGCACCCACTAATGTGGGTGAGCTTCATAGCTTCATGGGTCTTGCAGGATATTATAGAATGTTTGTTCAGGATTTCTCTAGGATAGCTCATCCTATCACTTCTCTTTAGAGTAAAGGGAAGAAGTTTTTTTAAATAGAGTAGTGTGAGTCAGCATTTTGGATCCTTAAGGAGCATTTGAATAGTGCACCTATTCTAGCAGTACCAGATCCTTTAGGTGATTTCATAGTGTGCATAGATCCTTCTTTGGAGGGTCTTGAAGAATTGTTGATGTAGGATGGGTGTGTGATTGCATATGAGTCATGTAAACTCAAAGATACCCCACTCATGATCTATATTTAGCGGCAATGGTTCATGCTTTGGTTAGATGGAGGCATTTTCTTCTTGGGCATCGATTCAAGTTGCATAGTGATCACCGCAGTTTGCAGTACATTTTCACACTGCCGAATTTAAATGCTAGGTAGATGCGATGGATGGAGTTCTTATGTGAAAATGATTTTGAGGTGAGATATATCCAGGGTAGGGAGAATGTGGCATCATATGCATTGAGTTGTAGGAGGCATGAGATTTTAGCAGTATCTCTTAGTGTGGATTTGAGGATTCGTATTCTCAGTGGCCTTCCTTCAGATGCATGGTACCAGGAGGTTAGTGCAGAGGTTGCTTTAGGTAGAGCTCTTCAAGGAAGATATGCAAGCTATTTATTTGAGTTAGATCATCTTCTTAGAGATTTGGGGTGTATATGTCCCACCTTCAAACAGTCTTCGATATTTGATCACGTCAGAGGCGCATCGTGCACCTTACTTAGCACATCCAAGTGTCAAGAAGATGCACACGAATTTGAGGTAGTTGTACCATTGCGACAATATGAGGAGAGATATTGCAGATTTTGTGTCATGTTGCTTGGAGTGTTAGTGAGTGAAAGCAAAACATTAGCATCCAGTAGGATTGTTGCAGTTGAACTTCGTTCTAGGATGGAAATGGGATATCATATCTATGGACTTTATCGTTGGACTACCTATATTTTCTTGTCGTCATAATACTATTATGGTCACCATTGATAGATTGACCAAGGTGGCACACTTTTCTCTGATTAGATCATCATATACAGCAATTACAGTAGCTCGGATTTTTGTGGAGGGAGTAGTGAGGTTGCATGGTATTCCTCGACGGATTATATCAGATCATGATCCAATGTTCGCATCAGCCTTTTGGACTTCTCTTCAGCATGATTTAGGGATGCAGCTGAACTTTATTTCAACATATCATCCTGAGACAAATGGTCAGACAGAGAGGGTTTTTTAGGTTCTGGAGGACATGTTGAGGATGTATGTCATGGATCAACAGTCTTGTTGGGAGGATTACCTCTATTTGGTGGAGTTTGCATATAATAATGGTTATCATAGTTCTATTGGTATGTCTCCTTTTTAGGATTTGTATGGTAGACCGTGTTGTACACCCTTAAGTTGGGACCAATTGGAGGACAGAGTGTGTATTGGTTCAAAGATGTTCTAAGATATAGAGCAGCAGGTGGTGCGCATTAGAGAGCATTTGGCAGCGACACAGAATAGATAGAAGAAATATGCAGACACTCATTGAGTAACTGATGAATGTATGCACTAACTTATTGAGTGGACTTAGAAATTGCATGTTTTGGATTGGAATGCATTATAGGTAGAGGACGGGTAGCTTTCTTTGGTGCCTATGCACATTCTTCAGCATCAAGAGATGTTTCTCAGAGGTTAGAGCATAGAGAAAGTAAGGGTCTAGTGGGATCCAAATGTTGATTCTTTAGCTACTTGGGAGGATGCAATGCGGATGAGAGAGCTTTACCCCTATTTGTTCTTAGGCTTCCAAGAGTAAGCCTTGGCCAATGGGGGGAGGGTGTAGTGTCCCTCCTCAACTTGTCTTTTGTTTCATGCATGATAGACCTTTCTAGACTCATTTATGATGTTTTGGATAAGGACTATAACTCTATTTTATATTTTAGATGTTCATGATGATGCTAGACCTATATGGACATATTATACTTGATGGTCTATGTGGTTGATGATATTTTCTATTTATGATCATGCTATATGATGGACATATGTTGATGTATCCTATATATTTTTCTATGTTGGATGGATTATATTGCTTATGGATTTGATGACATTTTGGTTATACTAACCTCGTTTCATGATTATATATGTGACAATTGGCATTATGATGTCGATGTGTGTTTTATGACTATCTTTGTGATAGGGATGATGTCACATCACTTATCACGAGCATGATGTGGTGTTACGATTCTCTATTACTTTCTTGTCTATGATATATTTGTATATGTTGTATTGTGGCTTTGTGGATGCAAGATTTGCAAGTACTAGACATCGACTCCACCTAGCTTCATAGGTCTAAGCGTGTCTCTAAATCCCAGTGAAAAGTTGTCGGAGATGGCATGAGTTCCCTTCATATACTCTAGGCTTAAGATGTCTACCTCAAGTTGTCAGTTGTCTTGGCGTGATTCGCCATGTCAGTAAGTGAATTGTGGTTCTTGATGGTTTGTGAGTATGTAGTTGTTTATTTATTTATTTTATTTATTTTATTGATAGATTATTATTGTTTAATTTGATTATTTATTTATTTGGGATTTAGTTTTTATTTATTCATTATTGATTTATTGTTTATTTTGTCTTTATTGTTTAAATATTTTTATTGATTTATTGTTTAATTGTTATTATTTATTTATTTTGTGTTTAATGCTGTTTTTATACTTTAGTGTTGATTAATATTTTATTGATGGCTTTTATTTATTTATTTTTTACCTTGGTTATTTATATTTAATTATTTATTGCTTTAATTGGCTTTATTTAAAATAGCCCATACTATTTTTAGGGCATGGTTATTATTAATACTTTGGTAAATGATACTTATAGTATTCTTATTATTATATTCTCTTGTTATTTGGTAAATGAGTTTTATTATATTTCCTAACAAAGTTGTACACTAGTTGACATCGGTAGAGAATGAAGAACTGAATAGACAAGTGCAGGAGTTGTTGAAGAAAGGTTTGATTAGGGAGAGTTTGATCCCTTGTGCAGTACCAGCAGTATTAGCACCTAAGAAGAATGGAGAGTGGAGATTGTGTACGGATTCCAGAGCAATAAACAAGATCACAGTGAAATATTGGTTTACTTTGCCTAGGATGGACGACATAATGGACTATTTAAGTGGAGCAAAATACTTTACAAACATAGATTTAAAGAGTGGATATCATCATATCAGGATTAGAGAAGGTGATGAGTGGAAGACAACATTTAAGACAAATGAGGGATTGTATGAATGGTTGATGATGCCTTTTGGATTGGCTAATGCACCGATTACTTTCATGAGGCTGATGAATGAGGGATTGAAGAAAATATTCAATAAGTTTGCTATTCTATATTTGGATAACATTCTAATTTTTAGTAGGACAAAAGAGGACCATTTGTTGCAGTTAAGACAAGTTTTGCAAAGGTTGAGAGAAGAGAAGTTGTTGATCAATATCAAGAAGTGTACTTTCATGAAGGATGAGTTAGTCTATTTGGGATTTGTGATATCCGAGGATGGTTTGAATATGGACCATAAGAAATTAAAAGCAATTGTTGAATTGCCTACACCAAAAAGTATTGGAGAGGTAAGATCATTTCATGAATTGGCTAGTTTTTATTGAAAGTTTATCAGAAATTTTAGTTTAATTTCTAATCCTATGATAGAGACCATGAGAGGAGATCGTAAGGAATTCAAGTGGACCACCAGAGAAAACAAAACTTTTGAACTGTTGAAGCAGAAAGTGACTAAGCAGCATGTGTTGGCTTTACCAGATTTTAATAAAGTATTTCAAGTGGATTGTGATACAACCGAAACAAGAATAGGAGCAGTCTTGATTCAGGAAGGGAGAGTAGTAGCTTATTTCAGTGAAAAACTGAATGATGCTCGGAGGAGATATTCACTATATGATCAAGAATTTTATGCCATAGTTCAAGCCTTGAAGAAGTAGAGACATTACTTGTTACCTAAAGAGTTTGTGTTGTATACAGATCATCAAGCTTTGTAGTATTTGGACAGTTAGAGTAATTTGAATCAGAGACATATGAGATGGGTAGAATTCTTGTAGAGTTACACCTTTGTGTTGAAGCATAGAAGTGGGGAATCTAACCAAGTTGTTGATGCATTAAGTTGGAGAAGGAATTTATTGACAGAGATGAGAGTGACAGTATTAGGATTTGAAGATTTGAAGACCTTATATGATGATGACCCAGATTTTGCAGAACCTTGGAAAGCATGAAGAGAACCCGTTATGGTAGATAGAAACAAGTGGTTGGATTATTTAATTCGGGATGGGATTTTATTCAAAGGATTTTAGTTGTGCATACCTAAGAGTTTTATGAGGGAGAACCTGATAAAGGAGAAACATAGTGGAGGACTAGCTGGACATTTTGGCATTGATAAAACAGTAGCATTGGTGAGTGAGCGGTAATTTTGGCCCCAGATTCATAAGGATGTTAAGAGATATGTGTAGAGTTGTAGATTTTATCAAGCTGCAAAGGTTAGTAGTCAAAATGTGGGATTGTATAAACCTTTGATAGTACAGGTAAGACCTTGGGAGGATATAAGCATGAATTTTGTACTTCCATTTCCTAACACACCGAGAGGGAATGATTCTACATTTGTGGTAGTGGATAGATTCTCTAAGATGGCTCATTTCATACCTTGTAAGAAGACATCAGATGCATTACATGTAGCAGACCTATTTTTCAAGGAAGTGGTGAGATTGCATGGATTACCTAAGAGCATAGTTTCAGACAAACATACTAAGTTTGTTGGCTATTTTTGGAGAACACTTTGGAAGAAGATGAAAACAGATTTGAATTTTAGTTCTACTTTTCATCCATAGACTCATGGATAGATGGACTAAAGTTTAGTGAATAGAAGTACTAGAAAAACACCCTTTGAGATTGTTACCAGAGTGCATCCTAGAGGTATATCATAATTGAGAGACATTGGCAGTGAAAACCAGAGAAGTTCAGAAGCAGAAGACTTTGCAAATCACATGGCAGCATTGCATATTCAGGTTAATTAGCATTCGAAAGACATGAACAGCAAGTATAAGGAGAAGGTATATGAGAAGAAGAGACATAAGGAATTTGAAGTTGGTGGTGAAGTAATGGTATATCTAAGAAAAGAGAGATTCTCAGTTGGAACTTATAATAAGTTGCAGATGAAGAAGTTTGCACCTTGCGAGATTTTGAGGAAGTTCAGTTCTGGAAATGCATATGAAGTGGAGTTACCAGATAGTCTAAATATTTCACTTGTGTTTAACATTGTAGATCGTCATGAGTACCATGAACCAGAATTCAGTAAAGAAAGTGTTGTAGACCTAGAGAAATAGTTACCCCGGAAGGAGCTAAATCAGATTGAAGAGATTATGGATAGTAGGATTGGGCGTAGTACCTAGAGCAGTCAGTATAAGGAATATCTTGTGAAGTGGAAAGATAGACCAGTTGAAGATTTATCTTGGATTTATCAGGTAGAGGTAGACCACCTTGGTTTCCCTCTGACCCCAACAAAGTGAGAGGCTCACTTTTTCAATAACCCCATATGTTTGATGCAGGAGCATCCCCAATTCATAGCAATCTTGCATCAACCAAAAACATTTTTCTTTTTGTTTTGCTTTTTGTTTGCAGTTTCAATTTTCCTTTCTCTGTGTCCTGGTTTTGGCTCACCCGATCCTATGGAGTTAGATTCTACTTGAAGACTTGATCATCTTTCTTTCTTCCAAACCGCATCGTATTTGGATAATTTTTTGGCAAGATATCGCTACTGGTTTCCAGACAGTTTCTTGTTACCAGTTGATAGTCCTTTGTTACCAATTGTCTGGACCTATTCTAGTGATCTACTGGAACCCTTTCCGAAGCTTGCGAAGCCTTGGCAATTGATTTTGATGTTCCTTGGCATGTGGCCAACCTTTTCCCACAATATTCATTTCATCCTTTGGATTTTCCAAAGGAATCTCTTGGCAGAGGCTGACCTTGTTATTTTGCACGTTAGGTCTTGTTCTTCGAGTTTTCATCCCTTTTGGGCCGACTGGATCCTTTGGATTGATATATATAATTGTAATTGTGCATTATAAAATAATCAATCAGAGAACCAAGTAGCTAGACTATGCATAGAAGATAGATTTCATGATTCAAGGTCTCGGTTGTGACCTATTTTGTATGTTCTACTAGGCCTGTGAGTCAGTGTGTTGTAACCCAGTTGTTTCCAGTTGGATGTAATCAATTTTCATGCAATAAAATAATCTATTATGCATTTCCTCAATTCTATCTGTGTGTTTCCATTGTGTTTACTCCTCTTGACTGGTCCAGACTGATCTCTTTGAGGTCCCTCCTCACCGATGACTGCTTCAAGATGGCTTTTGATTTATTATTTTGCATTTTGGCTCTTGATTGTCCAATATGGCTTTGAATGCATATGAGTTTTTTATGGAATATTTTGGATGTTTCTTTGAGCCTCCTTGTTGTTGTAGTTGTTGTTTTAGAATATGTTAGGGGGAGTGAGCTCTCATGTGATGATTGGGGTCATGAGAGATAGGCTACTAGGAGGTTCCTTGTAAGGATGCTTAGAGTCTAGACTGTCAGGGAAAATTGGAATTTTTTCTTATTGTAAACAAGTGATAACATTAAAAATTAATTAGATAATTTGGGTAATTAGGATTCATCTAATTAAGATAATTAATAGTTGTGAGCCCCAAGACTTTGGCCTGGGGAGGATGTTTTAGGATGAGCTTGAGAAGGCCATTGAGATAGCAAGTCATTCTACCTTGATTCTCTCATAGGTTGAGATGGGTCCGAATGTCTATCAGGATTATGTCTTTCAGGGTAGTGTTTTCTATGTTTTGGAGGATATCATGTGATGACACTCCACTCCTACATGTGTCATTTTCTTATTGGTTGCTTATATCTTATGGGTTAAAATCTGCACATGATTTGTGTTATTGAATGTTTATAATGGAGTTATTGTTATGGTCAATTGTAATGGTTAGAAAGGAATTTATGGTCAATGGAAGAGTTGTAGGACTTATGTTTAAAAGAATTAATGTAGAATAAGTTTTCATAATGTAGGAATTATGGTTGGTAAATGATATTGTATTTATGAAGATGGAATTTATATTTATGTTCATGTTAAAGGATAGGAAGGAATAAGGAATCATGTATAGATTTTAAGATGTTGATTGATAAATCGAGTTATGATCATTGCACTATGTGTTTAGGTAATCTTGATAAAGGAAATGTGATCATGATAGTAAAAGAAATGGTTCTAGGATTAGGAACTTTTGGAATTGGTTAATAAAATGAACTTAAGGAAATGGATTCGGTTGCATGGAAAGTAAGCATGTCATGTTAACTAGTTGCATATCATGAAAGATAGGAATTAAGAGTATTACATGGATAATCAATATCTTAAGTATTGTAATCGAAGTGGGTAGATTTTTATTGTTTATGTTGGTAGTATAAGTAATGATGTTGAGATACCCTAGGGAGATGATGTGATGATATGTTATTCTTCTTGCGTAATTAGTCTTATATGTTATGATTTATGTTCATAGTGATTAAATGATAATGGATGCAATTTGTAGATGATGATATGTGTTATATTAGATGTTAAATTTTAAAAATAAATTATCTTCATTAGCATGTTAGTTGCTTTATTTCTCTAGGGTATTTTGACGGGCATTACACCTCCCTAAATAAGAAGTATAATATTTTTACACATGGTAACTTACATTTGGATTTGAAGTTGTTGATATAATTTTGCATATGTTGCTAATTAACATATATTGAAATGTTAGCCAAATTTTCTTTGTGAATCTCAATATCAAGTATAAGCCATGTAGCCCTTAGTACTTAATCAAATCCCATAGGTAATTGAGCCTTTATTTTATTAATTAACCCAATTATTTAGGTTTATAGTTCATTTGATTAACATTAAATTCATTGTATAACCTAGTTCTAATGCACACACTTATTGAAAACTATTGATATCCATATACATGTTGGTCCTACTTCAAATTGTATATGCACATAAAACCTTTAATATGAGTTATAAAATGTTATTGGAGATCCCATCATGTATCAATATTTTGTTCTTATTTAAATTTTGTTCCTAATATTATTTATCTCCACCCATATTGCCTTGCCCAAGAGCTTTTTCATTTCTAGATACATCTTAATGTTATATTTTATGTTCATAATGCATCCTTCAATTATTCATACTTGGATAGGAATCTAAGCTCCCTATTTACATCTCATGATGTTCTCTCCTTAAGTCCAAAAGTGGGAAACTTATTTTTAAAGTATCAAGTAACTTGTTAAGCACCTCAATCTAATTTCTCATCCTAGACTAGCAGTTCTTTAAGATGATTTTGTTTTGATCTAGCACTTATTTTTAATCTACCTTTCAACTACTCTAGTTAATTGCAATGTGCAGGCTCTTGTCCCCTAGATCCAATGACTCTAGAATATTTATAAAACACTTCAACTTATTAGAGATATACTCTCCATCATGAAAATATGTTCTTTCTATATGATTCTTAGGTTGTGGTCAAAACTTACCATTTTCATCAATTGAAGTCATGTGATAAGATACTTTAAAATTAATCAACTAAGATTCATTACATTGATACCATGTTATTGGAGATAGAAAAGCATATTACTTTAAACTCACCATATAGTACCCCTCCTCGATCAGCCTCTTTTGTATGTTTTGAGTTACTTCAGTGACTATTCTGTGGAACATTATTGTATTTTGATTTGGATATTATGCGATGTTAGTTCATGCTTTGTCTGGATTTATGGTGTATGATTTTATGCAGTATCTCAGTGCTTATGAATAATGTTATTTTATGGATCTTTATCATGGACTGACACTTTTCCCTTATATTGTGATGCATTATTTATATGTTGCATGTTTGCAAGTGTATTGGGATGCGAGGGGATGATTTTCCTTCACTCACTCCAGTGAGACAGGGAACATCACGATTCTCCTTCATTGGTGTGTGTGTCATATATATATATATATATATTCTTCTATATGCATGTGTGGTTCTTAGGTGCAGGACATTGTAGGTACTAGTACTGGGTAGGTACGGGGTATTGACTCTACCTGGTTTCACAGGTCTAAACATGTCTGATATATCCGATGGGAGTGGAGGAGATAGTTGTGGTACCCCATCTTGACCTACAGTTACACTCGAGTGAGTGTTGTCAGTCGGTTGTCTTTCCCATTTGGCTAGTATGCGAGTCATAGTGCCTTGGTTTGGTCATTTGAGAATCGTCATTTGATTTGTCTTAGTTTTGCGTGTTTCCATTTATTTAAATGTTATTTAATTAAAATTGATGATGCTATCTCATGTTGGCATAATTAGTTGATTATTATGCTTTGTGATTATTGAATTATTTAAATTAATGATTGCTAGATTAAATGGTTAAATGGCTTAATGTATTGTGTAAAGTTGCATTGATATTTTTGTGAAATAAATATATTGCCTAGCCATTTAAAAAGGTTAAATACTTATGTTGAAGGAAGTATTTATGGAAAAAGAAATAAATAAAAGCTTTCCTTTGTATTTTTCCATTTGGCCTTTATAATTTAAGCATTGGAAAAAATTATTATTTTTTGGAAAGAAATAAATCTGATTGCTTTTACTTTTTAAATATTTAAATCTGATTGGATGAAATAACTTTAACCTAGAAGCTTAGGTTAAAAATATATTTTGGGCATCCATTCTAGGCATTCACGGTAGGAGAAGAAGAGAATTTTTGGAGAGAAAATAATTCTGGAAATCTTCTTGGAAGAGCTGGAGATTCGACCTGAGTTGTAAGATTGGTGTTCCTTCATTCCCTTCCTTGCCTTGCTTCAAGTTGGATAATCTATTCTGATGTTTTTTTATTATTATTATTTTGTATATTCCAGTTTTCTTCCTACGTGATTACAAAATGCAATTTGCCTGTAGATTCTTTTTGGAATGATGGAATGGAAGAAAGATTGCCTGATATATTTGATATTGTGATGCTATTAGCATACGGTTGCATTCAGGAAAGAAATTGTTCATTTGTTCTTTGTTGTGTGTTATTTGTTCATAGCAACAACTTCTTGATTTACCACTTCTTTTGAAAGAAGGAATTTTAGATTTGGTTTGATGTGTGCATCCTTGTTTCTATACTGTCAAGAATTGGCTAGTTATTCTTTCCAGTGTGTTTATTTCACCATCTACCTTGTTGGTAAAATTTTCCTTGAGATTTTGGAAATTGGCACTGTATGTGTGTGCTCATGAAATAATTATGGAAATGGAATGTTCTTTGTGGTTATCAATTTGGTGGAGTGTTGATTTTAATTCCTTGGAGGCATGTGTTTTTGTTTGTTTCGTAGACTATACCGCTCCCGTGATGGGCTTGTCTCATCATGTGAGTCGGTAGTGTCTGCTACCCGTAGGTAGCAGAACTACCGGTCGGCAGCACCACTACGCAGTAGCAGTGCTACCGATTGGTAGGACTACCACCGGTTGGTAGCAGCACTATCAATCGGTAGGACTGCTACCGGTTGGTAGCGGTCGCTACCAGCGGTAGTGGCACTACCGATCGGCAATACCACTACCGGTTGGTATCAGTGCTACCAATCGGTAATGGCTGTTACCAGTGGTAATAGCACTACCGGTCGGTGGGGCTATTACCATTGGTAGCAGCACTATCGGCAGGTAGTGTATGTTGCCTCAGCAACAGCACTACTGTGGGTTGACTTTTGCCACCTCTTGACCATGTGCCTTACCGGTGCAAACCAGTATGTGACACAAATTTAATTTTATTTTATTAAGTGAACATGTTGATGTGGTTGTTTTATGTTAAGCATAAATGGTGATTTTTCATGTGATTTTTATTATGTGGTTAATAAATTTATCAATGGAAATCAAGGCATGAATTAGAGATTCAAATGGGTAGATTTGGATATATTGTGGAAATGAATTAAATGCCTATTTGGAATTCATATTTTTATTTGGTTGAATGTTCAATATGGATTTCATTCCTGATGGAATATTGATTTGGGAAATTGAATAATGTGACTGTTGAAAGAGAGTTTTATTTCATTTCTTTCAATCCATGATGTTACAAGTGTATTATGTGTTGATTTGGTCTATGGTTCAGTCATCCTGTGGAGGCGTATTTGGTACCTTTGACCAAGAGATATATGTTGGCTTCACTGTCTTAACCATGTAGTGTATTTGCCTTATGGTTAGCCAAGAGTCGGTATGTCCTTGTTTGACCACTTGTTTTTTATAGTGGTGTTATGGTTGTCTTCTTCGCCATAGGGTCCTCGGGGTGTGACCATGTTTGTTTAGTGTCCTTTGAGAGAATGGCTTTTGTTTGGGGGTTGTGCCCAAAGTGGTAGGCATTACGACCTAGCGGAAGTTAGATAATAACTAGTAATCTAATGAACTGATTAGGTGGGTAGTATCATAACATTAATAAATATAAGTGTACCTCATACATAGGTGAGTGCTAGTACAGGGCTCATAATGCTTCAAGAAGGCCCGGAATGGAAAACCAACCACCTTGTCTTCACGAAAGGCTGGTAGGGTCCACTTGAGACTTAGTTGGAACCGAAGGTTCAGGAGAGGTTACCAGGACAATGAGTCAGGACCTATGGAGGTTGTACCATGGTATCTATCTTAAGCTATGCGATGACACTCTCTCATTTGGTTCACTTGTATGTTTGTGATGTTGAGTCACCCGGATTTTTGTGGGTTCATTATGTGTTGTCATGGAGTCGTATTGTTTTGTCGACCATGTCATACTTATTCTTGTTTGAGGGTCCTCAGCTATCTCCTAGCACGGTGGGGTGATTCCATTTGTGAATTACATGGTCGGGTGGTAGTGCCACTTCCCATCGAATGTTCAGAATTGTACCTTCTTGCAAGGATTGGCTTCACAGGTGTTCCTGTGGTTCGTGACTCATGCTTCATCTCTTGTTTGAATATTATTGTTATTTGGAGACCCTGGTGGTCATTGTATCCTTGATCTTATGTAACATTTTAACTGGATGAGATCTATCCTTATATGTATATTGAGAAGCTATGTTTTGAAAGAGCAATGTAACCCTATGTTGGGATGTTTTTATCAGTTTCCTTGATGATGTTAGTAAATGCTTATTGAAGTGGAAATTATATTGTATCCTTTCAATCTTTCTATGATGAATCTTTATTTGCTTATGGCTTCTTGTGATCATTGAGTTAATGATGCATATGTGGATTTATGATTTTTGTGGAATTTATTCTTGAAGTTAATTCTTCATTGGTAACCCATAAGGTATTTTGGTGTAAGTCTTTCGCTTGTGTTATCGTGCATGTTGTGTGAATGCACTTATGATGTTTATACTTTTTTTTTTTTAAATTGTTTCACCCTTGTTGTGGGTTTAGCTTCGGGGTTCTTGGCGGGGCATTACACATCATTTCTAGTAACTTTTTAAAAGAATCATGTTTCTTCTACACTTTTGTATTTATTATCATGTGATTTAGATCCTACCATAATTTGACACTTTAGGTTTACTAGGAGACTAGAACATCCTATATCCAAATTTCTTCTTACCCCTCTATCTGAACCCTCACAACTAGGATATATTAGAGAATTCATTTGTGTCCAATTTGCTTTACCTTTCATTTGACAAGAAACAAACAACATGCACCGATTTTGGTAAATAATATTTACCATTTATTTTCATAATCAAAATTTAAATAAATTTAAGACAAGGATCGAAAGAATTAGTGCCAACTTTACGATTTGTAGATACGGTTTGAAGTGACCCTAGAAGCTTCCATCCACCTTAAGGTTACATGCACTTGAATAAGAATAATCATTTATGAATAATATTTAATGCTCTCTCTCTCTCTCTCTCTCTCTCTCTCTCTCTCTCTCTCTCTCTCTCTCTCTCTCTCTATATATATATATATATATATATATATATCTATGTGTGTGTGTGTGCATATATATACATACATATATACATATATGTACATATATACATATATATACATGTATATATGTATATACATATGTATATATCTATATATATGTATATAACTATACATATGTATATATATACATATGTGTGTGTGAAAAGTGGATAAGGTTTGTGTAATCACATAAATTTGTCCACTTAATTAAAATGAATATTTAGTATTTATTTGATTATTTAACCATCAATCAATAATTAATTAAATTAATATATTTAATTAATTCATCTTAACCCTCTTCTCCTATTAATTAAATAAATTATTTGATTTATTTGATTTAATTCACTTAACCAAATTCAGACCATTAATTAAATAAATAAATCATATTTAATTAATTAAATCTTCTCTCACATTTAAATAAATTAATATTTATTTAAATTCTCCCAAAATCCCACCTCTCACATTTAAATAAATTAACATTTATTTAAATCACCTTTATCCTCTACCCGCTTGCATTTTCCTACAAATGCAAGTTGCACAACTATTTTAAATAAATCATTGATTTAAATTACCTTTATCCTCCACCCACTTGAATTTTCCTACAAATGCAAGTTGCACAACTATTTTAAATAAATTATTTATTTAAAATCCTATTTATCCTCACCCACTTGAAACCTTTAATGGTTTCCCTTAAAGTCTTCAAACTTAATGGCTTCCCTTAAAGTCTTCTTAAGACTTTAATTGCTTCCCTTAAAGTCTTCAAGCCTTTAATGGTTTCCCTCAAAGTCTTCAAGCATTTTAATGTTTTATCTTCCTTTTTCTATTTAAATAAATTAATATTTATTTGAATATTTATCCAAATGCAAATTACACCATTTAATTGAAATAAATGATTTTATTTTAATTGAAAATACCAAAATTCCTCCCACTTGCATTTTCCTACAAAATCCACTTGCATGCCTAAACCCCTTCTAGATTCTTCTAAACCTTTCCTAATTAACCTAATCCATCCCCTAAATATTGTCACATTCCTAAGCAAACTAGAGTCACTTCTCAAAGACTCCAAAGTCTTTGAAAAGCAATTAATGATTTGTGTGTTCAACAAATTAACCTCTAAAGTCTTCCAAACCACTTATGGCTCTTACATGACCATTAATGGTTAATTCCACTTGCACCCATGGTTAAGGACTTTGACCCCTAACTTAACTCTCATGTAACCCATGTGTCTCTTCAAAGCATTTATTTCTTTGACTAGGGTAACCATCATGTCCCCTCAAGTATTTAATGCTCCTTATCTCTCCTCTCAAGCCTCCTCATGGTGACACTTGTCAACATGGGATTGGGTTGAAAGTCTCACATGGATTGAATATCTTTCAATCCTAACCCTTGTTAAGATTACTCAATCTTAACCTTTCATTTCCCCATTTCTTCTATAAAAAGAACCCTTCTCCTCAAGCAAGGAGGAAGCATTAGAGTATTGTTGTTATACTGGTATTAGCATAGAGCTTTTTTGCATCACTATCTACACTTGCATAGCATTTGCTTATCATATTCAACCATCTTGAATCTCCATATGGCATCCATGGCTAGTGCTAAAAGCTGAGAGCTACACTCATTTGGGACTTGGAGAGGAGAGAAACAAGGGAGAAGCATCGAAAGGCATCATGGAAGCATCTTAGGGAGGCTCTTCTCCTTTCTTTTATTTTGTTAAACTTCTTTCATGCTTTTTGAAATCTCTTTTGATATGTTTGGAATGGTTTTTAGTTCTTTGTTTTGTTTTTATGGTTGAAACTAACTTATTAACATTGAACTTTGTTGTTGCCTTGTCCCCATTTCCATGACATCAATTTGCAAGCTGTAAGACACAACACTTCAATTAAGTCATTACATGCATGGTTAGACAGATATAATCATGAATATGAAAACTATAACAATTAAACCTATTGCCTTCTAAAGATGTGAGTATAGACTTTCTCTCATATTTGTCTAATCAATACCAATGACTAGACTACACCAAGACGAAGGATTTAACCTTTATAAGCACAAGATTAAGCTAAGTGGATGCAAGATTAAGGTAGATGGATGAATATTAAACTAGATGAATGAATAATAAGCTAGATGAATTCAAGCAATCATAATTAAACTAAAAATAAAAATCTAAACTAAGATGCAATAATCTCAAAGCACAATATCTTCAATGACTCTAGAGCAAAAACTGCACAATGACAATAAATCTTCAGGGTGTCTTGAATGAGAGATGAAGGGCTGAATTTATAGAGACTCAAAAGAGAGACCAATGCTCAAGATCGATTAACCATGAGTGGTTGAGATTCCTCAAGAAAAAGAACAATCCAGGTTAGTTGAAATAATTGAGAGATCAGATTAAGTTAATCTTGACATAGATTCCAATTATAGCCTAATTGAATGCATTTTGGTCATAAGTTTGAGTTTGCATTGGAGATAAAATTAGTTGATTTCATACACTTTAGATAAAATTTAGTTGATTTCATGCACATGAGATAAAATTAGCTCAAGATTTTAATTTAGAAAAATCCTTTTTAATGTAACTGGACCTCTTTCCTCAAGAAAAGCTTTGAGTTTTAATTTTAGAGAAAATGATTAATTCAATTTAATTTCTTTTCTGAAATTTCTCAAGTTATCTCAATTTTAGAAAAAGAAATCTTAAGTTTGATTTCTTCTCTCAATTTAATTATTTTCTTTTGCAGATTAATTTAACTCTTTCTTTTGCAGATTAATTCCTTTTTTTTGTGATTAATCTCTTTTTGTAAATTAATTTCTCTTTTCTTTAAATTAATTCATTTTTTTGTGATTAAAATGGAAAATTGATTTATTAATTAAATATGCTAGGATATTTAATTAAACAAATAGGATAATTGATCAAAATGATTTACTTGAAATTATTCAATTAATTAAATGATATATTTAATTAAATGTAGAGTGATTAATTTGCCATGTAACATTAATGATTGAAGAATTAATTAATTTTGTGCTCAAGGTTGATTTAATTTCCTTTGGTTAGGACCTTGTTGATGTTGTCGAGATTAGGGGCCCATGGTTTAGGTGACCATTTTTAGGGTATTACATTTTCCCCTCTTTGAATTAATGTGCAAGCAGCATGTTGGTTCAAAGAATAGTTGATGTCAAATAGATATCAGTTCTGAACTTGATGGATCACAAAGCGATGAAGAGTGAGATGTCCAACTTGATTTGAAGCGATGAAATTGAACAGATTTGATTAAATCAATATCGATCCTGAACTTGATTGAACTAGAATCGATAAAGAGCGAGATATCGTTCTTGAAGTTGATTGATCAAGAAATGAGCATCAATCTAGAACTTGATCGAACTAGATTGAGTGAAGAGACGAAACCGATTCCAAACTTGATTGAACAAGAACCGACTGAGTGAGAGATAATACCGATTCCAAACTTGATTAAACAAGAATTGACTGAGTGAGAGATAAAACTGATTCCAAACTGGATTGAACAAGAATTGACTAAGCGAAGTGAGAATGTCCAGCTTGATTTGATGTGATGAAACTGAACACCAATTTGAAGATTGATTCAGATAGGGACAAAAATTGTTATGCCCCTATAGATTGCTTTATTTGACATCAAAGAATCTCAACTTAATACAACATGATTTAGTTAAGATGCCCCTAGTACCAAGATTTAATTGATTTTCTTTGACTTAAAACATTTTTGCTTGACTTTGGATGAAGATTTGAAAAATTTCTCGTCTTTTGAATAATGATAATCTCTATAAAGATGTAAAGAGTATGCCCCCTTTGGAGCGAAATCGAAAGATAGTGAGGGTACAACGATTTTAGGCAATTTTGAAAAGATAAAAAAAGATTTAGTGATGATAATTTGAGCATGAAGATTGATGTTCAAGATTTAAAATCAAAATTGATGTGAGCATCAAATGATTCGAAAAGTGACTTGAGGATGAAAGTGCAAAGTGGTCAACGTTGTGAAATTTTGACTAGAAAATTGATGTCAAATTTTGATTTTGATCCTGAAAATGGACTCAGGACAGTCAATTTAGGCAAGGGTACAGATTTTATGTCCATCGGAGCAAGTTTAAAAATTAGGGTTTGGGCTATATAAGGGGTTCAATATGTCTTTGTCAATTCATTTTTACCTCTCAAAGTTTAAAAATTTGAAAAACTTCATACCAAGAAAAATGGCAATTCCTATTCAAGAGAATTGATTCGAGCGCTAGAGATGACATAATCGATCATGGAACTATCCCCCAACAGTAAGTTATCGATCTTAAGCCTTGTGCATTTCTCATTTTTTGAATTTTTGTTGAATTTTGTATTTTGAATTTCGTGTGAAGTCGTGTTGTGTTGATTTATCGTGCATTTTGTTACTATTTCTTGTGCAAGTATTTGTCGCTTTGTATTTCGTTGTATGGGCATATAGGTTTTGTCATTTGATGTCCACCCTGGTATCATACGAGAGTGTTCTTCAAAGACCATTTAATCATGCAACATGTTACTATTTATTGTATAAGATTGTTTACTCATGTGCGTTGTAACGTTTGCTCATACGAGTTGCTGCTTGACTGTGGTAACTTGTATGGAAAACAACAAGTGTTTTTGAAGGTCCAAAGAGCAATTTTGGATTTTTGATGTTGTATTTTTGGATTCTTTAGCATGTTTAACACATTCTTAGGGAAAATTTTATCATGTACTGATGAGTTTTGTGTTTGATTTTTTCGATTCAATTGCCAGATATTCAGTTTCGGTGTACATATCTGTCGACTATGAGATTAGTGTGCGACTTATCAAACTCATGAAGAGGTTACATTGGGTTGTGTGGATTTGGATACTTGATGCAGATGTTGGATATCCATGTGTATCACAGTTTGTTGATTGCATTGGTTGAGTGTTTCCATTCTACGCATAGCACTTTTCATTTATCGGTTGGAGAGATGACGATCACTCTTGAGGATATTTACAAGATATTTAGGATTCCTTTCATTGGAGATAGGGTAGATTACAATATGACTCCATGGCTGGGCATTGAGGTTCTTAGACATATTTTCCATGATGAAACTATCCTTAATCATGCTATCTGATAGGGAGGCTACCTAATCAACCATCAATTAGTCTTCTTTGATGGTTTGCTCCTATCCCTTCCCGGGTTTCAAGTCTACTCCACTAGACTCCTAAGGGATTCCCTACCATTTGTTTTCTTAAATCACCTTCCTCAAGCTCACAAAGTAAGCTTTCTCAACATATCCTTGCAGGGGTGAAGGACACGCTCATTCTTTATCTCCTTGCTAAACCACCCATCTTGTTTGGTTTAGAAAATGTTTCTCTATTGGATTCATAATGTCATGGTTTCAGGCTTGTAGCCTTTTGGAACTTCTTCCAGTTCTCAGCAGATTCCTTCCCTGCAAGTTATCTTCTTTACGTTATTGACACCTAGTCGGACTACTTCCAAGCTCGCTTAAGCTCAGTATGCAGAAATGGCGACTGCCATTTGCTGGTTTCCTCTTACTGCTATTTTACTCATACTGTACATTTTTTTCTCTTCCTAAAGTGCTCCAATGGTCATGTGGATCCCATGGTGGAGTTTCAAGATAGAGCCATATTTACAATGTGGATTCAAAATGAAGTACTAAACAATGAAAGGAAACTTTAATACAAGACTGTAATGAAATTTAACAAAACAAGATAGAATAACACTTAGCGAAGAAAAACCAGAAAAATAGAATTTTGTATTTCTTTTGTTTATCCAAATGATCCAACCAACTCCTTACAATTCATCTTTTTGTACTCTTATATCTCATCCATCCATCGTGGAAACATAGATGGTTACATAATGGAAATAAAATAGTTCCATAGTGGGTCATCGGTGTAGCCTCAGAACCTGGCTTCCAATGCCCGTTGGCGACTTGCAAAAATCCACACCTTTCCATCAGATGAATTGGGGTAACCAAAACACACCTACACCGATACCCGATAACCAGCTCCTCTGTTGGATATTTTTCCATCGACCTTCGGGGTAACATCAAATCCTAGTTCTTGATGGTCGATGGTGACTTGTCGCACTCCGCACTTCCTATTGGGCTTCAGTGTAACATCAACTTCTATTTCCTGATGAACCTCCTCTAGTTGTGCACTTTCTATTGGGTTTTGGCATAACCTCAACACGGAGCCATCGATGTCCAATGACTATGTCCTCCACTTCCACTTTTTCTATCAAGCATCGGGATAACAGGAAATCCCTTCGTCTGATGCTCCTCCCCTTGTGCTTTGTCATCGGGTCATCAGCGTAAAATGGAAGAAGTCCTCCCAATGACCGATACAAATAGGTTCGCATCACTTTCATTATCATCAAGAGCCTTAGAAGTGAACTCTTGAACCTTGAACCTTTTGAACCACTTGAACCTTTTTAACCGAATTGGTTCAAAGTTCAAGTACAGAAAATAACTTAAAACAGAGACATTCACTCGTTATACAACAACACATTGTCATGGATTACAAAAGACATTTAGAACCTTGAACTAATTTGGTTCATAGGTTCGAAGTTCAAAATGGATAACAATAGAATGAGTGCTTTCCCATCGGGTCATCAGGGTAGCATAAAACTACTCAGATAGATACCCAATAGCTCCACTCCAACCACTGGAAACTACATCGAGACAAGTCCTGTCGATTGGGGTAGGTCTTGCCGACAAGCAAAATTTCAAAAAAATGCAAACAAAAAGGACTTAAACCCATTCTATAGTATGTACATGCCAAAATTGGTTAAGGGAATTTCAACCCTTAGGTGTTCGTGTGCCATACTCCCCCAAAAACCAATAAGTCAAGTGACTGCGTGCGGCAGTAGGAAGAGATCAATTTTCAACTTGGAAAAGTTGGATTCGGGGACCCAGGTCTCTTCAAAATCAAGTTTAAGCATCCATTTTACTAAATGTTCCATGTAGACCTGATGTCGAGTCTTCTTGGAAATGTGGGATTCCAACACTTTCTCAACCTGAGGCATGGTAGAAGAAGGTAAGGGTAGATCGGCAAGTGCCTGTTGAACCTCTAAAACTCGTGCATCCTCCTTGGGAAGTTTCCCCTTGTAGGCAACCAAATCTGCAACATTGAAAATGGGCGACAAAGCAATATCAGATGGCAAATCGATCTTATAGGCATTAGTGCCATACTTGGCTAAAAATTTACATGGACCTATTCTCTTCATTTTTAGCTTGTTGGAAATCCCTTTCTGCAGTTGAGCCTTGTTCAAATGTACCATCACCAAATCTCCAACAGAAAATTGCACATCTCTTTGTGTGGCATCAACTCTAGCTTTAACCTTTTGTGAAGAATCTTGGAGAACTCGCCTGACTTGGTCATGAACTTCCTTCATAGATTGATCAACATCATCATCTTGACCACTTTTGTGTGATAGATTACAAAGATCTCATATTTCTAGAACACCTTGTGGGTGCATACCATATACTATTTCAAAAGGACTCTTCCCAGTAGACATGTTGACATTGTCATTGTAGGCAAATTCTGCCTGGTGAAGAACCTAATCCCAACTCTATCCATATTCTTTTGTCAAGCGCCTTAAAAGGTTTCCCAGTGTCCTATTGACCACCTTTTTTTGTCCATCTGTCTAGGGATGATAGGCTGAACCAAAAGACAAGTTAGTTCCCAGTCTTTTCCAAAGAGTTTTCCAAAAATGTCCAAGGAATTTGACATCCCTATCAGAAACAATACTAACCAGCAATCCATGGATTCTTATAACCTCTTTGAAAAACAAGTGTGCAATGTGACTAGCATCATGAGTATTTTTTCAAGGAACACATTGTTCCATCTTACTGAATCTGTCAACAACAACAAAAATGCTATCAGAGCCAAGCTTTGTTTTAGGTAATCCAACCAAAAATCCATACTGACACATTTCCATGGCCTGGTAGGAATAGGTAATGGTTGATAAATTCTATCATTAGTAGTTGTACCTTTGGCTTTCTGACAAACCATACACTTCTCAACATACCTTCTGATATCCCTCTGCATTTCAGGCCAATAGTAGAACCTTTGAACAAGTTCCAATGTCTTATTAAGGCCAAAATGACCACTCAAACATCCATTGTTCTTTTCTTGGATCAAATTCTCCCTCATCGATCCTTTAGGAACACACAACTATCCACCTTTAAACAACAAACCATTCTGCAAGGTAAAGTTAGCATATTCACTATGAAAGTGATTCTGAAATTCTTGACAAACCTTGTAAACGACTGCAAAATCATCATCATTGGGGTACAAATCCTTGAAGTAATCAACTCCAAAACTCTGAATCTACACTTCTTGCACTGTTAGTAGCCTTCTACTCAAAGCATTCGCTACTTTATTACACTATCCTTTCTTATGCTTAATAGAAAAAGTATATGACTGCAAATATTCAACCCATTTAACATGCCTATGACTCAACTTATCTTGTGAATTCAGGAAACTTAAAACTTGATTATTTGTGTAAACAACAAATTCTTTAGGTAACAAGTAGTGGCTCCACTTCCTAAGAGCCTGGACAAGAGCATACAGCTCAAGATCACAGGATGAATACTTCTTCTTGGCATCATTGAGCTTCTCACTAAAGAAAGCTATGGGTTTGTTCTCTTGACTTAAAACAACACCAACTGCTATATTACTGGCATCATATTCAATTGTGAACAACTTGTCAAAACTAGGAAGAATGAGTAGTGTTTGTGTAGCTACCTTTTGTTTCAAAAGTTCAAACCCTTTGTTAGCTACATTGGTCCATTGAAACTTAGTCTTAACTCCTCCTTTGATGGTATCCAACATGGGTGCACAAATCTCATTGAACCCTCTGATAAAATTCCTGTAGAACTGTGCCAAACCATTAAAACTTCTTGCTGCACTCGTTATCTTTGGTGCTGGCCAATTTGTGATGGCTTCCACCTTTGATGTGTCCATCTTCAAATCTCCTCCTGAAACTACAAATCCGAGATAGACAAGTTCTTGCTTCATAAACTCACACTTCTCCAAGTTTATTGTTAGTTTCTCATCATACCATTTTTGCAATACAATACTAAGATGCTCTAGATGTTCCTCTTTAATTCTACCAAAAATCAAGATGTCATCTAAGTATACAACAACAAATTTACTAATAAAATCTTTAAGCACTTCATTCATGAGTCTCGTGAATGTACTGGGAGAATTACTAAGATTGAATGGCATAACAAGCCACTCATAAAGTCCTTCATTGGTTTTGAAGGCTATTTTCCATTCATCACCTTCCTTTATCCTGATATGATGGTATCCACTCTTGAGATCAATCTTAGTGAAGTACTTTGCACCTTCCAAACAATCAATCAAGTCTTCAATTCTTGGGATAGGAAATTTGTACCTGATAGTGAGTCTATTTATGGCTCTTGAATCTGTGCATAGCCTCCACATTCCTCCTTTCTTGGGTGCTAGTATTGAAGGTACGACACAAGGACTTATACTCTTCTTTATCAATTCTTGGTCCAACAATTCTTGGACTTGTCTAGCCACTTCCTTGTTCTATTCGGGAGTCATCTTATAGACTACTTTGTTGGGTAATGATGCTCCAGGAATAAAATCAATCTGATGGTTGATGGCTCTAACAGGAGGTAGGGTTGTTGGTGCTCCATCACTTATAATTTCTTTGAACTAGTTTAGTATCTGTTGCACTTCATGGGGTATTGGAACCTTCTTTTCTTTCTTTGCTTCCTTTGGTTTCACTATAAGAGCAAACCCTACTCATTCTCCTTCCTTAAGGGTGTTAATGAACTCTTTTTCACTCACCAATAACACATTTGGGACTTTAGCTTTGCTGCTTTCTCCTTCATCACATAGGGACTGAATATGGTATGTAACTCCATCCTTTTGAAAAGAATAAGAGTTCTTCTCTCCATTATGAATGGCCTTTCTATCAAACTTCCATGGTCTACCAAGAAGTAGATGGCAAGCATCCATAGGCAAGATGTCACACAAGACTTATCCTTATAACTACCTATGTTGAACTCAACCCATTATTGTTCATTCACTACCACATGTTGCTCCTTGTTGAGCCAAGTGACCCTATATGGATTACTATGTGGGATTCTTTCCAACTTCGGTTTAGTTATTGCTTCCTCTGACATAATATTGTCAGTAGACCTTGAGTCTATCACCACTCTACAAACCTTACCAAGGACCTTGCACTTGATCCTAAACAAAGATCTTCTTTGAGCTGGTTCTTCTTTGATTGGTTCCTTCTTCAAGACTCTTCTCACCATTAAATTTTCTCCATCTTCGAGAGCTAAGCTCACACCTTGTGTCTTGCTGCTTTCTGCATCTTCTTGTGCATATGTCACTCTTCTTTCACCTCCTTTAGATGAAGAAGACTTCTCAGGACATCTATAGGCAAGGTGACCCAACTTTTGGCAATTGTAACACTTCATGGTGGAGAAGTAGGACCCTCTTCCTGGTCCACTATATCTACCTCTTCCTAGGTTGCTAGATGATCCCTTTCCTCTATAGCTACTCTTGCTATGTGAATCCTCACTTTTCTCTATAAGTTTGGACTCTCCTTGGGACCTTTGATCCATTCCTCTTCCACCAAAACTACCTCTTTGGCCTCTACCATCTTTTCCTCTGCCTCTTCCTCTATTTTTTTGTTCTTTCTTCTTATTTCTCTTTTCCTCCACCTTTAGTGTCAATTGATAGCACTTATGCATGGTGTTAGGACTTAACAAACTCAACTCCTCTTGAATATTCCATCTCAAGCCATTCAAGTATCTAGATACCTTGATACTCTCATCCTCTATATCTCAGACACAACTTCTAAAATTCCTCAATGTAGTTTCTCACATCCAAGTCTCTTTGTCTCAGGTTTTGTCTCTTTTTGTGTAATTGGATCTCATAATCTTAAGGGATATAGGCTTCCCTCACCTTGGCTACCATTCCTACCCAACTAGCTATTTGGTTTTTACCCTCTTTTGTCTTTCTTCTTGGATAAACTTCCACCAAGTCAAGGCTGCTCCTCTCATTCTAGACTTAGCTACCTTCACCTTTTGGGCTTCACTGATTCCATCACACTCAAAGTGATTCTCCAATCCTTTGATCCATTCCATTACTATTTCTAGCTCCATTTTCCCATAGAAAATTGGTACTCCTAAGGATTTTCCTCCTAAGTCTTTAATGGCTTTTAGGAAAGGTTCTTCAGGTAGAATAGGGTCTGGGGCAGGTATCCTATCCTCTTCTACTAATTCTTTTCCTTTCCCTTCATTGACCTGGATTGCTACTTTCTCAGTTTTATCCTCAATGGTGTCTAGTTTTCTCTCCAGTTGCATTAATATTTCTCTCAGGAGTCTATTCTCTTCCTCTTGGTCTTCTACCTTCTTAGCCAACTCTGCATTGGTCACCATTCAGGAACTATTTTCTCCCATTGAATCAGTGTCTGACACCAACTACTTTCTTCCCAAGTCTAAACTTTCTCTGATACCAATATAATAGGGAGGCTACCTAATCAACCATCAATTAGTCTTCTTTGATGGTTTTATCCTATCCCTTCATAGATTTAAAGTCTACTCCACTAGACTCCTAAGGGCTTCCCTACCATTTTTTTTCTTAACTCACCTTCCTTAAGCTCACAAATTAAGCTTTCTCAACATATCCTTGCAGGGGTGAAGGACACACTCATTCTTTCTCTCCTTGCTAAACCACCCATCTTGTTTGGTTTAACAAACTTTTCTCTATTGGATTCATAATGTCATGGTTTCAGGCTTGTAGCCTTCTGGAACTTCTTCCAGTTCTCAACAGACTCCTTCCTCGCAATTTATCTTCTTTACGTTACTGACACCTAGTCGGATTACTTCCAAGCTCGCCTAGGCTCAGTATGCAGAAATGGCGACTGTCATTTCTTGGTTTCCTCCTACTGTTATTTTACTCATACTGTACATTTTTTTCTCTTCCTGAAGTGCTCCAATGGCCGCGTGGATCCCACGGTGCAATTTCAAGACAGAGCCATATTTACAATGTGGATTCAAAATTAAGTACTAAACAACGAAAGGAAACTTTAATACAAGACTGTAATGAAATTTAACAAAACAAGATAGTATAACACTCGACAAAGAAAAACCAAAAAAATAGACTTTTGTATTTCTTTTGTTTATCTAAATGATCCAACCAACTCCTTACAATTCATCTTTGTGGACTCTTATAGCTCATCCATCCATCATGGAAACATAGATGGTTACATAATGGAAAGAAAATAGTTCCATATCGGGTCATTGGCATAGCCTCAAATCCTGGCTTCCGATGCCTGTTGGCGATTTGTAAAAATCCACACCTTTCCATCAGATGAATCGGGGTAACCAAAACACACCTACACCGATACCCGATAACCGATTCCTCTGTTGGCTCTTTTTCCATCAGCCTTTGGTGTAACATCAAATCCTAGTTCCCGATGACCGATGGCGACTTGTCGCGCTCTGCACTTCCTATCAGACTTTAGCATAACATCAACTTTTGTTTCCCAATGAACCTCCTCTGGTTGTGCACTTTCTATCAAGTTTTTGTGTAGCCTCAACATGGAGCCACCTATGTTTGATGACTATGTCCTCCACTTGCACTTTTTATATTGGGCATTGGGATAACAAGAAATCCCTTCATCTGATGCTCCTCCCCTTGTGCTTCGTCATCAGGCCATCAGTGTAAAATGGAAGCAGTCCTCCCGATGACCGATACAAATAGGTCCGTGCCACTTTCATTATCATCGAGAGTCTTAGAAGTGAACTCTTGAACCTTGAACCATTTTAACCACTTGAACCTTTTGAACCACTTGAACCTTTTTAACCGAATTGGTTCAAATTTCAAGTATGGAAAATAACTTAAAACTGAGACATTCGCTCGTTATACAACAACACATTGCCGCAGCTTACAAAAGACATTTTGAACCTTGAACTAATTTGGTTCACGAGTTCAAAGTTCAAAATGGATGATAATAGAACACATGCTTTCCCATCAGGTCATCAGGGTAGCGTAAAACTACTTTGACTGATACCTGATAACTCCACTCCAACTACTAGCAACTGCATCGGGACAAGTCTTGTCGATCGGGGTAGGTCTTGCCGATAGGCAAAATTTCAAAAACTGCAAACAAAAAGGACTTAAAGCCAGTCCATATTATGTACATGCCAAAATTGGTTGGGAATTTCAACCCTTAGGTTCTCCTGCAACACTATCACTTGAGATGATTTGATGAGTAGGTATGGTACAAAGTACCCTCTTGCTTGTATTTTGGTTGGCATGATTGGTGTTTTTGTTATGCCTAATAGAGGATAGCAAGGATTTTTATGTGGATGGGGTAGAATGCTAGAGAGATTGTTGATGCATCTAGTCAGATTAAGGTAGGGTTCATGCTTACTCGCACATCTATACCATGAGATGCATGAGATCATCTATTGAGATGGGAAGAGCATAGCGGCAGGTGTCCTAATTTTGCAGATAAGGGCATAGGAGCATATCCTAGTTTGTAGACCTATTGTGGATGATTTGATGGAGGCACATCAGCCTATCATATGCCAATATATAGGTTATATCACACAGTCCCACCTGGGCAAGACTGATTTTTGGGGGAGCCAAATAGATGACTCGATTGTTGTAGTATGGAGACCATATAGGGGTCTAGAGCAGTGGGATGATTGGAGAGCACATCAGAGAGATGTTTAAGAATCGACCTCTCATCAACAGATTGACTACAATTATTGAGCGGTTTGTAGTGTCTAGGGTTTTAAGGTAGTATGGGAGACCATAGAGTATATCCTCAGAGTTTACAATGTATGCTAGATATGGGGACAAGGAGATATGAGGACGGGCACCTAGACTCTTATATGCCTTGACTATGTAGGAGTTAGCGGGTTTACAGCCGCAGATATGGGAGTACCAAGATGATGTGGCAGACATGGGGGATTGGTTTTAGAGACACCCCTTCCCTCGATTTATAGATCTAGGAGAGCATGCACTTCTTATAGATGAGGTTGAGGAGGATGCACCAGCACAAGTACAGAGACCAAGGAAGGTACATGAACGGAGAGGTGATCTACCTAGGCGAACATGAGGTGATCCTAGTGCTAGTAGAAGCATAGCACTAGTAGGAGGTTAACAGTTACAAAGAGGGGAGGGTGGATCCTTAGGAGTTGTTCGGGTTGAGACTGGCAGGACTAGGGCAGGAGAGGTTGGAGGTGAGGAGGAGAGAGAGGCTCCTTGGCAGGTTAGGTAGCGGAGAGATGAGAAGGAAGGTGGAGATGAGGAGGTGGGGAGAGACATGGTTTGGTCTTTGAGGACAAGAGTGATGTGGAGGCAAGAGGTTAAATTTCAATCTTGCAGATAAATATTTTATAAGGACCCAAACCCCACACTCTTAAGATGTTTCTAGTGCATCTCATACCTCCAAGAGGCTCAAAACTTGTCTACCACTAAGCCAAGTGGCTCCTCTACCTCTACACAATTTAAAAACTCCCCAACAACATGTACCTAAGGTTCTCAAGACATCAAGTCTTCATTTGTCAAGATAACTCAAATGCTAGTCTTCAACTAGGCCTAGGCTCCTACTAGCCCTGCAAACACTATTTTAGGCAGTTATCTCCCAGAGGTTGCAAAACACCAGACAAAAAAATAATGGATCAGAATACCCTTTTCATCCAAAAATTACATGTCTAAATCTTAGGTATTATTACTTTAAGCCAACAATCTCAAAAACTCATTGTCCTTTGTACCTGGTAGGCTAATTAGGCCACATTTGCAAAGGAAGTACTTTCAAAAAACATCTCCAGAAAGAACCCTTCTATACAACCTTTGGTTATGATCCAAAACCAAGGGTTTTCGAGGTTGTAAGGTCAAGTAAGGATTCTATATGCCCTAACCCCAAAACCCTCACTAATTCACCCTTTAACCTAGGGCTTGCTCAAAAACTCATCCAAACACACTTCCAAAATCAAATGAAGGTTTATTCACCATGTCCCCAACATACTCTTACTATTTCAAACATAAAAAATATCCGCTCCTTAAGGTCAATCTGCTACTGCTATAACTATGGCACAAAAACCATGTATTTTTCAATTAATCTTCCATAGTGTACACCAAACTTTCTCTTCTTCCTGTCATTAAATTGTCAGGAACGTATGATACAAGTTAGGATTGATCCAATCCATAGGAAATAGAGTCTTACATATATGGTTGGATCATTATGTCAAAGGAAACCAGTAGAACAGTAAATAAAAGACTGCAGACTTAGGAATGTACAGTACAAGGTGTGATTCCAAGTTTATTGAACCTTCAACAGATTACAAACATGTAAGGATGCATAGACACTACCCTCACTTCATTACAAAAACCAGTAGCAAAACTACTTTAGTGCAAAGAAAGCATATAACCACATATTTGTAGGAAAATAAATGAGTTTTATTTCTATTGAGTTGCAGTATGTACAATCTATACTTTATTGTGCTCTCCTCGTACAAATACCTCTCAAGGCCTTAAGTAGGCCTCCAACACCTACCCCAACTAATTCATATAGTTATGTGCCATTATAAATGCTTAAACAAGCATATTTGGTTATCTCCCACCAAAATGACACTAGCTGTTATATTCAAATATTTGAATTAAAAACTCTTATCAAACACCCTATATTGACTTCTACCCAAAGCTAATGACTCTTAAGACCATTCCCAATCCTATAACCCTGAAATCCCATATTTTGTCCTATGGTTCTATTAGGCCCATTAGGACAATTAACCATTACATTAGGATCGTTACAATGAAATGCCATAATTGTCTTTAAAACATCAAAATTGAGTCTATTAGACCCATACACCTCCTTGTCATGCTTCCCTAGTGTCCTCCAAGTTGTCTTCATGTCAGGGGATCCTGCACCAGAGGGTGACAGGTTTGCAGTCACAGTTGATAGTGGTGCAGAAGCAGTTGGCATAGTGAGACTGATAGGTCATAGAGATGAGAGCAAAGCAAGATGCCCTTCAGCGAGAGGTTTTGCATCAGACTAGTCATGCAGCTTATTATGTTGCAGCTTATAGCATAGCAGTCCCAGTAGCGCAACAGGTTGTTTTGTACTCTCAGTATATGGCGTGATCTAAGGGAGCTAGGGCACCCAAACAGGATGACGGTCAGTAGGCACCACCTCCTCCACCTGGCGATGAGGGAGAGGTAGAGAGATAGATGTGTTATATACCTTCTAGATTTTGTTATATACCTCATTTTTGTAGCTTATACAATTCTTGTTTCGATGAGACATTGTGTATGACAGTTGATATCATTTGTACTCTTAGACACTGAGATTATGACAAGAGATATGAGCTCTTTATTTGATTTCATCGTACTTGTGTTGATTGATTATGAGATGTCTTTATATATGCTTTATTATATATGTATGCATATCTTTTCAGTATGGTTGTATGTAATGGGGATGAATATGGATGTTAATTTTTTATTTCTTTTTCATATGAAAATAAATAATGAAAATGAGTAACGAGTAATGCAAATGTTTATTTTAATGCAATAATATGAATGCAAATAAATATATAATTAAATGTATGGATCTATATAAGATTCTCATGTATGAAGCTAACCATCTCAATACACAAGTACTCAATCGGAGAAACGATGATGAAAAAGGGTACCATTGGGCCGAGAAATGATGATTGCTTCAGAATCTCATTCAAAAGATAAAGAGATCATTGTTATCATGCCAAAATCACTTAAAATGCATAAAATTTAGAATGAATGCAACTTAAACTTAGTCATTGGATTTGGTATGCTTAATTATCATCATTGAGCCTTTTACAAACACAACTAGAAAAATAGAGTTCCTTCCTTTTTTATATGCAACTATTGATTATCTTGTCTACAATGACCCTTTTATTGTTCATATCCTTGGACAGATTACGCATGCATCTGGATTGCACATTAAATAAATTCCCTCAAACCAGACAAAGAAATGACTCCAACCTACCTGTAGCATACAAATAAGTGAAGTTGAGGTGTGTGTGGTGATCTCAGCTTGATGTGAAGGCACTTATCATAGACACTTAGCTGATTAGATGTTTCCAGGTCATCAGAATCATTCCTACAAGTAGAAAACAAACAAAAGTATTATGCCCCCAATCCTTTCTCCTCTTAGTCAAGATAGACTTCCTCGAGCTACTCAAAGGGAATAATAATCAAAAACCAAGTAAAAAATAGCACACAACAAAAAAATTAATCATATCTCAAATAGTTTAATGATTGTTTTCAGTAGTCTTGTTTTTCTTGTTTACTCATTGATAAAACTTGACAGTAGTTTGGAGATAGGTGACTGGCTCAGAGTGGGTAACCTGGTACTAGCGACAGAAAGATGACTTGGTTAAACTTCTTAGGACATTTATATTGATCATTCAATTACCCTAAGACTAGAACATTGATCGGTTTCAAGCCATGAGGGTTCCAAAAGAACCAAGATGTCACAAAAGTGACTAAAAGATATGTACAAACTAAAGAAAAGATGCAGGAAAGCAAGAATGAAAATGGGAAATGCCAAATTTGTGTTGATAGATGGAGCGCGTAAGTACAACAAGCACCTGTTTACCAGGTTTTCACCTTCTTGGCAAAGATCCCTTCCTTTTTTTTCTTTTTTTTGGGTATTTTTTTTAGGACTTTTTAGTTGTACAGATTGCTAGAGCAGAGAATACTAAGTGAAGAATTTATTCAAGTGCATGGTGTTGATCGGTTCATGGAGTTGTTCTCCTTTCGATGTTGAGAGTCGATAAGCACCAGAGCCAAAGACTGCAGTAACAATGTAAGGACATGTTGGCAATATGGAGGAATTTATTATGTGTTGCATTGATGTATTGTCATTGTTGTCAACACTATCTATTATGATTGGTTATTGGCAGATAGATTTTTCTTACCGGTAGAAGAACTAGTGTTACCGGTAAGGGTTTAAGGTTTTACCGGCAGAGCTTTTACTAAGAATCTTTGACATGATGCATAAGTAGTGTTGGTGCGGCTTCTAGATGGAATTCAGAATGCAGAAGGTGACGCTTGATCGTGCCTTGACTGATTGGAGACATCGTGTTGGCATGGTGGACCCAAATTAGGTCTGGCACCTATCTAGGTTATGCACTAGTATCATGTTATATGTTCTCTACATGTTACTGGGATGATTTAGGGATTGGTTAATGTTGTTTTGGTCTAAAGCCAACATGGCATATCATTGTAATATGGATGTATGTAATGATCTTATTGTAATATCTTTTAGGTGGCCGACCTAATTGGTTTAGGCCTTAGGGTTTGTATAAATTGATGTAAGATCTCATTGTAGATCATGGAAATCTTTGTAGTCGTGGAATGAAATATCATATGCAAAGGAGATTTGGTTGATCATAGGTGATCAAATTGGGTTTATGTAAGAGGTCAAAGGCCTTAGGTATTGAGCTTAACCGGGACTGTAATCAGGCATGGTAGATGCTATCTCTGGCAGTTCATTCTTATAGATTGTTGTCCAAATTACATTGAGGTGGTTATAACCTCTCTGTAGCCAATGAGACTCCTTTGTAATGAGAAGTACGCTCTAGACAGTGTGTCTTCCTACATGTGTAGGCCCCTTATTATATCACATACTTTCTGTAGAAGTATCATTTGACTGTGGGTAGGCTTCCCACCGTGGTTGGTGCAGGAGCACCCTTCTAAGGTCTTCCTCTTTTTGGTTTTTGTTGGTGTTTTGCTTCTTTATGAAGCCATTGTAAATGTAATAAGAACCATGAGCTCATTAGCCTTAATTAGGTCCTAATTTAGGTCATAGGTTCTCATTTCTTATGGAGGAGAGGTTATGTGTTCCATTGATGAGTTTGGGGTCCTTTTAGCATGGTGGTGCCCATTGGATAACCCAATGTAGGCCTAGGAGTTAAGAAAAGCAACTTTGGAAAAGTTGCTCAAAAGTTGCAAAAAGTTGCTTGACAACTTTTCAAAATTGTCAAGCAACTTTTCCACCTAATAGGTCAAAACCGTTAGCTTAGCATGGACAACCCTAATTTGGGCACACAAACTGAGGAAAGGATACTATATGTAGTTGTAAACCCTAAAATGATGGGTTGAATGTCAGATTGTACGGCCAAGAGTAAAGACCTTGACTGTGACTGGGTTTTTGTTGCTAGTTGACACAAATGAATCATTAACAGGTTGATAATGGATTGATTTATGAACTAAATGGTGGTGTGAATATTGCATTGTATTTGTACTTTCATTTTGAGCACTTAGGGTAGGTTCTTGTGCAAGTTTTTGTGTGTTTGTAATTATTTTTGTGAAGTACTCTGTCACTGTCCAGTTTTGGACAGTTTTGTGAAATGGAATGATAACTCCTATCTCTAATGTGGAATCACCATGAAACCATGGGGAATAGGAGTTCATACCCTATACATTACTTCAAAGAAAGCAAGGCCCTTGAAGAAGCAGGGAAGTCTTTCAAAGACCCTCTCCTAGGACAGACTAGACTGTGCCTGGCTAGGAAGGGTTGAAGTTGCAGAGGTCCATGAGAGCAAGGTAGGACAAGGAGGGAGTCACCCTTTGGAGGAGGTGTAGAGGGATGTGTGAGGCACCATTGGTGAGAAGGAGGATCTTCCATCAATCTAGATAAGGTGGAAAAGTCAATTAACCATCACTATGACCCAAGCAGGCCTTAAAACCCTTGTAAAAACCCTCAAAAACCCCAAAATTCACCTAGGGCAGTGTACGGACACTTGGAGGCCCAAAACTAGAAAAATATTTAAGCCCTTGCCAAATGATTAGTAGTCCTTTTCGGAAGTTTCACAAGTATGTGCATCGTTTGCAAGAGGGAGCCCTAAAAGTCCGGATTGGAGGCCTAATTGGGCACATTCCTTGTAGCCCTATTTTGTAGGAAAAAAGCAAAATAGTGAGATCGATAAGGAATTGGAAGGTTAAAACCTCTTGGGGGCACAAGAATGCATGGATAAACATGTCAGAGACCTATCCTAACCTTGCTAGGACCTAAGAAGGAGAAGAAGGAGCTAAACCCCTATTAGCCTATGTGACGGTTCTTGATGCTTGAGAGTAGATGTGACTTAGGGAGGAAAATACAGATTGTTGGTGGGTGGAATGGGCAAGGTCAGGGGATTACACAAGAAAGGGAAGTCCTAGAGACCCTAGGGTGTGGTAGTAACACCTGGTGATCCAAGGAGAGGATCAAGGAGCATAGACTAGGCTAGTCTATCCCCTACCCATTCCCATCAGATTGGTATCAGAGCTCGGTTAAAGATTTGGTGGACTGTGCATGTCTCTATATTCTGGAGAATCAATAGGGGAGAACATAATGGTCACTAATGCAGAGCTAGCTAGGGAGGTAGAAGAGAAGAAGGAGAAGAATAGACTCCTTGAGGAAGCTATGAGTGAGATCAGGGACAAGCTACAAGAAGTGGTGGATCAGAGGACACATGGATCTTGGGGTGAAGACACCAAGGATAAAGGAAAGAAAACTATAGACATAGATGACATTATACCTGAACCACATCCCTTGATCAATGAAGAACCTTTTTAAAAGGCCATCAAGGCTTTGAATAACAAATATTTTGAAGGATTGCCACATTTCAGTGGAAGGATGGACATTGACACTGTCATGGAATGGATTGAGGGTATGGAGAACCACTTTGAGTGTGAAGGAGTGACAGAAGATCAAAAGGTTAAGGTTGCTAAATCAAGACTAGGGGGAGCAGCCTTGACATGGTGGAAGTACCTGCAAGAAGAGAGAGTTAGCATGGGGAAGCTACCTATTGCAAATTTGAAGGCCATGGTGAGCAAGATCAAGGAGAACTACTTACCAGAGGATTATGAAGTCCAACTTCATAAGAAGAGACAGGGATTGAAGCAAAAAGACCTTGATGTGACCTCCTACACAGAGGAATTTCAAAAGCTTTGTCTTAGATCAAAAGTCCAAGAAGATGAATCTATCAAGGTGGCTAGGTATCTAAGTGGCCTAAAGTGGAACATTCAAGAGGAAATAAGCCTATGGACTCCTACCACTGTCCAAAAATGTCATCAGCTCGCTGCTAAGGTGGAAGAGAGGAACAAAAGGAAGGGAGACTCTAATAACAGGGGTAGAGGTAGAGGTAGAGATCAAATGAATCACCGAGGTGGTTACCAAAGCAAGGAAAATGAGCAAAGGAACCAAGGAGAATCCAAGTTGACTGAACATAGCAGTGAAATCAATCTCACAGAAGGCCATTCTAGAGGAAGAGGTGCATAGGGGGGTCCAAGTAGGGGTAGAGGTACCGGCAGGGGTAACTCCTACTTTGCAACCATGAAATGCTACAACTGTGGTAATTTGGGACACCCAGTCTATAGATGTCCTAACAAGCCTACCTCATCAAATAGTGGAAAGAGGGTTGCTTATGCTCATGAAGACACATCAAGCAGCAAGGCACCTGAGGTGGACCATATTGAATCAAAGATTGTAGAAAATATGATGTTCAATAGAGTCTTGATAAGACAGCCGGTTAAGGATGAACCTAAGCATAGGAGAGCATTGTTCAGGGTGAGATGCAAGATCCTTGGTAAAGTTTGCAAGGTGATAGTTGATTCAGGGTCAACTGATAACATAATATTAGATGAGGCAGCCAAGAAGTTGAAACTCACAAGGATACCCCACACTAGCCCTTACAAGGTGACATGGTTGAATCAAGAGCAGAGTGTGCTTGTCAATGAACAGACTTGGGTAGAGTCCTCTATTGGAGGATACAGGGATAAGATCCTTTGTGATGTGTTACCCATGGATGCCTGTCACCTACTGCTAGGTAGACCCTGGCAATTTGATAGGAAGGTGATCTATGATGGAGAGGAGAACTCCATTTCCTTCAAGGATAGCAAAACCTTTAAGATTCAGTCTCTGATAGAGAATGATGAGGGAACCTCAAGAACACCTAGTGTCTTATTGACTACTGGTAAAGAGTTCTTACACTTGCTACATGAGGAAGAGACAGTGAGGTGTGCCATCTTTGTGAAGCCAAAGGAGGAGGAAGACAAGTTGCAGATAGAGGTACCCAAGGAGGTGAAGCAAATGTTGCAAGAGTATAAGGACATAGTGAGTGATGGAGCACCTGCAACACTTCCACCAAGAAGGTCTATAAGCCATCAAATAGACTTTGTTCCTGGTGCATCCCTACCTAATAAAGTTGCATATAAGCTCACACCTGACCAAAACAAGGAGGTGGCAAGGCAAGTGCAGGAGTTGTTGGAACAAGGACTAATCAAGAAGAGCATCACCCCATGTGCAGTCCTGGTAGTGCTAGCATCAAAGAAGGGAGGCAAGTGGAGACTTTGCACTGATTCAAGGGCAATCAATAGGATCACCATAAGGTATAGATTTCCTATTCCTAGAATATAGGATCTAATGGACTATTTAGGAGGTGTCATGTATTTTACCAAGTTGGACCTTAAGAGTGGTTATCATTAGATTAGAATTAAGGAGGGGGATGAGTGGAAAACTGCTTTTAAGACCACAGAAGGGTTATATGAATGGCTTGTGATGCCATTTGGACTTACTAATGCCCCAAGCACCTTCATGAGGTTGATGAATGAGGTGTTAAAGGACTTCACAAGCAGGTTTGTGGTGGTGTACTTAGATGACATACTCATCTATAGCAAAACCAAAGAGGAGCACCTTGAACACTTGAGGTTAGTCCTAGAGAGGTTGCATGAAGAGAAGTTGGCAATCAACTTAGAGAAGTGTGAATTTTTGAAGCAAGAGTTGGTCTACTTGGGACTTGTGGTGTCTAAGGAAACCTTGAAGATGGATCCAAGCAAAGTGGAGGCAATCTTGAATTGGCCTGCCCCTAGAACAGGGACTGAAGTTAGGAGTTTCCATGGTTTAGCCCAATTCTATAGAAAGTTTGTGAGGAATTTCAGTGGCATATGTGCACCAGTACTTGACACCATAAAAGGAGGCCTAAAAACCAAATTCAAGTGGACTGAACAGGCTGATAAAGCATTCCAATTATTGAAGCAAGAAGTAGCCACAAAACCCATCCTACTCTTACCTACTTTTGACAAGCTATTTACATTGGAATGTGATGCAAGTGGCATTTCAGTAGGGGGTGTTTTGAGTTAAGAAGGAAGGCCTATGGCATTCTTTAGTGAGAAGCTTAATGAGGCCAAGAAGAAGTACTCAGCCTATGACCTAGAGTTGTATGCACTAGTTCAGTCTCTCAAAAAGTGGAGGCATTACCTACTCCCAAAGAAATTTGTGGTGTTCACAGATAACCAGGCTTTGAGTTACATTAACACTCAAAAGAAGCTTAGCAATAGACATTTGAAATGGATGGAATACCTCCAATCCTTCACCTTCACCATCAAGCATAAAAAGGGGCAACTCAACTAGGTGGTAGATGCTTTAATTTGGTCACACAAATAAGAGTAGATACGACTATAGCGAGATGAGTCATGTCCAATAACAGAACAAGTCATCTAGGACTTAGGGGAATCATAAGTGTGAGGCCCTACCCCAACCTATCCTATCTCTTCAGTTATTTTCATATTAGAACTATTTTGGATGCTAGTTTTGACACACTATGGATATAGAACTTTTATGATCCCACGATTTTTGGTAATATTGATATATATCTGATGCTCCATTTCTATGCCTTGTGGATTATAGAATATTATATGATTCCAGATTAGGGTAATATTGTGATGGTGTATGTTATTATCTGAATTTCAGGATTTGTTATAATGTTAGAAATACGTTTGCATATCTTGTAGATGGATCAAATTTTGAGGATTATGATGAATTGCTTTGATTTGTGACAATCGTATTTTATAATGACAAGTCCTTGCAGAATGGATGTATTGTATTCTGATTATGTATTTTATATTATATGAGGCTATTGGGAAGTACTAATGTTTAAATTGAGTTGTGCAGGAGATTATCCATGTGACCATGGAAATATTATGGAGAATCAAACCCAGGCCAATGTATTGTATTTTATTCGTAAATGTAAAATGTTGCATGAGTATAAATTGTATTTATTGAATTGTTTAAATTGTTTTAGGGACAATTGCCACGTGTGTAATGTGATGTGGAATTATTGTAGTGTCACTTGACACCTATGTAGTATGTTGTGTTGGCAATTTGTCATGTCACCTTTTTGGGAGAGTTTTATTTTTTGTTAATTGTTATATCTCCTACTTATCCTTGAAGGAACCAAGAAATCTAGGTTAGTGAGCCACAAGGAGGGTCAACTCAGAGTTGACCCGTAGGTTAACTTCAGGTGGACTTTCTGAGGGTCAAATCAACTCCTAGAGTCAATTTTAGAGATTTTCTATTAGGCCTCATGGGGTACCTATGGGTGAAGGCCAAAATTGGCCATGTGTCTTTCCCTTAGGACTTGTTTAACCACCCAAAAAAGTGGTTTTCCCAAGATGGACGAATTCCATCTATAGGAGTGCCCTTCTTGGTAGGATAACCTTCTTGAGGGGAGTAATCCCTCTTCCCCATTCCATTTTCCTTCTCTAGGTACCTAGGTTAGGGAGTGTGTAAGACCTAGGGAAGACCAACCCAATGAGGGATCCCTCACTCTATCCAAGAGGTTGGAAGGAGTGAGAGAGGCCTTTTTAGGCTAAGAATGGAAGCTTAGTGAGCTAATCACCCACTCTCCATCCTTGGAGATTTTTTTGGAAAATTTTTGAGGAAAATCAGTCTTAGGATAGCAGATTTGGGGAAAAAGGAATTGCAGAAAAGAATTACAGGATTGGGCAGCTCTTCATCAAGATTTCCCTTAGATTTCCTTTGGCAGGTCAAGGTTGGTGTTATTTTTCCCCTCTTATGTAAATGTAAAATTGTTATAGAATGTTGGAATGGAAATTGCTGTAACTCTTTATTTGTGTTGTATTGTAAAATTTATGTGTTCTTGTTTATTTCTGTTTTATGTAATGTTGTGTTTGGGGAGTGTTCAAGACCATCCTTTCCTTGGGAGGAAAGATTGGTCTTGGGGGTGGAAGGAGCTTGACAGCCCTTAGGGTGAGAGGCTCTCATTTTGAGAGTGATCTCAAGGGTCTGTCCATGAGACCCTTGCTGCTTTCTTTTGTGTTATTTCACTTGGGGGTCATAAGGGGGAGCAAATATGGCATGCTTGCCTTTTTGGGGGTCATAAGGGTGCAGGGATTAAGAATGATTTTTTTTTGGTTATGCTTTCATGGGTGCCATGAGTTGGCTGTAAGTTCTATTTAGCAGATTTCTCCCCTAGGGTACTTGGTCCACTTCCACCCTAGTAAGGCATCACATTTTGTGATGGAGTTTTCAGCTTGGGAAAGGGTGTCTCTATTGTGTAATTTTCTTCCCCTTTGCTTGCTGTATTGCTTGGTTGTAACCCCATCTAGGTCTTGATTCTCCTAGCTCAGGGGTGGCTTCTGGTAAGCCTAGGCTGGGAGGTGAGCATCCCATGGTCACAGCCCTAAAATTTTACATGCAGGTTGCTTGGAAAAGAGACTAGGAGTTGCAGATTTGTTTGGTTGCAGATTTTTATTTAGATACAGATTTTCTATTTAAATGCAGAAAAGCAAAAAGAAAATGTAATTTTTATGAATTGTAGCAAAATAAATATATGTGAATAAGGAGTTTTAGGTTGATTTCTTTTATTCTCTGTATAAAGATTAAGAAAGAGAAGACTGGTTAGATAATTCACCCATTTTTATATATGGGCTATTGTAACTTATTATTCTGGAAGCAATGTAATTTTTATTTAAATTTTGATGTCTATTATTTTGTTGTAGACTACATCTAAATCTGGTCTGTTAACTTGTTTATTTACTGCAATATTAAAGAAAAGGAAAAAAAAAAATGCATTAGGTTTCATTATTTACTTGCATAGTTTAAATTACTATTATTTTATGACTGTTAAAAAAAAGGAGAACTAGTATTTTTACATTGTTGTAGAAAGTATGATGTATGACTGTTAAAAAGAAGAAAAATAAGACCTATTCTTAATGTTGTTAGAAGACTAAGAACAGAATGTTTAATTGTTAAAATCTCAAAACAATATAAGGGTTTTCAGCCCTATTATTTTAACATTTAATTATATATATCTATAAATATATAAGTATATATATTGAAAAATATATACCTATATATATATAATTATATATATATAAACTGCTATATGTGCATACCCCTGCAACAACAAAAAAAAAAGATATATTCTGAACTTGTGTATCCCTGTTACAAAATATATAAAAGATTACATACTACTGTGTTAAAAATAACTCAAAATAAACTTCCTAACCCTATCGGGTATATATATATATACCCCTGCATGGGGGTATATGTTGTATTCTGGTCATGGCAGTGAATATACACACACACACACATATATATATATATATGCATATAGAAATATATTTATATATATATATATGCATATAGAAATATATTTATATATATATAATAATATACATATATATATATATAATAATATACATACATATATATATAATAATATACATATACATATATATATATATATATATATATATATATTATGTTATATTAAAAAAAAAGGAAAGCGAAATATTAAAAATTAAAACCTACAAAAAAAAAACTCATTGGAAAATCGCGGGTACCGAGCCGAGCCACTGTGTGTTAACACAGTGGACGGCTTACGGCCGAGCCACTGTGTTTACACACAGTGGGCGGCGCCGAAGGGCACCGCACTGTGTGCAAACACAGTGGAGCAGGCGATGCCCGCCACTGTGTGTATACACAGTGGGCAGCGGGTTACACCGTCCACCACTGTGTGTGCACACAGTGGGCGGCGCTGCCGCCACTGTGTGTACGCACAGCGGCGCCCGGGGGAACCCCGTGCCAAACCCTCCACTCTCCCCTCTTCGAACCCTCCACCATGCCCTATCCGCCGTACCTACAATCACACTAAACAATAAAAAAAAAATGGTATAATAAACCCTAACCCATTTCGGGTTAGGGTATAAAATGATAAGAAAATAAAACAAAGTGTAATATATAGAAATGCAACCCGAACCCAATTTCGGGTTAGGGTTAGCATTTTAAGAATTATATATATATATATATATATATATATATATATATATATATATATATATATATATATATATATATATATATATATATATGGGAGATTTAGATTGGAGTTTTAAAATTTGATTTTTAATTTTATAATTAGGGTTATCATTTTAGGAAAAGGGGAATTCTTTATTTAAAAAGAATTTTAAATTAGGGATGGCAAATTTAAATTGGAATTTTAAACTTTGATTTTAATATATATTTGGGGTTAATTTAATAATTGAATTATTATATGTCTTTTTATTCTTTAGGGAATTAAAATTTTAATATAGTAAAATTAAAGGGGTTTAAAAATGAAGAGTTATTATAGTTGGACACACCATACATTAAATCGATTAATTTATTTAATTAATCAATAGATTTTCCTCAACTCATTTGGGCATTAGGTTATATTGTAAATGGGGAAAATTTAAAAAGGAGAAATTGTAAATTAATTTTATGAACCATAAGCCTTGTGACCGATTTGGCCGAAATAATTAAATCATCAAAATTAAGAGGTTAGGAAAATTAGAATTGGCTTTAGCCTAATATCGGTTTTAGTGGGCAAATGGTGTTATAAAAATTTAAACCATATCGGTGGGATATAAATAATAAATTTGTGTGTGCATCAATTAATTAATAACATTATCATTATATGATTGGGAATGATTTAATACGTCAAGATATCCATTTATCCATCGTTTCAATTTACGACAACTTAGTTAAGGTATTTGAGCTAGCTAACTAATCTGTGACACTGATTAATCCCCACCAAATAAAGTCGCTCGTTCGAGTTGGTTAATTAACCCAACCTTAGTAAACAATTTTATTTTCACCCTAGATAAGACAAATCTCTAATCAAGTTATTATAATTCTAGGATATGTTGCAAGTTCATGTTGTCAAAAAAATTTGTTGTTCCGTTTTTTGTGCCCAAAAGTTGGGCATGACAATAAGCAAGATAATGTAACTCTTCCATTAGGAATTCATAGCAAAACTTAGGTTCTTGTAGTTGTGGTATATATGCCAAGGTAGTCATAGCATTTGCTGCTTTGTTTGTTGATCTAGAAATCTGTTGAAATGATACAAAGGGAAAGTATTTCTTGAGGTCATCAACCATTCTTTTATAGGGCATTAGTTTTTCATGCTGAGTCTGATATATATTATTGATCTAATTGATAATTAGCTGAGAGTTTCCATAGATGTATAACTCAACAACCTTCCATTTGATAGCCAGCTTGATTCCTTTTATCAAAGCTTCATATTCTGCAATATTGTTGGTACAAGGAAAGAGAATATTGTATGCCTTTGGGACTAAATATCTCTAAGGAGTGATAAAAAGTATTCCGGCACTAGAACCTTGTTGAGTGAAAGACCCCTCAAAGAAAATTTTCCAAGATCGCTGAGTAAGGTGCATGATGGATTCATCTAGAAATTCTATGTGCAAAGGTTGATTGTCTTTAAGTGGAGCATTAGCAAGTTGATCTGCAATGACCTATCCTTTGATAGCTTTGTGTTTTATATATTCAATATCAAATTCTGTAAAAACCATGACCCATTTAGCCAATCTCCCTATAAGCATTGCTTTGTTGAGAAGGTATTTGAGCAGATCAATCTTAGCCACCAGTTTGATAGAATGTGCTAGCATGTAGTGTCTTAATTTTTGTCATGCAAAGACCAATGTCAAGAAAGATTTCTCTATGATAGTATAGTTCATCTCATAGGACACCAAGGTCCTACTGATATAGTATATATCTCTTTCTCTTTTATTATCATCCTGTTGTGCCAGAAGGTCCCCTAGTGATGTATCAGTAGCTAATATTTAGAGAATCAAGGGCTTGCCTTGAATTGGTAGCATCAATATAGTTGGATTAGAAATATATTCATTGATCTTCTTCAGGTGATGTTCACAATCTTCATCCCAGTTGTATGTAACTCCTTTCCGTAATGCCTTTGTGAATGGTTGAGCCTTATCTGCTAGCTGAGAGATGAAGTGTCTTATTGATTGGAGCCACCCTTGTAAACTTCTCATTTGACTGACATTCTTTGGAAGTGGCATTTGCATGATAGCCTTAAATTTTTATGGTTCCACTCCAATCCCCTTCGCTGAAACAAAATATCCTAGGAGCTTGTTAGATGTGACTCCAAATGCACATTCATTAGGATTTAATCTAAGTTTGAATGTTTCCATCCTATCTAATATTGGACCTAGTTATGATAGATGTGTTGATATTTTCACAGATTTGACTAGAGTATCATCATCACAGCCCTCCATGTTTTTGTGCATCATATCATGAAAAAATATTGTTATAGCTCTTTGATAAGTAGTGCATGCATTCTTTTAGTTGGAGGGTACTACATTCCAGCAAAAAGTTCCCCATGCACAGATGAATGTTGTTTTCTCTTGATCCTGAGGTGCAATTTTGATCTGATTGTATTCAAAAAAACCATCCATTAAAGAGTACATTTCATAACCAGCAGTCATGTCCACTATCATGTCTATGTTGGGCAGTGGAAAATGATATTTTGGACAAGCTTTGTTTAAATCTCTGAAATCTGTGCAAACATGTATTAATTTGTTAGGTTTTGAAATAGGTACAATATTAGATATCCACTCGACATAATCAATTGCTCTGATGAATCCAACTTTTAGTAATTTCTCTAGCTCAGCCTTAACAAGTAATGCAACATGAGGATGCATTTTTCAAAGTTTTTTCTTAACAGGTTTAACTCTGGGAGTGATGAAAGATGATGCATTATGAGGTCAGGATCTAGACCCAGCATATCAGCATATGTCCATACAAAATTGATCTCTTTTCCATGAAGAAATCAGCAACTTTTGTTAGTTTTTTGGCTGACAAGGATTGAGCTACATGTATGGTGTGCTAAGCTTGTTCTATCCCAATGTTTACTGGTTATGTAGGTTCAATTAGCACTGATGATCTCTCTTGATATTGATAAGGCAAAATGTCAAGTATCTCACCGTCAGGTACCTCAAAGAGGTTTTCATCGTTAGGTACGTCCTTTATTTTTATTATTTTTTATTCTCACACCGCCACAGTGTGGTTTTCGCCATCGAAACTCTTTTTTTTCTTTTTCTCTTTTTTGCGACTAAGATACCTAACATCCGCTACTATCATGTTCTCACTTTGTTCACTGGTGGAAGAGCCCATTTGTTCAACTGCATTAAGATAACAGGCTAATGTATAGTCATTAGCAAAGGCAAGTATATTCAAAGGTTGATCTTGGAGAGTACAGCCAATAAGATCAGGATGTACAAGGGATGAAGATTTAACAGGTTCAAGGGAATTCACAGTATTGTCATCACAACTTCGGACTGACAAATCAATTTCTAGAAGACTACCTTGCGTAAGAATCTTGAGACCAGGAAGAGTTAGAACATGATTATCGAAGTTTACGTTAGTATTTAGGAAACCTAACCCAACAGATCTACCACTACCACCATCCTCTAATTTAGACTAGACTACATATCGTGGTTTGACAGCAACAAGTTCTTCAGATAGAGTCTTTACATCCATGATAGATTTGTCATAGTTTGGTGTCGAATATGTATTGTCATAAATAGAGCTTATGTCAGAGTGATCAGAGTCATAAGATGAAGTTTCTGACTCTTCTTCAAATGATTTAGTAAAAGTATGTATAGTATCAATATCTACATCTTTGATGTTGCAAGTTCCTTCGCGATTTGGTTCAATGATCACTTGTAGTTGACATACCTATGGACATAATCTTAATGACTATGTTAGTCTTTGTCATTTTTTCCATTCATCTTCCTCTAGACTAATGACCGGCCCTACTTCTGTAGCCTCCAATTCTTCATTTGTAGTCTCATACCTAATTTTCTCTATCTCATTAGAGAGAGATATAGTAGGTGAAGAATTTTCTTGTACTCTTCCTTCTTTTAGTTGTTGTTCATAGTCTTCTTGTCTCTTTAGTCTGATTTCCTCTATTTCCTTTTGCAGTTTTAAGCACACTATATTTTGTGCTTCATGTATGATATCACTAGGTTCTTCAGGATTTTCTTCAGTAGATGCATCTGATAGAGGCTTTGGACCCCATTCATACTCATTCAAGTCTATTTCTAAATCAACTACTTGCATTCTTCCTATTTATATGCCCAGAATGTTCAATGGTGCAAACAATTCTTTAATTCCTTCCATCTATTCTCTCATATCTTCTGGGATTTCTACTCCTTGTAGTGTTAGTGCTGATACAATTAGAAGTTGATTACAAGTTGCTTCTTCTCTCTTGATTGTCACTTCTTCTTATTCTTTTTCACACTCTTCCTGAGATTGTTGAGTGTTTACTTCCTGTGATGTTTGATGTAGTATATTTTTCCTCCACTTAGACTAATGATGAGAAGTATGTTTTTGATCTGATGACTCCTCTAAATAGTATCCAAGTCTAGCTTTATCATTTGTAGACTTTGTTTGTATCTTAATAGGTTCAACAATTCCTTCTTGATGCTTTCCCAGAGGACCAGTACCTAAATATCCCATGCGTTGAATCATCTTATAGCCTGGACCATATTGTTCAGGGGAAATCTCATAGTGTTGCACTTTTTTGTTTTCACTATCTTCTTTGAAAAACCATTTGAGAACAGCCTCCTCTTCTATTTCATCTGTAAGGGAAGTACAGGACTGTACAAAAATACCATCATAAATGACATTTAGATTTGAATTTTGTGGCTTCATAGCCTTAGATGGTTTTCCAGACTGTCTTGGCGATGGAGGAAGAGACATTAGTGAAAGTACAGGTTCTATCTTGTATCCATCCATGCCAGTACCTATTATTTTCAATTTCTTTTCTAAGTATTTCATCAAAGTTTCTGAACTTTCAGCTGTAGAGGCTACTCTATTATGAGGAACAAAGGTATCAGTACATTGTTTCAATGCACTGCAAGTGTAACTTGTATCAGGAGGAATACTGACTTCAACTTCATTATAAGGAAATTTCAAGCACTGATGATATGTAGATGGTATTGCTTGCATTTCCTGAATCCATGGCCTGCCCAACAAGATGTTGTATGAAAGAGGAAGGTCAAGCACCTAAAAAATAACATCTCTTTCCACAATTCCTACCCTGATCGGCAATAGTACCAGACCTTCATAGGTTCTCTCTTCTTCATCATAAGCTTTGGTTGTTATTTTCTTTATTGGATCAATGACATGTCATAAAATCCCAACTGTATCAGTAAATTGTAGGTACAAATATACAACCCAGCACCTCCATCTATCAAAACACGTTTGACTTGGTGCTTATGGATCATAGCTTTGATGTGTAATGGCTGGTTATGTGGGTGATTCAGTGATTGTCATCTTCTTCAGAGAAGGTGAAGTAATGAGGTGCAGTCAAGTGACCCACCATATATTGAAACTGATCTATATCTACATCTTTAGGGACATTAGTAGTGAGCAAATCTTTGTCCAGGATCTCTCTATGAGCAGAAGAGATTTTAAGCAGTTCAAAAATGGAGATTTGAGCATTGGTTCGCTTTAATTGTTCGACAATGTTGTAACCAAGAGAGGATGATGAAGCCAACTACTTAGATTTAACCATGATCATATCTGGTTGTCTATTTGAAGAATTTAGTAGGTTTTATGTTGTTTGATAAAGAGTTGAGGAACTAGCTCCTTTGAGAGTAACCTTATTTTGAGCGCAGGTTATAGCATTTGCAGTTTGTGTTTTATTTTGTTTATTTTTTACTATGATTACGTTGCCATACTCAAATTGGGAAGATTCCATCAGGTTGATCACATTGTCATTGTTGGAATAGGTGTAATTGAATTTGTTGCCTCCCTTGGATTTTGAGGAATCACCTTGTTCATAAGCAGGTAAAGGATCTTTGAAGGCTTTGTGATCAGCATTAGTCATGTGATTTCCAATAACAATTTTGCCCACATCGATGACGTCTTGAATCTCATGTTTGAGTTTCATGTAGTTGTTTGTTGTATGACCCTTGTTTTGATGATATTCATAGTACTCATTTTCCCTCCACCATTTGGGTTTAACTTCTGGATCATATGGTCTAGAGTTGTCAGGCAATGTGATCAAATCATTTGCCAATAAAATCTTAAGAGTTGATCTATACGATTCTTCCCAAGGAGGGAAATTGTGTTTAGGCTTTGAAAGCCAAGGCTTCTCTTTAAACAAGTCTTCTGATTTCTTAGAAGGGTTTTCTGCAGCAATTCCAGCTGCTTTGAGGTCTTGTGTGCCCCTAGCCAGATTCAATATTGTGGGTTTTGATTTTTCTTTAATAGTATCCACCACTCCATCATTAACAACATTTCTATTGTTATCTTTCTTGTATTTCCAGTATTTGTTCTTTTCTTTGGAACTAGTCCCTTTTTGTGTCTCTTTACAAAGTTATATATCTCTTTTCCTTATAAGAACATCTTCCATTTTGAGGGAACTATCTACCATTTTGTTGAATGAAAGGTATACTTGCATTTTGATATTGTATTTCAATTCAAGGATCGGGTTATTGACAAATATATCCATCTTCTCAAAATCTAGAATAGGTTGTGAATATCTAGAAAACATCTTTCTCCAACATTAAAGAAAAATGAGAAAAGGTTCTCTTATTTTCTATTTGGTATTGAAAAGCTCTATCATGGTCACTGGATGACGAATGTGTTGAACACAGATTACCACTGAGAGGGGGGTGAATCAGTGGTTCCTAATTTTTTTTACTTTTAAAACAACTTCATAATATCAATTATTATCTCAAGCACCAACTATCAAATTGGTAAAGCAAAAAGGAAATTAAAGAGAACAATCACACAAATGCAACTCACAACACCAAAATATATGAGGAAAACCCAATATGAGAAAAACCTCGATGAGAAATGTTGTTGGAGACTACTGCTCCAATCCAGCCTCACAAGTAAAACATTGGATTACAAATATTTAGGGCACCAACCCAAGTAGCATCAACCCCTTATGTTTTAGGGCACCAACCCAAGGAGCACCAACCCCTGCAACGAGCTCCAACTTGGTAATGTATATATATTGAAATACAATTTAGATACAGTTAAGGATTCTTGTTACAAATGAATTCTAAAACTCTTGATCAAATATCTCACTATCGGTTGACAGTCTTTTCTTCTCCACTGGATCTCACACTACCGATTGTGAGATCACTCTCTCTGATTCTTAGCCTCTCTTATCTCTCTCTCTCTCTCACAGTCTCACAACATACGGTGTCACACTTGGATGTTGTTTTTCTCTATCACACCTCACCAGTTTGCTTAACTGTTGGACCTGCTACAGTTATACCGGTACTCAATCACTGTCAGTTAAACCCTCTCACCGGTTTGCTTGCTTACTCTCTTTGCAACTTTCTTAGAATAAATTCTAAGGCAAAATGATCCTTCTCTACACTTAAGGTTTCTTTACTCTTCTTCTTTTCTTCAAGCATAAACTTGCTTTGTTTTGAGCTCATGTATTTATAACCATAGTTTCCCACCAAGAGTGCATTCAAACACTGTCATGTTAGGTTTTCCTTTTCAATCTAAATCTATATCTTCTCTGATGCAATCTTCTTTTTCAGAGATATGATCTTTATGACAATGTTCAATCACCCACTGAACTTCGCATTCCAATATGCATTTTGTAAATTTGGAGTTATGCACCTCGCTTTTATGCTTTTCTCTATCACTCACCATTAATGCCTTTGTTGTTTCCTTCACATAACAGGTACGAAGATCAAATCTTCTTGCAATATCAGTGTGATTATTTTTCCATCTTGACTTCCTTGAGCCGCAATCTTTTGGAATCCTCCGTGACTTTCGGACTCCTCATTAAAGTCGACCTGCATGAAGATTTATTTCATCGATGCACACTTCACTGACCTGTGTAATACCTCCACCTGGCATCTAGCTATCATGCTTGTTGACATCCTCCTTTGCTTGGATTCCTATGTCGATTTGACATACTTTGTCGACCTAGGTTGACTACCAATTTAGTCTATGTTATCGGTATCACCATCAAACATCCTTTTTGTTATGTTCACCGGTTGTTGTGCCTTCATAACACACAAATACCCTTCATCCAAGTTTATGCCTTACCGATAAGCCTTCTTTACTGGTAGATGACCCAAGTCATCTGTACTAGTAGCCTTCCTTATGTTTTCTCACTCTTATGTGTATTGCCATCATATTGGTCACCCCTTCTTACTTACCAGTGACCTTGCCAAACCGGTTGACATCAATGACAACTTAATGCCAAATTGCCAACAATCTCCCCCTTTGGCATTGATGTCAACTTATCGCAAGACATTTCATACCAGTACATTTCTCCCCCTTTGACACAATGACAAAGGGTATGGTACACTCCCCCTTTGATCCATATCGAGCTCCCCCTTTGACTGCTATGAACTCCCCCTGAACCACATTAATCCTTCGTGGGTAGATGACACAACTCCCAACTTGTGTTAGAGGTACTCAAAGGTGCTTATTGGTAATGGTTTGGTGAAAAAAATTTCTACTTGTTCTTTGGTAGGGACATAATCCATCCTCACCTCTTGTCCTTCAACCTTTTCTCTAAGAAAATGATACTTGATAGTAATGTGCTTTGTTCTGGAATGCATCATCGGATTCTTTGCTATGTTGATTACACTCAAATTATCACACCGGATTAGAATAGGATCGGTGATGTCCACCTATATGTCTTTGAGGGTCTATTTCATCCAAAGCACCTAAGAGAAGCATGTAGCAGTAGTAATGTATTCAGCTTCAGCAGTGAATAGAGAGACTGGGTCTTGCTTCTTTCTATGCCATGAGACCAACCGGTCACCTAGAAAGAATGCACCACCACTTGTGCTCTTCTGATCATCAATGCAACCGGCCCAATCAACATCAGTGTATTCTTCCAAGATAAAATCTCCTTGTTTAGGGTACCATAATCCATAATTGAGTGTCCCTTGTAGGTACCTAAAGATTCTGCTTACAGCATTCATAAGTGAATGCTTAGGTATAGCTTGGAATCTGGCCACCATGCATACTGCATGTACTATATCCAGTCTAGAAGCAGTTAGATACAATAGACTGCCTATCATGGATCTATAGAAAGTCTGATCCACCATAGGTGATTCATCATTCTTGCTCAATTTACTTTCGGTCACCATGGGGGTACTTACCAGTTTACAATCCTCCAGTTGGAATTTCTTCAATATTTCCTTTTGCATACTTGATTTGTGAGATAAAGAATCCCTTATCTTGCTGTAATATCTGCAAACCAAGGAAGTATGTCAGTTCACCAAGCATTGACATCTCAAATTCTGGCTGCGTCTGATCACCAAATTCTTTACAGAAGGTGTCCTTTTTGCCTCCAAAGATAATGTCATCTACATACACAACCACAATGATCATGTGGTTCCCATCTTTCTTTATGTACAACTTGTTTTCAACACTCCCCTTTTTGAATCCCTACTCCTTCAGGTACTGATCTAATCTTGAATACCATGCTCTAGGAGCTTTCTTTAGACCATACAGGGCTTTCTTCAACCTACACACAAATATTTCATCATCATGCAGCATAAACCCTTCTGATTGCTCCATGTATACTTCTTCTAAATTTCCATTTAAGAAGGCGGATTTTACATCTATTTGATATACTTTATAACCCTTGTAGGTAGAGAAGGCTAGAAACATTCTAATTGCTTCTAATCTAGCTACTAGTGCAAATGTTTCTTCAAATTCAATTCCCTCTACCTGAGAGTGTCCTTTGGACACTAGTCTAGCTTTATGCCTAACAATTTTACCTTCTTCATTCATCTTATTTCGGTAGACCCATTTTGTGCCAATGATGTTCTTGTCTTCCGATCTATGGACCAATTCCCAAGTCTTGTTCTTCTCAATCTGTTATAGTTCTTCTTCCATGGCATCCATCCATTCTTATCTTTTGTTGGCCTCATTGAAAGTTTTAGGTTCAACTTCAGTCATGAGGCAGAAGTTGACTTATTCATCATTCTTGACAAGTCTTCTTCTATTTTGGACACTATCACTCTTATTTCCTAGACTTTTATCTTCTGGGTGATTCAATTGCACATACCGGTTGGGAGTCTTCTTCGATACTTCTTCTAGTTCATTGTGTGACTGCACTTCATCACCTTCATCATCAGAATCATCATACCGGTTAATCTTTGGTTGACATTCTGTGTGCATGTCCTCATCAACTTTTACATGCACACTCTCAATGACTCTCCTTAGTCTTTTGTGTCATGCTCTGTGAAGTGTACTTGTATCTACAACCACAATGCACTCAATAAATCATTACAAGCATGGTTAGTGAATTAAATCAAAGAAAGAAAAAACCATATCTAAGCGATCTATCGCCTCCTAGTAAATGCAAGTATGAATTTTGCTCTTAGATCTTGGTATACAAACTCCAGTGACTTGACTACACTTAAATGGAGGATTTAAATGATGAAGATGCATGATATAGCAATGATAGCATGATTAAGCTACATGATTTCATGATTATTCTAGAAAATAAGCTAGAATGAAGATGCAATTAAGCTAAGATTTGAACATGATAACAATGCAAAGAAATGATTTGCTAGTAACTAGATGCCTATAGTAACAATGCATAAGATGAAATGAGATGGGATCCATATTGCTCCAAAATGAGGTCTATTTATAGGATTTCCAAGGCTAGGGGTGAGGTGGCAAGAATCAACGGTCAAGATTGATCTAAAGATATCAATGATTAAATTGGAGGAGGTTGGCAAAGGGGTTGGACTAGAGGGAACATCTGTCATCTCTATGGTGACAAGTGTCAAGAGGGTTCTAGATAATTTTGGATGAAAGGGGACACTTAGTGACAAGTGTTACAAAGGTTCTAGAAAAGGTTGGATGAAAGGGGACATGGGGGTAGGTAGAATGGGTTAGGTTTAGGAATGGTTAGGTTTAGGAGTGGTAGAAGTTAGGAGAATTTGAATTTAAAAATCCAGATAATGGGAAAAGGCTAATTAATCTCAACAACTCATGAATTTGATTTGCTTTAATTAATTAGAGGATTTAGAAGAAATGATTTTGATGGAGGGAATTAATTAATCAAAGGGGTGAAATGAACCTATTAAATAAATCCTTAGATTTATTAATAAGTAGATGAAAGGGGAAATTTAATCAAATTGCTTAGTGAATTCAATTAAATTGGGGAGGAGGATTAATTAAATAATTGCTTATTTAATTAATTATCTTCAGACCATTTTTAGGTGTATACATTTTGCCCCTCTTTGAAGCGAGGTGTGATGACGCATTGATTCAAAGAATAATCTCATTTTGATGATGATATTGGTTTGATAGGATGCCCCAGCTCTTGATTACTAAATTCTGGTATGATGATGCCCCCTCGGGAGATCAGTTGAGATAATTGATCCATGGAGTGTTTGTGAAATTGATATCCCGATAGATGTGATTTAATTTCTGCAGTGTTTGATGAAAATGCGAGTTCTTTGATTATCTTGATTGCTTAGATGGGTAAGATTGAAAAATCTTGATCGATTAGATTGAAATTTAGTCTGGTTTTAGGAAGGATTCATTTTGTATAAGACAGCGATGATCAAAGCATCTGGTTCCAGGAAGGATTCATCCTGTATAAGACATGATAGTATCGATTAGGTTTGATTGATTGATTTGATTTGATAAGGTTGATTAGATAAAGAACTGACAGTTTGTTGATATCAAGTTGCAGAAATATGTGGATATGTTGATCTTGATTTTGTTGAGTAGGATAAGATTTTCACTGGGTTGATAATATCATGAGAGATATATGAGTCATCATTATGATTGTGTATACACTTGTGATTATGCTTTGATGATTCCTGCGATAGATTTAACCTTGGATAAAAGGAGCCTATGGGATCCCATGCAAGAAAGAAATGCAAGCTAAAATGCAAATGAAAAATGCAATGAGATGCAAACCATGACCTAAGCACTTCTTTCCTGGATTTTGATATAGCAAGTTAGCACAAGCATCGAGGTATAATTGAACCAAGATGACCTGAGTGTTGCTTGCATCAAACAGGTAGTATTAATCATTTCAATACACAAATTGGAAATGTCTTCAATGATACTTCGATGATCATGTCCCAAGACAAATTTGCACATGTAAATGATTAATTTTCAGACAGCAGACAAAAAAAATATCTTGTTTCTTCCTTGTTCCTCTAGTCAAAGACATCCTGGAGTCACTCAAAAATCATGATAGCGAAAAGAAATATAGAAAAGTTGAACAATAATGTTACAATCATTATCCAAAAAGATTATCCACTGAAAAGTGTGTGATGTGCTTAGATTGACTTTGTGATAGCTTGATAGTTGATAGTTTGATCTCGTGTTCAATGTTGGATATGTCTTAGTTTTTGCTTGATAAGAGTTGTCTAACTTTTGTTCTACCTATTTGATTTAGCTCAAAATGATCGAGAAGTTTGCCCCCAGCTAAGTGCGGGATTTTTCCCCAAGCCTAGAAACAAAGTCGTTATGATATATCCAATGATCCAAACCATGGTGAGAGAGCCACCTGGGATGCCTGAGTATGTACAGATGCTTATGATGGCTAGCACAGATGGAACATGAATGCAAGTGGAAAGATACATGAGCTAATAGATGGAAGAGCTAGCGGACAGATAGTGCTTGTTTGCCAGGTTTTCACCATCTATTTTTATTGCACTTTTTCTCATATTTGATTTTTTTTTTTCACTGTTTTTTATTTTTCTGATTTTTTCCCTGTTTTTTATTTTTTCTGATTTTTCAGACATAGAATTTCTTCAGGTGCATTCTATTGATAGGTTCCTTGAGCTGATCTTTGTCCTATGTTGATAGCTGATATGCTCCTGACCCAAATATTGTTGTGACCACAAATGGACCTAACCAGTTTGGTTCAAACTTTCCTTTCTTTTCTTGATCTGCCTGGTTGTGTGGATTTTCCTTTAGCACTAGTTCCTCAACTTGAAAGACTCATGGTTTAACCTTTTGCTTATAGCAACAGCACATTATTTGTTGATATACCTTTAAATGATCAAAGGCATTTTGTCTTCATTCATGGATCAGTTCTAACTCTTGTAGTCTAGATACTCGTTGTTCTTCATCTGGGATGAGTCCTTTTGGTGATACACATAGAGAGGGCATCTCTACTTTGATTGGAAATATGGCTTCTACTCCATATACAAGAGAGAAATGTGTAGCACCCGTTGGTGTGCGGATACAGGTGCGGTAGGCCCAGAGAGCAGGGTTTAGTTGAATATGCCAATCTTTCCTAGCATCATTCACTATCTTTTTGAGGATTTTCAGAATAGTTTTGTTAGATGCTTTTGCCTACCCATTTCCTTGTGGATAATATGGTGTGGAGAATCTGTGTTGGATTTTGAACTTCTCACATAGCACTTTTACATCTTGATTTTTGAATGGTCGCCCACTATCAGTGATAATGGTCATTGGTATTCCATAGCGACAGATGATATAATTCAAGATAAATGCAGCAATTTGTTTTCCTGTGATATTTATGAGAGGTACTGCCTCAATCCATTTTGTAAAATATTATGTAGCTATAAGGATGAATTTGTGACCATTTGATGAGGAAGGATTTATCTTTTCTACCAGATCCAGACCCCGTTGGCAAAAAGGCCAAGATGTTGCTAAAGCATGAAGTTCTTATGCTCATGCATGGATCAAATTCCCATGGATCTGACATTGTTTGCATGTTCTTGCTATCTTGAAAGAATCTCGTTCCATAGTCAGCCAATAATAGCCCAAGCGTATGAGTTTTTTCGAAAGGGTAAGACCACTTGAATGAGTACCGTAAATGTCATTATGGACCTCATGTAAGGCCTTCTTAGATTCTTCCTCTTCGAGACATCTTAAGAGTGTACCATCTAGACCTCATTTAAATAGGGTATCCGCAATGAGAGTAAAATGGGAGGATTGGCAAATAAAGTTTCTCTTTTGGTTTTTTGATAAGTCGGGAGGTAAGGTATTGTCTTTCAGGTATGTGTAGGTTTGGCCATAGCGGGAGGAATCATGTCCAATAAGTTGACAGATGGTTTGGGAATCAAGACAATTAAAGGCGGGATGAAACAACTCTTCTACCAGGAATTCATAACGCTATTGATTTTCCTGTGTCTGTAATAGAGAAGCAAGTGTAGCCATGGCATCTTCTGCTTTGTTGTCATTTCTTGGAATCTATTCAAAAGTTATTTCTACAAAGTACTTCTTGATATCATCCACCATATTTTTGTAAGGCATGAGTTTGTCATCTTTTGTTGGATAGTCATCATTGATTTGATTAATGACAAGTTGAGAATCTCCAGAGACCTAAAGTTGTTTAATGTTCCATTCTACAGCCATTTTGATACCTGTTACCAATGCTTCATACTCTACTATATTATTTGTGCATGGAAAGCTTAATTTGTATGCTTTCAAGATTGTATGCCCTTGTGGTGTGATGAATAGAATACCTGCTCCTGATCCATGTTGTGTATATGAACCATCAAGGTATAGTTGCCATGTTTTTGTTGTAACTGTTAGGATATCAGCATTAGGAAATTCAATCTTTAAAGGATAATCATTTTGAAGTGGTGTTTCTACTAGTTGATCTATGATGACTTGTCCCTTGATAGCTTTTATGTCAACATATTTGATATCAAACTCGCTTAGAATCATGATCCATTTTGCTAGTCATCCTGTCAATGTGGCTTTGCTGAGCAAATACTTCAGAGGATCAATTTTAGCTATTAACTTGATGGAGTGAGATAGTAGATAGTGTCGTAGTTTTTGAGAAGCAAAAACTACTACCAAGCATGCTTTTTCTGTTGATGAATAGTTGACCCTGTATCCCACTAGTGTTCTGCTAATGTAGTAGATGGCTCGTTCTTTTCCTTTCGTATCCTGTTGTGCGAGCAAAACTCTCAATGATACTTCGGTAGTTGATACATAGAGTAATAATGGTTTTCCTAAAATTGGTGACATTAGAATAGGTGGTTGCATGAGGTATGCTTTGATCTTGTTGAATGCTTCTTAACATTGATGGTCCCATTTGAAATTAACATGTTTGTGCAATAGGTGAGTAAATGGTTGACATTTATCTGCTAGTTGAGCCACAAATCTTCTGATTGACTGGAGTCTTCCTTGTAGTGATCTTGGTTGACTGATATTCTTAGGAGATGCCATTTCCATGATTGCTTTAATCTTAGCTGGATCTACTTCGATTCCTCTTGCTGAAACAATGTATCCCAATAGCTTTCTAGAAGTAACACCAAAGGCACATTTCTTAGGGTTTAGCCTTAGCTTGTATTGTTTTAACCTATCAAAGATCTTTTCCAGTATCTCTATATGTTCTTCTTTGTTGTATGATTTAGCTAATATGTCATCCACATAGTCTTCCATGAATGTATGCATCATGTCATGAAATATAGTTGTCATAGCTCTTTGATATGTAGTACCTGTGTTCTTTAATCCAAATGGCATGACGTTCTAGCAAAAAGTACCCCATGAACATGTGAAAGCTATCTTTTCTTGATCTTCAAGTGCTATTTTGATCTAATTGTATCCAAAGAAACCATCTGAAGAGGGGAAAATAGATTTGCAGGTCAAATGATCAAAACATAACGAAATAAACATGCAAAATGCTAAAATATCATTAAAAGACCATTTCACCTTGCTATTTTACCTTTTCCTTCGGATTGAGCTTCATGAAGTGAAGGAGCCCCTTGATAATGCTCCACTTGATGTGCTCCTTTGATTGCTGGATGTGGATGGCTCTCCAATGTTGTGCACAAATGGAATGGATTTGAAAATGATAAGGATGAGATGATCAAGTTGCCAAGATGATTTTCTAGGCTCAAAAGGGCAGCATAAACTTACTGGATTTCAAGATGTTTTGAATGAAGGGATGGAGCCCTATTTTATAGGAAGAGGAGAGGAAAATGGATGGCTAGGATTAATTCGAGATGAAGGGATAAGATTTACTTGTGAGCTCACACAAGGTCCAAGAGAGGGTGTGGAGACCAAGAATTATGCCTTAAAGGCATTTTGTATCTCCACACTCCACAAGATGCATTGCAGGAATTAAAAATTCTCCAAAAAAGGATATCATGGGGATTGGAGGAATAAAAAGGAATTAAAAATTCCTTGGGAGAGGGGATGCCTAAAGGAATGTGTGATTTCGAAAATCTTACATTCACCTAGGAAAAGAGCATTTAAAGCTAGTGGTTGGATGAAAAGGACAAAGAGTTGACTTTGTGACTAATCATGATGATTAACCATTAACGACTCATTAGGAGGGGGATTAGAGGAAATGTTAGGTGGGATTAATATTTGTAGGAGAATTTGACTAGGAGAGAGAATGAGTGGAGGGAATACAAAAATAGAAGAATAATGTTAAGTGAGTTTAGGGAGTTTCTAGAAGAATGAATTAAGAAGATGATTTGTAGGAATCATGTAGGTTAACTAATTAATTGAAATTAATTAGCTAAGAGGAAGATTTGTGAGGATTTGATTTTTTTAGAAGAATAAAGAAAGGGATTGATTTATTAAATAAATCAATCATATGCTATAGTGACAATATAATTATATTTAATTAATATTGAGAGGAATTTGAATTAACATAATTAATTAATTAATTATGCGAGAAATTAAAAATAATTAAAATAATTATTTTTAAGTGTCTACACCATCCATTAGAGAAAACATGGAGTGTCCAGCAGTTAAATCTATAATGATGTTGATGTTAGGCAAAGGAAAGTCATCATTTGGATATGCGTTATTAAGATCTCTGAAGTCTGTACATATTATGATGCTTTTATCTGGTTTTGAAACAAGAACAATGTTGGATACCCATTGAGGATATGCTACAAGTCTGATGAATCCTACATCCAGTAATTTCTTTAGTTCTGCCTTGACTAGAAGAGCAATATGAGGATGCATTTTCCTTAACTTTTGTTTGACTGGTTTGGCTCCTGGGCTAACATTCAAGTGATGCATAATAAACTCTGGATCTAACCCTGGCATGTCTGCATAGGACCAGGCAAAATTGATTTGTCGTCATTTGAAGAATTCCACATATCGATGCATTTCTACTTTGGACAGAGAAGTCGCTGGATGAAGAATCTTTGGTTGCTTTGTTGTGCCAATGTTAACTGCCTCTATTGGTTTGATCAAAATAGATGCCTCTGTAAAGTGTCTAATCTCCCATCTTCCGGTGCCTCAAGGAGGTTTTCATCATTAGATGCGTCCTTTGTTTTTACTTTTTCTTGGTCTAATGTTGCCAAGAAATGGTTTTCAGCATTAGACATGATATTGTTTTCCTTATTTTCACTTTTGTAACTAGGAGATTTGGCACCCACTTGACTGGAAGATGAGTTGCTGAAATTCCTGGTGAGAGTTGTTACAGGTTCAATTGCATTAAGATATATAGATATGGCATGGTCATTTGGAAAGGTATCAATAGCAGTATGTCCTTCATTTTCCCAATCAATAAGCTCGGGGTGGATTAGAGGTAAGGGATCTTCAGGTTGGTATGTTTCAAGGGTTCCAAGGGTCATGATGGATGTATCAAATTTTTCAATATGTACGTCGATGTCTAGAACAGTACTCTCATTAGAATTATCTTGTGTAAGAAGTTCCTGATCGTCCTCGGTTAAGTCCAAGTTAGCTGAATGTGATTCTAATTCAAGTGAACTAGTTCCTGACATTTGTCCTACATATGTGTGAACTATATCGACTTCTATATCTCTTTCAAAGCATTTTTCTTCAGCTAATTCTTCAGAGTGATATGAATCTCATTCCCATTTATTAGAATTTGTATCACTTACAGCTTGTAGTCTACAGATTTGGTCATATAACATTTCTTCTGCTTTTCTGGCTATACTTTTTCTTCTTTCATATTTAACCTCTTCAGGATTGAGATTGAGTGTTGTCAACTTTTCTATGAGTTCTCCTGAACTTATATTAGCTTCTTTCTTATTTTGATTGAGATTTAATGTTGCTTGAGAGATGCTTTTAGTTTGTTTCCCTTGTTGATTTGAAGCTTGCTTCTTTTGCCATTTTGTGTTTGTTTATGTTTGTTGCTTAACTGATTTTTCTTCCCTTTCAATTGCCATTTTTTCTTGTCTATTTTCATATTCCTCTTGTTGTTGACTAAAAGATGTGTCTTCTGGTATAGTGACTTGTCCATATCCCAAACATGTTTTGTCTGGAGTCTGTTGAGTATGAGGCTAAATAGGTTCTGAGATACCTTCTTTTCTTTTTCCTATAGGTCATGTCCCAGTGTATCCCATCCTTTGAAGAATATTGAATCCTTTTCCATATTTTTTTGTAGGTATTCTGACATTGTTGACATTTTGTTGAACTTCTTCATCTTTGTATAGCCACTGTAGCACATCTTTGTCTTTTTTTTCCTCTGATAAGGTTCCAGCACTAATAAATGCTCCATCAAATATCAGAAGATGTTTCACAATTGGTTGTTGTTTAGAATTTGATGGTTTTCCAAAGGATTTCAGAGAAACTGGTAATTGTGATATTGAGTATTCTCCATTCCCTCGATCTCTTAGCTGAATTTGTTTTTCCATACTTGATAGAATAGAGGTGAATGATTTTTCCTTGGATTGTGTGTTTGAAGATGTGCTTCCCTATTATGAGGAACAATTATTTCCGGAGCCATTTGTAGATTGCTACAATATTGAAATGGATTTGCATCTATAGAGATTGTGATTTCCTATCCTTTGTAGGGAAATTTGACACATTGATGGGTCAGCTTGCAAGTCATGTATCCATGGTCTCCCTAAGAACACATTAAATGATAGGTCCAAGTATAGAACTTGGCATGCTGTGTCTTTTTGTAGAGGTCCCACTCTGATTGGTAGTATCACAATTCCCTTGGAGGAATGTTCTTCTTCATCATAGGCTTTTATAGTGATCCTTTTCCGGACATCAACCGCATATTTTGAATATCCTAAGGCACGAAAAAGACTTAATGAACAAATATTTAGGCCAGCTCCACCATCTATTAGAACACGTTTTACTCAGGTTTTGTGAATAAGGACTTAAATATGCAAAGGAGTGTTGTGAGGATGTTGCAAGGACATATCATCTTCTTCAGTGAATGATAAGCAATGAGGGGTTGTGAGGTGTCCCACCATGGTTTGGAATTGATCAATATCATGATCTTTGGATACTGTGGTATCTACTAATGCTCATTCAAGAATCTCCTTGTATGCAGGTGAAAGTTTTAAAAGCTCCAAGATTGATATTTGGGCAGGTGTTTTCTGCAATTATTCCACTAGATTGTATTGTTTTGCTGTAGTGGATGATGTGTTTGTTGTAGGTCCTGGCAAAACAACTTTGGCTTTGCTTCTTGTTATAGCCTGAGCATGTTCTTGATTTTTTTTTTCTTTAACTACAATCACATTCACCATATTATCATATGTATGCGCGTAGTTTACCTTTGCTTTACCCTTACCATTGTTTGTTGTTGATGACTCACCTTTCTCATAGTTTGGAAGCGGAGTTTTAAAGGCGGTATGAGATACATTTGTTATATGTCCATCCATAGTTATTACGCCATTATTAATTAATTCTTATATGACATGTTTCAACTTTTGACAATTATCTGTGAGGTGTCCCTTGTTTCGATGGAAATCGCAATACTGATTATCATTCCACCAAGGTGGTTTGATTTGAGGTTTGTAGTTCCTTTCTTCTAGTAAAGTGATCAATTTGTTTGCGAGAAGTGTCTTTAGTGCTGATCCAAGAGGTTCACCAATGTTTGTCAATTGTCTTCGAAAGAAACTTTTGATAGTTGCTCTTTGGTGATTGTTGTTTTGTTGTGTTGTTGTTGAGTGAGTAGATAAATTGAAAATTGGTTGCTTTGGTTTCACATTGTTGTTATCTATTGTTCCATCATTGACGATATTTCAATTTCTATTCCAAAACTTTGGCTTATCATTGTGATTGTTGTTATTGTTGTTGTTGTTAGGAGGATGGACTCCTTTGTATATTTTCAATTAACCCTTCTTTATCATGGCTTCTTCCATTCTGATTCCATTATCAACCATTTTTCCAAAGCTTTGATTTCCTTGCATTTTTAAGTAATAACTCATTTGATCATTTAAGTTGTCAATGAATATGTCCATTTTTTCATACTCTGGCAATGTACGAGGATACCGCGATGCTAAGCGTCTCCATCATTGTAAGAATGTCATAAAGGGTTCTCCACTTTTTTGTTTAGTGTTACATAGGTCTAGCATTGTTACTTCATGTTGTATGTTGTAGGAGTATTGTGAAACAAACTTATCCACCAATTCTGAAAATGATTTGATTCCAGGTGTAAGTTTGGAGAACCATTCCATAGCTAGTCCAGTTAAGCTTTTCGGAAATAGTCTCATTAAGTAGGTATCCTTGTGTGCAAACTCCATACTCATTGTGCAAAATTCTCATATATGATCTTGAGGGTCAGTGCTTCCATCATGTTTTTCATATCTCAAAGTTTCAAAACCTATAGGAAATGGTATCATGTCTAGATTTATGTCAAAAGGATAAGGACAGATTTCTTGAAGTGAGTATCATCTAACATTTCCTCTTTGCATCTCTTGGATTTGTGTTTGCATTGCTTGCAGTTGTTGTGTGAGAGTCATGATAGGATTATCAACATGATTTTTTCTTGCATGACCATGATTTTGCATTCTAGGAGGATTGGGATCTCTTCTTGTTTCATCTCTAGCTCTTCTTGTATCTTCATTGAATTCAATATTATTCAGGATTTCTACTTCATCTCTTTTGGGAATGTAAGTTTCTTCATTGGTTCTGGTGTTATTAGGGATTGACATGTCATTCATTTTAAGACCAAATATATCCTCATATTGTTTGTTATTAGGGGGAGGATCACTTTTTTTTGTGTCAGTTTATTTACATCAAAATCTTAGGGGAGTGTAGCACCAGATTTGCCTAGCATTAGAAAGTATTTTTCTTTTTCTTCCTCCAACAATTTCTGCATAAACTTGTCAAATTGGGGATCTTTCTTGATGTCTTTGAGGTTTTGTTCTCTTATTTCTCCTTCAACTTGTATTTCATCATCATGTTCCATGATTATATGCTCTTCGATTGTTTTCAATGTTTTGATTTCAGTCTCTGTGATCCTTCATTTCTGAGCTCTAGTTAGAATGGGCATACACATATGTTATTTTTCTAGTATTCGATTGTCCAAAAGGTTGTTTTGATAAGTGATCAATAGTCAATTTCAAGGCAATAAAGTGATATGACACTAAAATAGAATTCAAGTATTTAAAAGTTTCCAAGTTTTTCAATCTTCGGTTTAGGAGTGCAATGGTGATGATTTGATAAGAACCAAGTCCATTAGGAATGATGTATCCTACGATGTAGGACAAGGTTATCCTGACCAAATGATTTAGTTTCGTGATAAAGGATGATTGATCCTGATGAGAAACTATGTTTGAGTGATCAGTTTATCAAAGAGGGTGATAATGCACTTTGAGATGTTTAGATCTTGAACTTGTTGGGGGTGAGCACTTTGAAAATCTTGAGGTGTTTATCTTCTAGAGTCTGATTTTGACGGGTGATAACTTGACTAAGCAAACCGAGCGGACAATCTAAGCACAGACTGACAGATAATAGGTGTTTATGTTTACTACAAATTGATCAGGTAGAAATGATCAATCTGAAATAGGCATACAGGACATAGCTTTGGACTGACAAATGCAAAGTTTCGTACGACAGATTATAAAGCCTGAAATGACAAGATATATACTACAGAACGACATACTAGTGATTTCATGTGGAAAGTAGTATTTCATACGACATAGAATCTTGACTCGTATGACAAAAGATCAAGCAATACGATAGAAAATCATGACTCGTACGACAGGTATTTGAACAGTGATAAAAATTGTTTGCTTGTTTGAGTTTTTGATCACTGAATTTTGATATTTTACTTTTGTTTTCCAATTTTAAGTGTCTGGTTTTTCAATTTAGGGATGAATACATAGAAAACACATGATGTGATACGTGACTCACAATCAAGCTAAACCCTAAGGAAGTTGGCTGAGAATGAAAACCTTTGCTTGCTGACTTAGGTACACACCCAATAGCTAACCAGAATACGGTCATTGAGTCTCACACAATGGATTCTCAATGCCATATTATCTAACTCCAAACGCTAATGGGGGCATGATATGGCAAGTGTCTTGGGAGAGTTACTATCTCTCTTGCACAAATATTGTCACCCTTTCGGAGGTGAATCAGGTAGATTCTATTTTAACCAGCACTAGTAAGGGATCCATTCGGCACGTCGGGGTATAAACTCAATTAAGAGGTCTCCCAGCCTTGAAAACCAAGGTTTGATATACCTGAAGGTACGGAGGAGAGCTATTCTTGAGCACTATCATTGCTTTGATTTTCATCAAAAACACATTTATTTTATAGTGGGTTGGATTACTTGGTATTAGTCGTTCCCACTTAGGTCGTTCCCCTCTCACCGGCCTTAATGGCTAAGAGTTATTACTCTTGGGAGGTCAGGCCTACTAAAGAAATGCACTAATGAAAGAAAAAGATGAGTCTAGCTTTCTGATCACCTAAGAAAGGTGAGAGCATACTTGCCTATCATCAAAAACACATAAGACATGATAGTTCATTTTTTAGCCCAAATTGAAATGTGCCTAGAAAACTTTAATAAATACACAAAGTTTAATTGAATTCCTAGGCAACCTGAAAAATAGATCCATTAGTAGTCATTTGTGTTTTGAATTATGTCTTTGACAAGCATCATGCGGGAAAGAGTTAGGCTGTCAGAAATCTCACAAACCAGTCAGGGTTAATGTTAGAAAATCTTAGTTTAGAATCAAAAAACCCTAACTTGCAGTTTATCAAAATTCACAAATGCAGAAACTCATACAACATGATTTATCTAATAGTACAACAAATATTTAGATCTCTAACACAAGCCAAAACGAGCTTGTATGACACAGAATTGTGCTTAGTACGAGTAAAGAATTTGCAAGAAATAGACTCATACGACACAGCTTTAGACCTAGTACGAATAAAGAATTTGCAACATAAACCTCATACGACATAGAATTATACCTAGTATGAGTCAAGATGAGGTGTCGTCCTAGGCTAAAAGGAAGTTCCTACGAGCTAAAAAGGCAACTCCTACGAATGTCTAAACCAGAGCCGGACAGAGATGAAGTTTGTTGAAGATTAAGAGGCCAAAAGTGATGATTCCAGCCCCATGGTAGGCGCCAAAATGTCATTCTCTGTGAAGTGTACATGTGCCTGCAACCACAATGCACTCAATAAATAATTACAACCATGGTTAGTGAATTAAATCAAAGAAATACAAAACCATAGCTAAGCGATCTATCGCCTCCTAGTAAATGGTTGTATGAATTTTGCTCTTAGATCTTGGTATGCAAACTCCAATGACTTGACTACACTTAAATGGAGGATTTAAATGATGAAGATGCATGATCTAGCAATGATAGCATGATTAAGCTACATGATTTCATGATTATTCTAGAAAATAAGCTAAGATTTGAACATGATAACAATGCTAAGAAATGATTTACGAGCAACTAGATGCCTATAGTAATAATGCATAAGATGAAATGAGATGGTATCCATATTGCTCCAAAATGGGGTCTATTTATAGGATTTCCAAGGCTAGGGGTGAGGTGGCAAGAATCAACGGTCAAGATTGATCTGAAGATATCAATGGTTAAATTGGAGGAGGTTGGCAAAGGGGTTGGACTAAAGGGAACATTTGTCATCTCTATGGTGACAAGTGTCAAGAGGGTTCTAGATAAGTTTGGATGAAATGGAACACTTAGTGACAAGTGTCACAAAGGTTCTAGAAGAGGTTGGATGAAAGGGGACATGGGGGTAGGTAGAATGGGTTAGGTTTGGGAATGGTTAGGTTTAGGAGTGGTAGAAGTTAGGAGAATTTGGATTTAAAAATCCAAATAATGGGAAAAGGCTAATTAATCTCAACAACTCATGAATTTGATTTGCCTTAATTAATTAGAGGATTTAGAAGAAATGATTTTGATGGAGGGAATTAATTAATCAAAGGGGTGAAATGAACCTATTAAATAAATCCTTAGATTTATTAATAAGTAGATGAAAGGGGAAATTTAATCAAATTGCTTAGTGAATTCAATTAAATTGGGGATGAGGATTAATTAAATAATTGCTTATTTAATTAATTATCTTCAAACCATTTTTAGGTGTATACATTTTGTTATAGCATTTGTAGGCCTTGTTGTTAGATGAGTAACCAAGGAAGATTCCTTCATCACTCCTGGAGTCAAAGCTTCCTAGACCATCCATATCTTTCTTGATAAAGCACTTGCTTCCAAATACTATGAAGTATTTGACTGATGGCTTCTATTCATACCACCACTCATAAGGTGTCATTCTGTTGTTTGTTCTTAATTAAATCAATTTTAAAGTATATGCAGCAGTATGGACAGCTTCCTTCCAATATGTGTCTGGCAGACTAGCCTCATTTAACATGGTTCTGGTCATCTCCTAGATTGTCATGTTCTTTATTTCTACCACACCATTTTGATGTGGTGTCCTAGGGGCTGAATATTTCCTTCAAATTCCATGTTTTTCACAATAATCTTCAAATTCATTTAATGTAAACTCTCCACCATGGTCTAATCTTAGGCATTTTAACTTGCATCCACTTTTTTTCTTCACCATCTTCCTAAAGATCTTAAATCTATCAAATACTTGTGACTTATCTTGCAGGAAGGTGATCCATGTTATTCTTGAGTAATCATCAATAAAAAGCATAAAGTATCTTTCACCGGCAAGTACTCTTGTCCTAGTTGGACCACACAGATCCGTATGCACAATTTCAAGTGGTCTTGAGGTGTTGTGCTCTTTTGTCCTGAATCTCACCTTAGTTTGCTTACCTTTAACACATTCATCACAAAATGTGCTTACCGATTTGATGATGGGTGGAATATTCCTCACATGCCCCTTTCTGCTTATTGCAACTAGATTATCAAAATTTATGTGGCCTAATCTTTGGTGCCACAACCAACTTTCATCAACTTGTCCCAACATGCATTGGGACTCATAGCATTCTTTCATGTTATAAACATTGCCATATGTTCTCTTTCCTTCTGCCACAACCTAACCGGTATTGTCTTTCTTTATTTGGCAATTAGTTGAGTCAAAGGTGAATTTATAACCTTTGTCACACATCTGACTTACGCTCAGCAAATTATGCTTTAGGCCTTCCACATAATATACATCATGTGCCTTAAATTTTCTATCAATACTTAGAGTGTCTTTTCCCTTTATTTTGATGGATGAGTCGTCTTCAAATCGTATTGAACCACCATTACAGTCTTCAAGTTTGATGAATTTCTTTTTGTCACCAGTCATGTGGTTGGAGCAACCACTATCTACAACCCATAGATTTTTTCTTTTAGCATGTAAGGTAGTCTACACTATGAGACTTGATTCTGCCTTTTCCTTTTCTTTCTCAATGCATACCAGTTTGGTTTCCTTCTTCTTGTCAGTTGATATATTGTGCTCAGGTTTAGTTGCCAGTTCTTGATTAGGATTTGTCTTCTTCTGCTTGATATTCCTATTTTTACACAACCTTGCTATGTGTCCAAACTCTTGACAGTTATAACATTTCACTTTTTTATTTAAAGAAAAATCCTTAAAATTATTGTAGGACATCAATTTATTCTTCCTACATTCAAAACTCTTATGACCATATCCATTGCACTGATAACAAACAAAATTCATATCCCAGAGTGCATTAAATGGATTTTTACTTTCATAACTCATAGAGGGCTTATTGATTAATCTACAATCAGCTATTCTAAGCCCAAATTTGTTACACCAGTAATAGTAACCATGAAAGTTTGAAACATATCGGTTAGGTTGCCTTGGTCCTACAAAGGACTGCCTCATCAGGGGTCTTCCCTTCATGCTGTTGATTTTGGTGAATCCTTCATGGTCCACTCTTGTATTTCTCCTTGGATCTACATGTTGGTACAAAGAGTGTGGTCTCTGGTTCATTACTTGTGTATACTCGTTTGTGTGGCGATTTCCAACATAATCTACATATGTCTTTTTACCAGTATCCTTGCCTACAGTGAATGTCTTCTTTTCTTTACCTTCATTTGAAGAGGTGAACTTTATTTCTTTGCCAGATGTAACTTTGTTGGTTGAACTTTGACCTTCTTCAAGTCCTAAGCCACCAATGTCTTTGGATTGCCTCTATTTGCTCAACATCTTGTCTAAGGCTTCGGTGTTGCCTTCATATTTGCTCCTTACTTTTATTTCTTCCTTACTTTCTTCAAGCTCCTTTTTGAGCTTCACTATTTTTTTTTCCAAATCTCAATGCTCATTTTCCTTCTTTGTCAGATCAGAGGATGTAACTTCACATATCCTCTTGGTTTCTTCCAGTTGCAATTTCAAGTTAAATATAACTTGACTGGACTCATCCAGGGATTGCTTCAAGAGAGCGTGTTCATCCACTGCAGCAAGCTTGACCTTTTTGAGTTCTCTTCTTGTTTTACTCAATTCCTCAAGAGCACTGATAAGCTCACCTTCTAAATCCACTTTAGTTTCAATATCCTCCTCTTCCTCATCTTCATCAAGTGTCATAAAGAGATTTACTTTTTTGTCATTCTCATGGTAATCATCTTCTGATGCATTTTCTTCATCTGTTGTATCATCCTCAATAGTATATAGGTTGTTCTGATTCTGGTAGCCTCTCCTTCCTTGCTGGTAGACATTTCTTTCTCTATCTTTGCTAGCAGATTTACTGAACTCTCTTGACTCATCTCCACCTGTTTCTTTGTAGGGACATTTTGCAGCAAAGTGTCCGACCTTACCACAGTTGAAACATTTAAGTGGTATATTTCCTTTATACCATTCGGATCCTCTTTTGAGCTTCCTGACAAAGTTTTCTATCTCTGCATTAGAGTCTTCACTGGATTCTTTATGAGTAGCTACTTCTTTGCCCTTTTTGGTAGTGTTCAACGTTGCTTCTTCCCTTAAGGAAGTATCACCAGTTGTTCTCATTTCATAGGTTGTCAGTGAGTCAAATAGCTCATCCATTGTAAAATTATTCAGATCCTTGGCTTCTTCTATGGTAGACACCTTAGTATCATACTTGGGTGTCAGAGATCTTAGTACTTTCTTGACAAGAATCTCATCTGCAATTTCTTCTCCAAGTCCTCTGATGGTGTTCACAGTTTCATCAAATCTGTGAAGGTAGTCTGCAATCTTTTCATCATATTTCATCTTGATGCCTTCAAGTTGGCCCCTTAGTGCTTGCATCTTGGCTTCTTTGACTTTTGCTTCTCCTTCAAATAACCTCTGCAATTTATCCCAAGTCTCCTTGGTTGATCCACAGTGCATGACTTTGACAAACTCATTATCAGACAGCCCGCTCAAGCTAGCATGTTTGGCATTTGCATTGTTCTCATACTCCTTTTTGGCATCCAGATCAGTGGGAGGAACACTAGGAACAACATACCCATTCTTGACAGACATTCATACATCAAAACCAAGGGAGGAAATATAGGTCTCCATTCTTCTTCTCCAGAAGGCATAGTTGGATCCATCAAACATGGGGGCTTTTAAGGAAGCAGACTCATTTCTTTCCACTGTGTTCTAAGTCCAGAATCTACCCAAGGTTTTAAAAATAACCGGGAACCTAGGCTCTGATACCAATTGTTGAACACAGAGTACCACTGAGAGGGGGGTGAATCAATGGTTCCTAAACTTTTTGACTTTTAAAGCAACTTCACAATACCAGTTATTATATCAAGCACCAAACTATCAAATGGGTAAAACAAAAAAGAAACTAAAGAGAACAATCACACAAATGCAACTCACAATGCCAGATATTTGAGGAAACCCCAATATGGGAAAAACCTCGATGAGAAATGTTGTTGGAGACTATTGCTCCAATCCAGCCTCACAAATAAAACACTGGATTACAAAGATTTAGGGCACCAACCCAAAGAGCATCAACCCCTTCTGTTTTAGGGCACCAACCCCTGCACCAAGCTCCAACTTGGTGATGTATATATATTGAAATACAATTTAGATATAGTTAAGGCTTCTTGTTGCAAATGAATTCCGCAACTCTTTATCAAATATCTTATTGTCGATTGATAGTCTTTTCTTCTCCACTAGACTCTCTCTGATTCTTGGCCTCTCTTATCTCTCTCTCACAGTCTCTTATACCTCCATCTGGCATCTAGTTGTCATGATTATGTACATCCTCCTTTGCTTGGATTCCTATGTTGATTTGACATACTTTTTCGACCCAGGTTGACTACCGCTTTAGTCTATGTTACCGGTATGACCATCAAACATCCTTTCTGTTATGTTCACCGATTGTTGTGCCTTCATAACACACAAATAGCCTTCATCCCAGTTTATACCTTACCGGTAAGCCTTCTTTACCAGTAGATGACCCAAGTCATGTGTATCGGTAGCCTTCCTTCTATCTACTCACTCTTATGTGTATTGCCATCATATTGGTCACCCCTTCTTACTTACCAGTGACCTTGCCAAACTGGTTGACATCAATGACAACTTAATGCCAAATTGCCAATAGAATTTTATAGGAGTATTGTTGGAGAAACAATTCAACTAATTACTCAAAAGATTTAATTCCCATGGGTAGGCTTGAAAACCATTCCATAGCTTGTCCTCCTAAACTCCTCGAGAAAAGGCACATGAGATATGTCTATTCGTGCATGAACTCCATACATAAAGCACAAAATTCTCTGACATGGTCTTCAGGATCTATGGTACCATCATATTTGTCAAACTTAGGAATTTCCACTCTTGAAGGAAATGGAGGCATGTGAAGGTTCTTGTCAAATGGGAACGGGTAGATCGTGTCCAAAGAATATTACGTAGATGATTTATCCTTGTTTTTCATTTCTTTGATTTCAGTCTGTAATGCTTGTAATGTTTGTTTACCAATGCTAGTGGTGTCTCTTCCTATTTAGTGATAAGGTTTTCAATGTTATAATCAATGGGAAGTTTAGCGCCTTGTTTCGCTAGCTCTAGAAAATGCTCTTCTTTTTCTCTAGCCATGATAATTTTAAACATTTTTTGGAAATCTTTATCATTTTGAGAGCTATTTATAATAGCTTTTGTAGCTTTGGAAGCTTCGGAATTGCTAGATGAGGAATCACTGTCATTAGCATGGGTATTGATATTGTCATAAGTATCGTGTTTAGCAGCTTCTCTTTCTTCCCTTTCTCCAAACATGGTGGGAGATAAGGGTTGATCAAAAATTGATATATTTGATGATGAAGGTTTGTCAGAGAGGGGGTCTTCGATAAAGAATGGATTATTCTATAATGGAAAAGACTATCATTTAACTTTGGTAGCTTTCTTATGAGAACTTGTGATTTGAATAGGCATTTATAACTGATGTGATAGAGCTAGAAGTGATGCAAATGTCAAGATCAAATTGAAGCTAGTTATTCAATTGACGTAGTGATTTGAGAGAAGTGACTAAGACTCAGTCTGGTTTCAGGAACGATCTATCATGTATAAGACGTGATCTAAGTAGCTTAGGTTGATTTAGTTTGATAAGTAGTTGATTGAACTAGTTGAAAGATGATCAACAAAATCATGCAACACAACGGCAGGGGTACACTATCAAGATTGTTTATGCTCGGGATGAAAAAGAACGGATATACGCTCACTGTAGACCGATTAGGCAAGTATGACAGTTCTGGAAAAGTATGCAAACAGATAAGTTCTGGACTGACAAAATCAAAAATTTGTACGACAGAGTATTCTGACCCAGATGACAATTTAACAGGTTCCAGATGATAAGGTTTTCAAGTTGTAAGACACAACACTTCAATTAAGGCATTGCATGCATGGTTAGACAGATATAATCATGAATATGAAAACCATAGCAAATAGACCTATTGTCTTCTAAAAGATGCGAGTATAGACTTTCTCTCAAATTTTTCTAAGCAATACCAGTGACTAGACTACACCAAGACGAAGAATTTAATCTATATGAGCACAAGATTAAACTAAATGGATGCAAGATTAAGGTAGATGGATGAATATTAAGCTAGATGAATGAATATTAAACTAGATGAATGAATATTAAACTAGATGAATTCAAGCAATCATAATTAAACTAAAAGGGAAAAATTTAAACTAAAAAGCAATCATCTCAAAGCACAATATCTCTGATGACTCCAAAGCAAAAACTGCACAAATAACAATAAATCTCCAGGGTGTTTTGAATGAGAGATGAAGGGTTGAATTTATAGAGACTCAAAAGAGAGACCAACAGTCAAGATCGATTAACCATGAGTGGTTGATATTCCTCAAGAAAAAGCACAATCCAGGTTGATTGAAATAATTGAGAGATCAGATTAAGTTAATCTTGAGATAGATTCCAATTATAGCCTGATTGAATGCATTCATATCATAAGTTTGATTTTGCATTAGAGATAAAATTAGTTGATTCCATGCACTTGAGATAAAATTTAGTTGATTTCATGCACATGAGATAAAATTAGCTCAAGATTTTTATTTAGAAAAAAGTCTTTTCAATGTAACTGAACCTCTTTCCTCAAGAAAAGCTTTGAGTTTTAATTTTAGAGAAAATGATTAATTCAATTTAATTGATTTTCTGAAATTTCTCAAGTTATCTCAATTTTAGAAAAAGAAATATCTTAAGTTTGATTTCTTCTCTCAATTTAATTCTTTTCTTTTGCAGATTAATTTAACTCATTCTTTTGTAGATTAATTCATTTTTTTGTGATTAATCTCTTTTTGTAAATTAATTCCTCTTTTCTTTAAATTAATTTATTTTTGGTGATTAATATGGCAAATTGATTTATTAATTAAATATGTTAGGATATTTAATTAAATAAATAGGATAATTGATCAAAATAATTTACTTGGAATGATTTAATTAATATAGAGTGATTAATTTGTCATGTAACATTAATGATTGAAGAATTAATTAATCATGTGCTCAAGGTTGATTTAATTGTCTTTGGTTAGGACTTTGGTGATGTTGTTGAGATTAGAGGCCCATGGTTTAGGTGAATATATATATATATATATATATATATATATATATATATATATATATATATATATATATATATATATATATATATATATATATATATATATATATATATATATAGTTGTGTGTGTGTGTATATACATATATATGTATATGTACACATACATATGTGTGTGTATGTATATATGTACGTATTATGTGTGTGTGTGTGTACATATATATGTGTGTGTGTGTACACACACACACACACACACATATGCATACATATATACATATACATATGTGCATATACATATATACATGTATATGCACATATGTATATGTGTGTGTGTGTGTGTGTGTGTGTGTGTGTGTGTGTGTGTGGCTGTAGGTGTAAATGTGTATATATATACATATACATATGCACATATATATGTACACACACACATGCACATATATATTTAAAAAAATGAGTAAACATATGATGTTGAATATCCCAGACAATTGAGAGGGGGGTGAATCAATTGTACCAATTAAAATTTTTCACTTATTTCATAGAAACATATCTGCTAAAATATATTTTGAGTACTTAGTCATAAACAGATATAAGAATGAAAGAGAACGCACATGAAACATACACATAAACACCAAATATATGTGGAAAGCCCAAGAAGGGAAAAACCATGAAGAATGCTATAATTTCTCAATTATGAATCACCTATTAGGGTGACACCGATTAAGGTGATTTTTACAATGAGTGATTCATTGCTAGAATTCTCACTATAGGTGCACTCACTACCTGGCTACAACCACCAGGAAAAAAGGGGCTCACTGTCCAGAAGAAGAAGAAGTAAAAAGAAAGAATCCACCATTAAAGCACAAATACATCACCATTACAATGCCAGAAGAAACCTTTGGCTCATTGCCTCTGGAACCAAACAAAAACAACACACAATCAAAATGCTCAACCACCGTTTCACATAATCTCACACTCATTACTAGTAAAATAGATCTTCTTTTTCAATCCACTTGCTTCTATATCTTCTTCATTATGATCATCCTTTATTTATACTAATATCTAAAATAAGAATTTCCCAAGTCATCCAAAAAACAACTCATTAGAACACAATTTGAAATAGGTCTACACTAAACATTCTCACAGTAGAAATAAATGAGAATTGGACCACACCACAATGCACTACATCGATCAAAACAACGTGTTATCCATACACCACAATCATCGAAGTGAAAATAAAAATATTCAAGGTCAACTAGACAGGGAATGAAAATTTCCACAATCACAACTTTGAAACACAACATCACATCCCAAAACATGATAACAAACGTCTTAAATAGCCTAAATCATAAATATTATCATCAGAACCATGAATGCGAGGAAACGCGGAACTCTGCAAATACTGTCAAATATCTTCATCATTGAATAATATTCTAGAGTGCAACTTTTAGAGCATCAAATCAAAAGCATGAAATCCCAATGCAACTTCCAACAACATACCAAAACCTTGTGACTACAACTGCAACATATGAAAAATGCGGAGCATAAACCAATCACTAAAACATAGAATCAATATGTTGACATCAATGACAACCATATTGATAATCATACTAACACACCATCAAATTCACATTTGCAACAATCTCCCCCATTTTCATTGATGATAACATTCATCAATAACAAATAAACTCAAAATCATAAATCTTCTCCAATCTCTCTACTCAAATTCTCCAATCTCTCCCCCTTTGACATCAAAGACAAAGGTGAGTAACAACTCAACACATGTAACCATTTTTAGACCACATAGCTCCCCCTAAAAGGAATCCCCAATCATTATTCCAAACTAAAATATGCATGAAATTCCCTGGACTAATGCACTGCAAAAAAAATAGTTCAAACTAGAAAGGGGTGTTACCCCTAACTTCTTTTGGAGATACTCAAAAGTGTCTTTACATAAAGCCTTCGTAAAGATATCTACAACCTGTTTTTTTGTAGGAACATACACAAGTTTTATTTCATTGTCTATCACGTTCTCCCATAAGAAGTGATACCGAATAGAGATATGGTTTGTTCAGGAATGCAGTACCAGTTTCTTAGAGATATTATTCGCACTTGTATTATAAAGCATGATTGAGATTGGTTCATCAAACATCACACCAATATCCTTCAATGTTTGTTTCATCCAAATTATCTGAGTGCAACATGATGCAGCTATAAAGTACTCAACTACTGTGGCTGATAAAGACATAGAATCCTACTTCTTACATAACAATGCAACTAATTAGGAGACAATGAAAAATGATCCACCATTGATACTCTCTCTATCATCAACACTTCCTACCCAATCTGCATCACTATAAGCTTTTAGAGTGAAACTTGATCCTATGAGATATCATAGTCCAAAATATTTTGTACCTTTCAAGTATCTGAAAAATTATCTTTACTGCAACATGTGACTCTTTCGGATCTTGTTGAAATTTGGTTGTGAGGAAAACAAAATACATGATATTCGGTCTTGTAGCAATCAAGTATAACATTCCTCCAATCATTGATCTATACTTTCTTACATCGATCTTAGCAGATTTATCATCATTAGTCAACTTGCATCCGATTTTTGTAGGAGTACATACTAGTTTAGAATTATCCAATCCAAAAAAATTCAACAACTCTCTAACATAATTTTTTTGAGAAATAAAAATACTTTGATTTTTTTGATTTACTTGTAATCCAAGAAAGAAATTCAACTCACCAATAATAGATATTTCAAATTCCTTTTGCATTTCACCAGAAAAATTCTTGCACGTGCCATCATCTCCTCCAAATATTATGGCATCCACATATACAACAACAATTAGGATTTTATTTGGTTCAACTTTGAAATAAAGATTGTTGTTGGAAGACCCTTTTTGAAATCCTTGATTCAATAAATACTTGTCTAGTCTTCCATACCAAGCTCTAGATGCTTGTTTAAACCCATATAGTGCCTTGTTCAATCTGCAAACAATATCTGGATCACCTGACAACTTGAATCCTTCTGGTTGCTCAATGTAGACTTCTTTTTTTAGTTCCCCATTCAAAAATGTTGACTTCACATCCATCTACTAAACTTTAAAATCTTTACATGTTGCAAAAGCCAAAAACATCATGATAGCTTCCATTCATACAACGGGAGCATAAGTTTATTCAAAATAAATGCCTTCAACCTAAGTGTAACCTTTGCACACTGATCTAAACTTGTTTCTTACATGTTCATCTTCATCCAGCTTGAACACCCACTTTGCTCTAATAACATTCTTATCTACTGGTCTAGGGACTAGCCCCTAAGTCTGATTCTTCTCAATCTGATCTAACTCTTTATAGCCTTCATCCAATTCTAATCATTACATGCCTCTTCAACTGCCTTAGGTTTAGCTTTAGAAAATTAACATAATAGAACTTGTTCTTCAGTAGATTTACTTCTTATAATAGAGCCTTTGTTCTTATCTCCTATGATTTGGTTTTTAGAGTGATTCTTCTATACATACCACAAGCTTTTAGATATAATTGTCAAAGCAACCTAAGTTTCTTTCTTACTTTATTCTTCTTTGTTCTTCTACTCTTCTTTGCCTAGGGACTCATCAGATGCATATCTTGCTTGTATACCTGAGTCATTAGAAATGTTTTCATCAACCTTCACATTTGCACTTTCAACAATTTTATTCAATCTCTTGTTATAACATCAGTAAGCCTTGCTCTTTGTTGAATATCCTAGGAATATAGGACATCTTATGCAGTTTTGTTTTGCCTCCAGGACGCTCCCTCCTTCTGCCACGTTGCATTTGAAGCAACCATCGGGCAACTTTAGTATGTTTTTCGAGGTAGTGGGGCGTTTGTTGCCAACAGCATGTGGTTGACTAGCAGTTGCGGATTTTGCCTTTTTGATCTGTCATTAGGATATTTGGTACCAGTTGTGCTAGAGGTCAAAGTTGTCTTAATCTAGCTTCTGATCGGGCTTTGCATGGTTACTAATGACACTGCTAGAGATGCTTTTGTTTTCAGTTTCTCTCTCTATTTTCTCTGTCGGGCCATTGGTTCCTTTCTATATAAGTGTTGTGTTTTTCTCTTAAGGGGGTTGGAAATTTGAAAAAGAATATAGACAATTGTTGTGGAATTACACCTTTAATTTGTACCTTTTAGACTGTGATAATCAAATTGTGCATTTGGCCTTTATGATCACTATATTTCAATGTGCAAGGACATGTTTATGTGCATTTTGTAATTTTGTGCAACTTCAGTAATATATGTTGCAAGACTCTGTAGATTAAACTATGTCTTTTTGAACTTGTTATCTAGTGGATGAATGGAATTTGTTACTTTATGTTGAATGAATTGTTGTTTATGTTTCAATATTTATTTTCTGGGTATGTAGATTGTTGAATGGGCATTAGAGCTGCACGTTGTGAAGTTTCTTTGTGCTTATAGTATACTAAAAATCATTATAGCGCATTGCTATAGAATAATTTTTCTTTAAGTTTTCCATTCTTTCCCTTTTCTTCCAACATGTATGAAGAGTCGGTTTCTTAAATCCCAGAGGTCACTCAGTGAACACGCATAGGTCCCCCATCACTGAGTTTCCCATAAGGATGTTTTCATAAAAGCATTTTTTATTGATCAACAGTTCTTTTTTTGGCACGCCTCGTGGGACCATTTTTGCCTACTTTGTGTAAAGGGAGTGTATGAGCCATACACTAGTTACTAGGAGCCAATCTGCAGCAAATACGAGTCTATTGCTACCACCTCTAGTTGCGGTCCTAGCAGTATTAGGAGTTGGGGTGCAAATTCCTATCCAGGTAGCTCACGAGCTTATGGTAATCTAACCTCCAAGAAATTTTGTCACTTGGGACAGTGTGATTCCTCGTATTGCACCAACCCCTCCTTCTCAATGGGGTGCTATCCCCACTTCTACATTAAAAGCATTACCAAAATCCATCGGGGATGGTTCTAAGACCCTTGAGGATTATTTAGAAGACGTGGCTGACGTATGCACTATACACAACGTCAAGGAAAAAAATATAGCTTTACGATTGCTTGGAGCTTCTTTCAAAGGAAAAGCACAATACTGGTACAGATCTCTCACGCCAAACTCAATAGGAAGTTGGAACCAGCTTGGAGATCGTTTTCTTGAATAATTTATTGAAAAGAGAAATAGGTATTCTCTCATGCAGTAGATGATAACAATAAGAAGGGCTTTGCAAGAGGCTATAATTGACTTCAACACCAAATTCCAGAAGACATGGCAGAGAATACCCGTATCTCTTCGGCCTCTAGTGGATATGGATTTTGTATTCTACCTAAAAGCTTTCAATTCTGACATATCTATCATGATTCAATCTTTGGGAGGAAATACTCTACCTAATTCTTATGAGCTAGAAGTTCGAGCGGAAAATAACCTAATTGATTCAGGAAAGATGCCTCTGAGGCCACCCATGCCATTTTTTCCAGAACTCTCAAGCCAAGCACCCAAGCCACCATCTCCGAGAACCTCCACCCCTCAATCCATGTATACCTACCCTAACGCTCAACAAACGAGCACTTACGCTTCTTCTGCTCTAGCCGCAGAAGTAAATGACATGAAAAGTCTACTTAGAACCTTTTCTAATGAGATTATCAATCTTAAGAGATAGCAGGATCCCGCCAGACTCCCTTTCCCAAATTATTAGGGTGGGAGACCTCCTTACCAACCAAACCAATATTAGGGTGGTACAAGAGCTAATCAACAACAACCTAATAAACAGCTTGTCCCTGTGTCAACCCCTCTGCAAGATATCCCCCCTAACCATAAAAAAGAGTTGATTGCTGGCCAAAACAATCTAGCAGATGACACTAATTCCTAGTACTTTCCTTGAAATGATACTCACATGCCACAAAATTTCCTAAGATGAAATCTATAGCACAAGGTCGCAGAATAGAGAAGTCAAGGAATGAGCCCTAATCTTGGAGTCTACACTTCTCCAGGTAAGGATAATGCCTCACTGAATACTCAAATGCAGATTATATCAATAAAACAAGAGGCTGAGATCACTCCAGACCACACTCTCTTTTCGTGGATGGAAGAGGAGGAGACTGTTCTCACTAATGATGCTTCCACCTCATTTGCCAAGATTTTGTAAGTATAATCTAGTTATAACCTCTTCTCTAAGCGTCTCATTATGGGAGAACCCATGATTCGACAGCCAGGAGAAAATAAAAAAAAGTCGACGGAACAACCAGTTGTGGTTTACACTCCCCAAAAGGCGAAAGGTTTTATACCTTATAAGTCCAAAGAAATGAAGGCCTCCATTCCCTGTATTCTTGATATAGTAGAGAAATTAAATAAGGCTCCCACAAACGTATCCTTATGGGATATCCTCACCATTCCGAAGTAGAAAGACCATTTGTGGGAAGCACTCGGCGAAACTAAAAATCTATCTAACGAGCCTCCAACAACTGGTCCACATACAAAAAGCAGTGGACCTATTTCAAATGACCAATCACAAACCTCAGTAGTACTTAACAATGAAAGCCTTGAAAGCACTGCTACCATGAGGGAAGGTAAACCGAAACCCAACCCTTTCTTTCTGACTCTTATTGTTGGAGATAAGTTGCTCCATAACTACGTGATTGACTCCGGTGCTAGCACCACCGTAATGCCTAAGCAAATTGCAGAGGTTCTTAATTTGAAATATGAGCCCGTGAGTAGAGGAGTCATGCAATTAGATGGAAGTAGAGTCCAAACTGTGGGCATTATAAAAATCCTTCCGCTCACCTTGTTTGCTTGCCCTAGCATCACAGTGACTCAGACGATAACAATTATCGATATTCCCCCTGTTTTTTGCCTTTGTTTGTCTCAAGATTTCACCGCCAAGGTCGGGGGATACCTCTTCTTAGATTTGTCTCACCTTATCCTTAGGACCAAGCATGGGGCCAAGTTGAAATATTGTCTGAGCCTCTTCATGCAGAACACATAGCTAATAAAGCTACGATAAATTTTGAAGCTACCCACACGTCTATTTCAGGAGAAGAAATGAAGTGTGTGGAATTAGTAGAGGATGAAGAGGTAACCGAAGACGTATCCACGGACCAAGAAGTCTTCCTCAACGAAGTTATAGATGTGGATCCTTATGGATATTATCATGCTACTGGGCTTGGGACATGTGATTTTTTATGAAGACCAACCCATCCCCAAAGTCTCAAAAGACTCGAAGGACAGAGAGGAAGAAAACAAAGACCTAACCTCTAATCTTTAAACCCTCCACTTTGACGGAGCCAAATGTAAAACCAGATACAGAGTAGGCATTTATCTCACCTCTCCTTCCAAAGAACAGATCTTGAGATCTTTTCTCCTGTTCAAACAACGAGGCAGAATATGAAGGCTTGGTCCATGGTCTAAGTCTTGTTGAGTGTCACGAAGTCAAGCAGTTGAGAGTGCTAGGAGATTCAGGACTAGTCGTACATCAAGTCCACGGGATTTCAGTAGCGAAGCATGTCTGCATGCATTCTTACCATCATAGGGTATGGAACCTGATCGAGATCTTTGAATCTTTCAATATTCAAAAAATTTCCCAGAAAGAAAATGAGGTCGTTGACTGTATGGCAAATATAGGACCCCTTTTTTATCCTACTACTGAATTATTGGAAAATAAGCATTCAGTCTGGGTAGTTGTTAGACCCATTGTACTTGATAACGACGCCCATTGGCAAGTTTTTGAAAGCGATGAGAATATAGCTATGTTCATCTAGCAATCTGGAGAGTTTGCAAACCAATTGCAACCCAAAGTGTCTGAGACATATAGCGACCCAGTGATCCAACTGAAAACAAATAAACTTCCCAAAGGTTTGATTACTCTTGAGAACCTTTTTAATTGTGAAGATTCCAAGAATGACAAGAGGAAGTGCATCGCGAACAAAGGGGATTACACTGCGCTTCAAGTCGGGGGTGGCCGGAAACTCAAGGTAGGGAAGGAGGTTCCCCAATGCGATAGAGAAAGGCTCATCCATTTTTATGATGTAGATGTAGGGGTGATCACATGGTCATATAATGAGTTGAAAGGCTACAATCTAGAGGTAATCCAGCATACAATCAAACTGGAAGCAGAAGAAAATCCTGTCTGGCAAGAGCAACGTCCAATCAACTCGAAGATTGAATCTTTAATGTCGTAAGAGCTAAGGAAACTAATTGATTCCAAAATTATATATCTCAGTAAGCATAGCACCTAGGTTTCCAACTTGGCGCCAATCCGGAAGAAGAATGGGGACATTCGCCTTTGTGTAGACTTCCAGGACCTGAACAGAGCTTCCCTGAAGGATCATTACCCATTGCCTCTGATGGAGCAGATTCTACATATAGTGGTTGGGTCCAAGATGTTTTCCATGCTCGATGGCTTCTCTGGTTATAATCAAGTCCTCATCAAATCAGAGGACCAGCATAAAACCACGTTCACCACCAAGTGGGGAACGTTTGCCTATCAAATGATGTCTTTCAGTTTATCTAATGCTAGTTCTACTTTTAAGAGGGCCATGGATATAGCCTTTACAAAACTGATAAACAAGATAATCGTAATTTATCTATATGACTTAACTATGTTTTAAAAACACAAGGAGGACCACTTTGATCATATTGAACTGGTTTTCCAAAAATGCCTAGAATTTGGAGTCTCCCTGAACCCCAACAAAAGAAACTGCTAGGACATATGGTATCTAAAGAAACAGTGTTTATTGACCCCGATTGTGTCAAATCCATCAAAGAGATTTCCTTGTCAGTAAACAAAAAGGACGACTAGTCTTTTTTGGGGAAGATCAACTTCGTCAGCAGATTCATTTCGGATTTTGCTAGAATGGTAAGGCCTATCACTCTCATGCTTAAGAAAGATATGCATTTCAAATGGACCCTAGAGGCCAAAGAAGCATTTGAAAAGATTAAAGAGGTTATCTCGTTTGCCCCTGTTTTGGCTAATCCGGACATGTCCAAGGATTTTATAATGTGTGTTTCTGCCAGTGATTTCAGCATAACTATTGTGTTAACCCAGAATGAGGCAGAATCTAATGGTGAGCATCCAATTGCTTTCCATTCTAAAACGTTGAAAGCATATGAAATCAAATATAATTTTGTGGAAAATCAAGCCATTGCCATTGTAAAAGGCCTAAAGAAATTTAGGCATTTCATTTCTTGTAACAAGACCACTGTCTACGTGACCCATCTTGTGGTTCGTGAGTACATCATGGAAGGGGAGATCACGGAAAAGAGAGCCAATTGGATTACTAAGATCCTTGAGTATGACATTGATGTCAGGCCCACTAAGGTGATCTAAGGCAAAGGTCTTTATGAGTACTTAGCTCAGGAACATAAAGATCTGGGAGAGGCTCAAGACCAGAGTGTGTTAATCCATACAGAGCCAAAGGAAAAGGGTTGAATCATTGATCGTAAATTGTTCATGCAAACCAGAGGTTTTCCTTCAAATATCCCCATGGAGAAGAAGATATTTTACAAGCTCTAGAATAGTGGTTATCGATTGCTATAAGGTGTCCTATTCAAATTAAATTTTGATGGAGTTTTACTCTGTTGTATGGACAGGCAACAGGCCAAAAAAATCTTGCACGATTTCCATAGCGGCCTCGTGGGGGGTCATTTCTCGACCCAGACCACTGTTATGAAAATTATTTGTGCAGGCTATTATTAGCCCTCGTTATTCAAAGACGTGTATGCCCTGATTTGGGGATGCAAAGACTGTCAATTCTATGTTAGAAATCATAGGAATCCAACCATGCCACTCATGCCTATAGTGGTAGATGAGCCTTTCGCTTAATGCAAGCTATATTGTATAGGGATGATCAATTCGATGTCCTCAGTCGGTCACAAATAGATTCTCACAGCCACGGATTATTTCACCCGCTGGACAAAGGTAGTGCCATTAAAAAATTCCACTAAAAATGAAATTTTAGGTTTCCTTAAGGAGCTAGTTACATGTTTTGGTTGGCCAAAGACCATCATATCAGACAACGCTAGAGCATTCACTGAATCCAGGGTCACCTAGTTTGCTCTAGACAATGGCATCTACTTAAATACCTCCTTGAACTACTACCCTCAAGTTAATGGTTTGATTGAGTCTACAAACAAAAACCTGATCCGTCTTATCAAGAGAATTGGAGTGGAACATGAAAGAGAATGATATTGCCATTTGAAAAGTGCACTCTAGGATGACAAGGTCACCCCTAAACAAGTTTTGAAGAACTCCCCATACAAGCTCATATACGAGAAAGAGGCACATTTTCCAATCTCATCAGAGATTCTAGCCCTGCAGCTCCTGAAATCCCTTGAGCTGGAGCAAAATGAGCCTATGGAAGTAAGGTTGGCAGAGCTCCTGGAGAAACAAGAAGAAAGAGAGGCGGCTTTTGAATCTCTTTGAAACTGCCAACAAATTGTCAAGAAATGGTTTGATAAAAAGAGCTCAGACTATGGTTTTAAATAGGGAGACCTTGTCCTAAAATATAACGAACGTGGTGCAAAGTCGAGACATCACGCCAAGTTTGACAGCTTGTGGGAGGGCTCATTTTGCATATTTTAATGCAAGGTCTTTAACACTTTCATGTTAGAGGACTCACAAGATGAGATTTTAGAGATCCCAGTCAACAAGATCCACCTCAAAGCTTTTTATTAGAGCTTATCCTTGTTTTGTGTGTAAATATTGTGAATAGTGTTGCTTTCTATTTTTTGGAGGACCCTTTTTGTCCTAGTTCTTTCTGATCTTTATTCTGAGTTGTTTTAGACCCAAGCAATGCAAAAGAAATAAATGACAAACATTCTGAGTCAAAGAAGCCATGAAATTCGAAAGCAAAATATCTTTTATATTATATGTATGGTTTCTTTACATATATACATTGAAATAAAGGCTCTTAGGCCATTGTATCTTTTGAGCAAAATACAAAAATATAAAGAGAAAGGCTTCTGCAAGAAATTGTCTTGTTTAGTCATCATCCTTGGACTTGAGCTTGTGTTCGTCAAAGTCGGCATCATCATCATCGTCTTCTTCATTGTCTCCATCCCCAAGATCAAAATCTGGATCTGTCTGAATCAGAGAAGCCCAGAACCACCTAGAGGATTGGAGGGTTCTCAGGGGTCAAAATTCTTGGAAAGATGTAGTCCCAGAAATCCGAGTACCATGGTACTCCAGTCGCCTAAATCAACATGTGTACTTTCCGTAGAAAATCAGTTGCTCACCACGCTCAGTAGCGGTGTGTTATTATAGACATGGTTTTAAAACCATAAACTAAAGGCATCCATGGGACCACCTCACCATCATCGATGAATCGCCTCAAATCTGAAGTGGTGGGGATACCCCAAATGGGTTCTTCATAATGGGCTACCTCATCCAACCCACCTAAGTATTTATCATGGAAAAACCGGTTTGTGAGATGCAAAACAAGGTGTTTAGGCACAACAATGTCAAGCAGGGAAGCTACAAAGTGGGAAGTAATGTCTGTGTTCACACGGTAATGGTCCTCAGAGCCTACAAAGTCTTTTTCCAGGACCCACTTGATGGCAGCTATGATTATAGGGTTAGTGTGGTCTGCCATCCTCTGCAGACGACACTCTGAGATAGTTCCTAGAAAAGCGACTTGATTGCCTGTGCTCACTAGCCTAACAGGGGTATCCATTACTCCTATTATAAGAAGCTACTCACTCCTATCCTAAACCGCTAAGGACTGATTCTTAGTATGATCAAAACTGCTTTCTCAAGCGGTATTTATAAAAAAGATTATTCCAAAAGCAGTATCAATGGCTCTTGCATTAACACATATTGGCGATTAGTGAGGTTTATTACTTCACAGATCAACCTTAATCATCCTTCCTGCACAGTCTTTTCGGAGGATGTGCGAATTACGAGTTGCTACCACGCGTCTGGTCGTAACATTTTCTTTTTCAGAAAATCTTAGGTAATCTCTCGCGTCGATATGTTCGACAGGTTTTCGTAAATATGTCATAAAGCAACGAGTCCTTAATCCAAGAAGATCGTACGAGTCAGTGCAAAAGGCTTTCAAATGGCAGTGTTAAAGGGCATAATTGCTTCATTGTTCAGTGAGTTGGTAGTAAGGCACGCGACATGTGAAGTAATCTCGCACGTATTTGTGATTTGGTCATTTCATCAAGTTAACTCTCAGCTAACGTACCATGCAACGCGATTTTGAAGGACCCTATCTTCATGAATGCATTTTTATCAAGAATGAAGCACATGCAACAGCAAAGTGAAATAAGAACAAATTTTTTTTTAGTCTCTAAGTGCAAACCTAGAGAAAACACAGAAAAATGGCATCATCCGCAGGAGTTTCTGGTAGCATTTTCAATAGTGCTAGTAGGTGGACATTTTCTAAGATGCATCTTTTGCTACCCATTCCATGCCTCCTAAGCCCGACTGTCCTTTCACAAAACCAAAAGAAAAGAGTTGTGTCAAAGACACAGTCGTGGTTGTGGATAAGTTCGAAGATGTTTTTGACCCTAATCTCTGCATTCAGCCAAAGACCCTCCGAGAGGCTGCCTATCAGAGATGGAAGAAGGGTGGTACAAGTAGGCGTGATTTTTAGCTTTAGCACTCTGGTCTCCCGCAATACATGGTTCCTATGGTGCATCATTGTCCTGATTTCATTAACGAGTGTGTTGAGAAATTTACCCCAAAACCTCTTGTAATTGAAGGAGAACAACTAAACGTAGTGATAAGTGTTGAATCCATCAAGGATATGTTGTGTATTCCTTCAATTGAGAATAATACAATTTTTTAGGGAAAAGAGCTCAAAGGGTTATTGGAAGAATAGAGACATTGTTGTTAGTTTTTGTAACGACTTGATGTAGAGAGATCTAGCCACCGTCAAGCTTCCTCAATTCCCAATTGCTTATGGTGCCTTCAAACATCAATATGTGAAAGATGTTGCATGCTGGCATACATTTTCGGCCTGGATGATGATCAAAATATTTACCCATTTCAAATGGGTTTCTAGTTCAAGTTCCGCAAGCAGAAGGAAGTTTTCCATCTTGACTTTGCGGACGTCTTGGTGCATGAGATAGTGGAGCAGTTGATGAATTTCAAAAGGCATCGCAGGTTCAAGTACACCTCTTTTCTTGTCCACATGTTTCTATACCAGAACCCTAAATTATTTAAGGAATCCATGGAGCTTGCAATGTATGACGATAGGAACAAAAAGAATCCAGTAATAGTGTGGTCCCCCTTGTTTGCCACACATGATGCTTATGCATTTTCAGATGCCTTCTTGGCCCCTACAATGCAAGATTTGATTAAGATAGATACAAATTCAATCACACGTTTTTCAAATACACCAATTGCCTGGATGAGATCCAATAGTCTTTTGTGTGATTGGTATCTACGATCATATTTTTCTTTCATCATAACTCATGGGTTCATTGAAGAACCTTTTCGCCTCCCGCAATATGTCTCAAATAGCACCTTGGCTTTAGAAATGTCTAGGCAATTGGTCATTATTGAATAGCGCATAGGTTCAATAAAGCATGGGGTTGCCATTTTTAAAGACAACACAATAATTGGACCCATTGTTGTCATCAAAAGACTCCATGTAGAAAGCATACTTACTTCAAAGTTGGTTCAGCTAGGTAGTTATTGATGATAAATGGAATTATGAGCCAAACAGATGTCTAGCCTCGAGGAAAAACCCAATAGTACATATTTCGTGCGACCCTATTTGGGATTCATGGAGAAACCCGCAAGAAGATAGCCTGGCAATATATGTGAATCTGCATCTCACTCCTAAGGAAGAAAGACCACCTTGGCTATCCTTCTATAGGGTGAAATAAAAGTATGACCTGGCTAAGAAATTACCACTCCATTTATACAGAAAGATGCAAGAAGAGAATTGGACCTAAGATAAGAGGTAGGCCTTTTGGAGATATAGGCAAGAAATCAAAGAAAACAAACTGGGAATAGGAAATCTTCCCAGCAACGATGATTTCGAGCGAGTGGCATAAATATAACAGCAACGAAGATGATGATTATGATCCTCCTCTGGGTGCCACTGATGAAGGAGTTGTTGTAGAAGTGGTTGAGGCACTTGAAGGGAAAGGAAAGCAATCAAGATCATTGTCTCGAGTTCCACGCCTAACACCACTTCTCACTCTATAAAGAAGCCTGTCGGAAGGCCTAGATCTTAGACTTCAAGAAAGTGGCCAAGTCCAGCCCCAAAGCAGCAGGATTCTCCAGAAGAGGTCGCGACCTCTCAGAAGAAGCAAAAGAACACTTCTAGTGTTCCCAAAAGTTTTCAGACTCAAGCCCCTATATCAATGCAAGCCTCTCTTGCATCAACAACCTCTCCAGCACAGGTACCTTTTTCTACCCTTCTTTTTTCTTCTCAATCTTTGGTTTCTGTGTTGGCGTCATCCTCAATTAACCCTACTAATGCGCTAACTAACTCCCAGACAGCCACGTCTTCCATGCTTTCTTTTCAAACCCAATCAATTGTAGCCTCTGATAGACCATTTGCATCTTCCTCACCTAGCATTGGCACTTTCAATACCATGGTTAGCATGACCCACTCTTTTCAGACCCCAAGCCAGCCAACTAAGATATCTTCTACTTCGCGTGTCCTCAGGTTTGCAAGTTTTTCATCCACTACCTCGTCCAGTGTTGGGTCGCTATTCTCCTTGCCTACCGATGTTTTCCCTGGGATCCCTCCTTTTTCCCCAACTGCACTCTCTTTGATAACTCCAACCCAATTGCAAGCTAGTGTGGCTCCCGTTCCTTTTGTCCCACCTGCAGGAGCTCCTTTTGCAGGTCAAATGATCCCTTCCCCATCAGATTTCTATCAGTATGCGGATTCAAGTAAGCTCACGCAAGCTCAGAGGGCACAGAAGAGGAAGGTTAAATATTCTCAGAAGCCCGCAGAGCCTTGCATTCAGACTATCTTCAGGGAGTATCATCAGAATTTAGTGTTTGCAGCCATGACGTCGAATGTTGTCAAACCAGCCAATCAAATGCGGTTCAAAGACTATTCTATGCATGCCATTAGCATTGATCTAAGCAAAGTCCGACCGCAAGACAGAGTAGAAATAGTGGAGAAATCACAAAAGGTGGTCTCTTCACACTATCTAAAGCATACCAACTGCCTGGAGAAGCTCATAGTTGAGCTAGAGAGAGTAAAAACTACAAATGAGCAATTGATGAAGGAAGGGAAGGCCAAATAATCAAAGATGACTCACCTACAGTCTGCAATACTTCAATAAAAATGGTGAGAGAGACAAGCTCTAGAAGGCGTTAAAAATCTCTCTGGACCAGCTACGAGTAGACAAGATTGCTAAGGAGACAATATTCTAGGAGTTATATGATAAAATGCAAGAATTATTGTGTATGCAAGGTGCTTCTTCCGATGTGGCTCAAATGCAAGCTTAGTAGAAGGAAGCTATTGCAAATAAAGGAAAGGAACATCAAGAATTGGTAAGCATCCAAAATCTTCTTGCAGAAGAAAAAGTAGCAAAAGATAAAGCTTTGCAAGATTTCCAGACTTTGCAAGCTCAGTCCGCTCAAGAGCTTCGTGAATCTCAAGCGGTCGTCACGAATCAACAGGGAGAAGGCAAGCGACTACAGGAAGAGGTACAAAATAAGCAAACTAGAATAACAACGTTGCAGCACTAGGTAGCAAAGAAAGCACAAGATTTGAAAGAAATGCACGAGCGGTTAGAATCCAAAGAGCTGAGGTGGAGTTACTTTCAAAACCATCAGGTTCTCAGCCTACTCCCCCTGTAGATTTCACTTAGTGCAGGTGCTTCATAATCCATACTGGGAAAAGATAAAACAGTCCATTCCCTTCTTGGAACCAACTTTGTAGTTCTTAGCAGTTTCTCAAGGTTTGCGTGCTAAGGTTGACCATTTTATTGAACAAACCATGCAGGCATCGGCCCCTAAAATCTTTGAGGCTTAAAAGTTAGTTGATTGGCAATACATCGCTTCTTCCCAAGAGTTAATTGCAATAGGAATCGCAAATTCCAAGGAAGTAATTCAAAAGACTAACCATTTTGTCAATTGTGGCAAAATGGCCATACAAGTTGCTTCAAGTCTGTCGGTTTTAAAACTCCGTCATTTTCGTTACAGAGCACCTCAAAGGTTTCGTAAGCTCGGCCTACCCTCCCCTTTTCTTCCAGATGGCTCAGTCATGGGAGTTGAGCAACTCTCAAGCTTGATAGTGCAAAAGCAGCAGGATCAGTCACCTCTCCAAGCATTAAGCGATCCCCTTGAAGTAGTCGTGTTCAAGGCCTTATTTCATCATTTGGCCAAACTCCTTACTATGCTCGAATTGGCCTGCAAAGAATCATAAATAATTCATTTCAAGGATGTCAGCGAGCTCGATCAAATTTTACAAGCTCTCAGAGCTCAAGATATCCCTTCTGAGGAAGATTGGTCTCCCCAGCAATAGCTTTTCGACAAGATTTTCAAGCCAACTGAGGCATAACCCTGGTCTGTGAACCAGGATTTTGGGTATCGACATCCCGCGAGCGAGATTTTCCCAGAAGTCGCCAAGAAATGTAGACTTTCTTCTACCGTGCTCCTTTCAGGGAATTGTTTTAATTTTCCCCCAGGCCAAAGTTTTATTTTTTGCTTCCTCGCATCTTCCACGTGGCGGCACGGCTCGTGTTGTTCAAGTTTCCTTTTTCCCGTTTCCAAGAAGCTAAGAGATGTTGACGCATGGTAGGTCGCCTTGTTGCTCTCTATTGGTGGGCTCGCGTCTCTAAAAGGTGTTCGCATTTGTGTCGTGTGGCAGATCCTCTCAAGACGTCTTATGCAGTTTTGTTTTTCCCCCAAGACGCTTCCTCTTGTTGCCACGTTGCATTTGAAGCAACCAACGGGCGACTTTAGTGTGTTTTTTGAGGTAGTGGGGCGTTTGTTGCCAACAGCATGCGATTGAGTAGCGGTTGTAGATTTTTCCTTTTTGATTCATCGTTAGGAGATTTTGTGGTAGTTGTGCTAGAGGTCGAGGTTGTCTTAATCCAACTTCTAATCAGGCTTTGTGTGGTTACTAATGGCACTGCCAGCAGTGCTTTTGTGTTTTGTTTCTCTTTTTGTTTTCTCTGCCAGGTCGTTGATTCCTTTCTATATAAGTGTTGTTTTTTTCTCTTAAGGGGGTTGGGAATTTGAAGAATATAGAAAATTGTTGTGGAATTACGCATTTAATTTGTATCTTTGAGACTATGATATTCAAATTGTGCCTTCGGCCTTTATGATCGCTATATTTCAGTGTGCAAGGACATTTTTCTATGCATTTTGTAATTTTGTGCAACTTCAGTAATATATGTTGTAAGACTCTGTAGATTAAACTGTCTTTTTGAACTTGTTATCTAGTGGATGAATGACATTTGTTACTTTATGTTGAATGAAATGTTGTTTATGTTTCACTCTTTATTTTCTAGGCATGTAGATTGTTGAATGGGCCTCAGAGTTGCATGTTGTGAACTTTCTTTGTGCTTATAGTAAACTAAAAATCATTTCAACACATAACTATAGAATAGTTTTTCTTTAAGTTTTCCATTCTTTCCCTTTTCTTCACCCATGTATGAAGAGTCGGCTTCTAAAATCCTGGAGGTCACTCAATGAACACGCGCAAGTCCCCCATCACTGAGTTTCTCATAAGGTTGTTTTCATAAAAGCATTTTTTATCGATCAACAGGCACACCTCTTAAAGAGCTTGTGAATGCTCTACACCTACATCGATACTATGCGTAGAAAGACTTTATGTGTCATGCGCATGACGCTTAGTTTTCTAAGGTTGTTTTGCTATGACATTTCTTCATCAACACAATTCTATATATGCATATGTTATGGAGTGAGTATGCATGTGCATGTGGGTGTGTATGTGTGTCTCATACATGAATCCTCTATATCTCAAAGGCATGTGTACAAAGATTATCATATGGTTTAATTACGCATGTGCACAACATATATAAATTAAATCATGATATACATCTAATCTAACCATCCATTACATGAGTATACATAATAAGCATGAAATAGAAAAGCATTCATCCAGTCTCAATGTACATGTATCTCATCACTACAAAAATACGTGATGCTAGTATATGTGGCTATGATACTACATCAATACATCTATATATCAAAATAATGTTGTACATCACTATCAAAAATATGATTATGTACAATATCAAAACAGTGCTCAAGACCCTCTAGAGGCATGAGTCCCTGAGTCCACTGGTGTCGGAGGATCTTGATCTTGGCGTGAAGCCTGACAAACTGATGTGGAATGTGACCTTGCAGTTGTGGTGCTCCATGAGCGGATTCCTCTTAGCTCTCCTCACAACTTTGCAATAGTCTCTCTCTAAGTCATTGGGTCCTCCCTTGGGGTGGCTTCCCATTATCGCACTGCATCAAGATCTGCCATCAGCTGGCGCACTCTAGGATGATCGAGATCACCAACTACGCTTCGTTATGCCACCGCAACTTGTCAACGGAGGTCACTAACCTAGCTCAATGGAGCATCACGTGCCCTCTCGACAGTCTCAACTCACGTCACGGCCTAGTCTCTCTCTCCAATGACAGTCTGTAGCTCCAATAGGGCTTGGTCCCTCTGTCACGTCATTGTGGCCAGCATTGTTGCTCCCTGCATCAACTCTACCTAGCCCTCCGCATACGTTGTCCTAAGCCATGATACAGGCTTGAACATGTGTGCAAGTCTCCCCACTGACTAAAGTGGCCAATATCAATCCAGGATAGGACCCTAGAGCTTAACAGCTAGGACGATATCTGAGAGTGGCCAATATCATGTTGGCATTATGTGAACCGGTATGTGGACATAATGATATTGTATGTTGTCATTGATGTCAATATGCTGAAGAAGTGAGAACCAGCATATGAGAGAACTGGTAGAACACTGTGAATCGGCATTAGTGCCAAAGTGAAGGGGTGTGCTTGTTCAAGGTGAACCGGCATATGGTTATGGGAACCGGCACATGGAAGCATTGTATGACTATCGGTTGGCAGTCTCAACTTCAAGGTTTCCGGTTTAAGTGCTTCAAGCCTGTGTGGCTCAACCGATAACATTGTGTGATGAGTTAGCATTGTAATGAAGAACAGATCATGTTGCCACGTCAGCCTTGTGCGCGTGAAAGATCTTGCATGCAGGAGATTGTTCCTATGTACCTCGGGAATGTGCGAAATCTGTAAAACGGTGATAACATGTGATGGGTTATCAGCTGCCATGAAATCGGTGAAAATGGACGATGGAGAATGTCTTGAGATTGGATCAAGACTGTTGCAATTAATGGAGTGTTCTCAATGGTCAGGATTGAACCGTTTGAATTCCTTAACCTAACAGGTTTAGGGTTTAGGGTTTATGCTACCGACCTATCTGTTTTCCTATAAGGTCGATGTTGTGTCTCTTTCTGAGGTTGTTGGCAAAAGTTGTGTGTGTGTGTGTATCCAAGAGAAGGGATACGTGATTCTTGCCAGACCAAAAAGAAGAGAAGTGATACCTGCAAAGTGTAAGTGTAGAAGGTGAAGAGGAGCTTAAGTGGATCTGCATTGGCATTGAGTGTTGTTACCAGATCATTGTAATACCTGTTGATCTCTAACCACCTCAACAGTTGGAAAATCCCTTAACAGGGTAGCCTTAACCAGCTTGTTGTAAATCCTTTAATAGGGTAATTCAAAGCTATTGAGTTCGAAATCCTTTAGCTATTGAGTTCTTGAAATCCTCTAACAAGGTAACCTTTAACAGGGTTTAACCCTTAACCGGGTATTGTAGCCATCCCTTAACCGGGTGATCTTTAACAAGATCAGTTCCTAGCAGAACCTATTGTAATGTCTCTAACTGAACAAGGCTCCTAACAGAGCGGACTTCTAAAGAGTTCAAAAACAGCTTGTGGGTATTCATCCCCACCGTGGTTTTTCCCAATTGGGTTTCCACGTGAAAAATATGTGTGTCATGTGTGATGCTTTTATGTTGTGATGCTTTCCTATTGTCTGTCAAGCATATGATGGTTCTATGTTTTATGCCTGTCAATAAAACATGTTGGACTAGCTGTTATTATGATCTGATGATAGATTACCTGTTTATGCATAAGGGTGAAATGGTAGTGTAGTCTTGAGTTGAGTGAGAAGCTAAGTGAGTAACCGGTTAATGCTTGTCTCAGTCATTCTTAGCGATACCGGTTGCACTCTATTTCAAACCGGTGTCACTGTTTGCCAGTCATTTAAAGTGTATGTTGTCAAACCAGTTTAGGACTGTATTTTTGCCTGTACTGATTCACCCCCCCTCTCAGTACCGGGTTAGTACTATCAGTTGATCATTGAGTTATCATATCAATCCAGGATAGGACCCTGGATTTGAATAGCTATGACGATATTTGAGAGTGCTTGGTGGATGAAGTTCAGCCACTCAGCGATGCCCTCTGCAATCACAAACGATATATCAATGTCAGCATCTAGATCATACCATGTATATATTACATATGAAATCAAAAGAAAAGAGATATCATACAAACTAAAATCACAAAACATATCAGGATCACACCTCTCCCAATCTAGATCTTGTGGAGGCACCCTACTAAAGGATGTCCCCACAGTCCCTGTTGCGGTTGTTGATGGTGGTGTCAGAGGTGCAACAAGTGATGGCAGCAGCCCCTAAGGCGGCAAACCTCATGCAGCTCTCACCGAGCTCCAACTAGCTACTTGTTGCCTTCTCATCGGTCTCTTGCCCTCACCTCCTAAGGATGACCCCTCCTCGGTGTCTCCTCCAAATGCATCGACATTTCCCCCCTCAGCATCTGCTGGAAAAATGGGAGCAAGACCAGACGTACTCCATCAATCGGTAAAAATTTGGGTCACCCCAACATCATCAATATCTAGCTGGGGTGGTTTGTCGTCATCTTCGCCGCCCTCTGGATTGTCCCACACATCGTCAATGGTAGGTCCTACGGTCGCATAGCACTCCTCGCTGATCGGACATAGGTGGGAGCAGCATAAGGAATCATTTGTACCTACCCAAATTGTCGCATACACCGACACTAGTAGTAGGGGACGACTATGTGATCCTACCGCCTGAGTGGGATCCTATCTCGTTGCATCCATGGCAGCTAGGTCCGATCTGTCACCCAGACTGCCATCTCTCAAAACGACTACCATAGTATGTCCTCGATCCCAAGCCGATCGATTGTGATCCTCTAGTATGTGAGATCACCAATCCTCCACTCAGCCTGTCAGAGTGGATACGTTTGTGGTCAGAGCATATCCACGAGCATCGAACATGGAAATCCCACAGGCCTCGTATATGTGATATGCTCAAACATCCACACCTATAGTAGTGTGCAGGTTGTTAGGTTGTGGAACTCGTGGTGGACATAACGTGATAACTCTTAGTAGAGATGTGTGAGCATGCTTCGTCCCCATGTGAAGACGATACCCTCCTCCTCCATCTCCCAAACTAATGGCACGAAGCTTGCTGCTAACTCTAAGCCTTGTACATCTGTGAGCACCCGCAATGCTAGTGTCACGATCATAATGCGTCGAATTAGAGGTATCGGCCTTCGTCCTTGGCTGAGTGCTCGAAGATAGATGTGGCTAGTCATGTCAAGGAAGCGCATGTAGCTCTCACGCAGATGATATAGCCAATGACACTCGTCAGCTACGAATGGGTAATCTCATGATGCGATAAACGTCTATCAATGTCACTCATCTCCCTTGTGAATAGGTGAAACAACATAGTATAGGCATCCCACCTCTTCATCAAGGCTCTCAGCATCGGTGCATGAAAGCGGAACTCTGGCATACCATATACCCACGAAAGTCCCACTCTCCAAAGTCATTGTCGATCTACTATAGGCAACTCATCTGCTCTCTCACGTGGTAAGATGAAGAGATGTTTGGGTGTATGCTCTCAAACCTCTTGCAGTACTTGCATCCAAACCAAGATCTCAATTAATCTCATGTGTACTCATGGACGCTAGTGTGCAATGTAGACGCCAATGCGTCCACCAAACGCCAGCACAGAGACGTCCACATGATGAACACGTGGGTCCAAGACCTGAGCGAGTCTTGAGGACGCCTACATTGCTCCAAAAACTCTATCCACGATAAAATATGTAGAAGCAACTAAAACGATGTGATTCGAGACTCGCCTGCTCAGGTTGCTTGCCTTGCTCCACTGTAGTGTGTAGCTCCTCAATCCTGCTTTCTATGTGCTCTTATCTACGTGGCATTTTCGCTGAGGCTCTATAGAAATCTAAAAGAAAACGCTCGCGATGAATAGTGCTAATGACCTTTCTAGGGGCCCACCCCTCGAGTATATAGCCGAATTGTCCTTGCCCCTCTTTTGTGGCATAATTTTGGCTCGTCTTCCTTCTTGTTTTCCTCGCTTCGCTAGGGGCAAAACATGAGGGGGCATATACTCACCTTCATCATATTTCACTTTCCATATATACTAATGCATTTTAAGCATTCTTCTCGCCGCAGTAGCTTCCTTTGTTTTCGTACTAACTAAAATTTGATCTTTGCAGTACTTTAATTTCCATGATGAACATTGTGGTTTTCCACAAAGTATTGGGGGCATTGTCATGAATGCTTGATTGACCTCTATAGCCTCTACAGCATCTTTTTTGTTAGGTATTCACTGCATTTAATGCACTGCATGGGCTTAATGAATTTACCTTTCTAGACTACTTTAGTGCACCTAATCCCTCAAGTTGATCAGTTCACAAAAGTGAGGGCAAAATGTAGTGTCCTAAATTATGCCCAATGCATTTATGATACATGCATTACGTCCGATGCATTTATGAAAAAGTTCGTGATCAAGATTTCACTACTTTGACATCATGAGCTCAAAAGACTAAGTGTCCCCAATTGCCCTTAAAGCCCATTTGGGACTATCTTAGTACGGATGAAAGCACGACGCACAAACGTCTGTGTGTCACACTAACGTCTCGACAAATTCCCGAATTTGGAATCGCATATCTAGCATCAAGCTTCTTCGACGTGTGTCCCTTCGCTTAAACGCATCTATAACGACCATTCCCGCCTATTCTTTGCAATAAAATACTATCATTTTGCTCATGGCAACTCTCTAGACACTAGTGCAAAGAAAGTATCTAAGAAAACTACTCTCTCATGCTCTTGACTCTTGGCTCTTACACTTTGGCTTTGATTGTGATCTCTTGGATACCATCTTACAGTAGCAAGGCTACTTCGAGCTTCATCATGCTCCTATCTCAAGAGAGGGGAACTAACCCAACTTATTTCTATTGCATTTATTATTCATCATTTATCATTAAATTACATGTAGTAGGGGTTTTTCTCCATTAAGTCAAGTTAATTTTTATTACAATAATCTTTTTTATCCAATCTATTTGGTTGTCCGTGGCAGTGGAAACACCAAAGCGGGAGTTTGATTGAAGCAAACCCCTATACAACCCCAACATTTTCCCCTATCTCTTTGTGCGTGGGTGGCGAATAAGTTCCACATGACTGAGGAGGGATCCTGGAACATTTCTAGTGCATTTGCAAATTTCTATCCGTACAGACGACGCAATGTGCAAACCTCCCCATGGCACGCTGGTGTTCAGAACTCAAAACCGAGTGGGTTCTCTAGTATAATTTACTTTTTGTTTGCACATTTCCATAATAGTTAAAATTTCTTTGTTCTGTTGTATGTCAATATTCTATAATTTTTATAGTTTAATCTAGTGGTTATTTTATCATTGTATTTTTATCCCCTAACTCACCCTTAGCACCAATTTAAGTGAGGTAGCGACGAATAGTTTGTTTTTTGAGATTCGTCAGTTAAAAAATTCCCTCCTCTACCCATATACTCAAGTTTTCTCTTGTGATTACTTCTTTGCTTAAGAACTTTGGAGCCTTGGAGCACTAATACATCATTAAAAAATATTCATCAAGTTTTGAAATTCATACATTAATTTCGAGTCGCAAAGTAACTTTATGTGGTCTTATTTCTTTATACATTCCAATCATACTCTTTCTTCTCTCTCCTCCTTTTTCTTGTCAATCCTCGCTAAAAAAAAATTTGCCCAAATGCCTGATTTAATCTTTCCCATTTCATCATATTTAGCCTCATCTCATCCTTCGTCATTTGTTTCCATCTTTTTTCCATTTCTTTCTCCCAGCAAACCCTAGTAAGGTGGCTGACCGAAGTATCTTCCCCTTTGACCTAACCAACTCGTATGATTTTCATCATGTAAATTTGTATTACAGTTGATTTGTGGGAGAATCAATGCAGATTAGACAAGCAAGATAGTCTCAAAACTGAGCACATCTTAAAAATTCGTCCTTAAGTTTTCGGAGATTCTGGTGCAAAACACAAGTGCCCGCATAGGACACTATACTAATACCCCTACCAAGGTAGCAGCACAATTGACCCAGCGAGAATATTCATCAAACAGTTTCCAAATTTATCAACGAGCTTCTTACACTTTGTCAAGCTTGCGTGACCTGTTACTTCTTGCTTTTCCTCAGATCTAGGGTTTCTAAATTCAAATTTCTCTCTTTTCAGTCCACATTTCTTAAATCATTTTACACTAAGGTTAACCATTCTTTTCCTCATTTTTCTCTTCTTGTTGACACCTAACGCATCTAGACTCAATGGATCCAGTGTCTCTGTCACAATATCGACTAGATTTGAGCATCTGAAAAGATTCTAAGCGAAGACAGTAAGTCAGCGCCCATAAATAAAACCAGCGCTACTTTACGAAAACCCCTGCAACCCTATCTTAGGGGAAACACATCTATAATACCTCTGTTTGCTCCAACACTTGCACAATTTAGCTACAAATCATATCAACATTTTCCAGAACTACCTTAACTGAGTCCAAACTCATTTATTCCCTGTTTTGGCTATTTTCTCTCTAGTTTCCTATGTTTTATTACACGTTTACTTGTGTTAATTTCAAATCTGTGTAATAGATTGTGTTGGACTAGTTAGAGATGGTCTTGAAATCCCGTTGATTGCTCACATTGAAATAATAGTGCGAAATACTTAAACACACTTAACTTTCTTACAATAATATGGTCTTATGCAGTTTGATATAATTGATTATGCATGCAAAAAAGTTTGATTTAATTGATTTTTGTTTAATCATATTGGTTCTGCGTGTCATTGAGACTATATGGGGAGACTATATGGGGAGAAGTTTTCTGTGTAACTTAGTCATATAACTGGTTTTGCATGCAAAAAAGCTTGCTTCAATATTATTTTTGTTTACTCATAACGATACTATGCGGAGGTCATAAAGTACAATTTCTCCGTTCCATATACAACATGATAATTTAGGTGCATTATTGACGAAGTATTTGCATTAATCGGTATTTTGGGATTTTACAATGTGTACTTTTTTTTTTAAAGACTTACGCGAACTTGGGGATTTCAATATTTTCTTCTTAATGTCTCTTACACTGCAATAATGTTGTTTTCTATTACAAAATATTTAGAATCATACACACCCTACTGTTCCCATTTCATATGGCTTGAAGAGATACCACCCAAATTCTTACCCATATATACCAGGTGCCTTCAACACAGTATGAGCTATGGTGGCAGCAGAATCTAGAGCCCATAACAAGGAAATAGCACGCCAAGAAAAGAGATAAACCACATTAATTTCCCAACTTGCAGTAGCAAAATGAGTTGTTGCAAGTTAACAACACAACTGATCCCTAAACAGAGTGGATAATAGACAACAGCTAGCCCAAGTTCTTTTAAGATCCAAAGAATTTTACAATTTTTGCAATGCCAGGTGAAAATACGATATCAGCATTATGGTGTCATTAAAAAGAAAGAGTGTGTTTCATAGGTCATAATCAACCATACATCCATATACCCCACGAATTGATCCTTTGCGTCTGTTGTAAACTAAACTACTCACGTCAGATAATCATAAAATTAAAAGTACCCAAGATGAAGAACAGATGAATTGTGGAAAATACATTTGTACATAGTTTAGTAATGAAAAGAAAAAATGAAAAATATGAAGAAAGAGATACAAGAGTGAATGTAAGATGTTTCACTCCAAGCCTGAATGAATGGTTTCTATAAGCAAATGTTACATTGCTTGGGTATGAAATAACTGTACTCAATATTAGAAATTGAATTACTCGACAAAAGCTTCTGATTCAACCTTTAAGACTTGGTTTTTTATCTTGATTAGGGTGGCAAAAACATGAAGTGACGTCCTGATTCTCCGAAAGGAACTCACAGGTACCCAAATCTGTAGGTGTTTGACTCATATGTGAAGCTAATTAAAACAGTAATTAGCCAATGTCATGCCAGCAAGAACTGACAGTTGCACTCACCAAGCTTAATGACGTCTAAAAAGTGGGAGAAGACATGAGTGAACTAACAACTTAGTTAAGCTACTATGATTGACACACATAATACTGTAACATTGCAGGTTTTCAACTGCCAAATTTCACCAGTAATTTAGCTTGATTATAGGAAATTTGAAAACTTGCAGACACTCAAAACATCCAGCACATTGAAATTCAAATGAAAGCTCAAAATTAACACTTGTAGCAGGATCTATATTGTTTACGTAACATTGCATTGTACTTTAACAAGAAAAAAGATCACAACCTATAAGACATACACATAAATGCTACTATTAAAGACCTTATAAACTGACAAGATTTTTATTAACTTCATATCATTTTAATAGGAAAGATGACCAATATCATATTTATTCCTAGACTTATCAAGCATCACAAGTAGTTCAAATTCCCACAGCTTCTGAACTCGAAACTTTCATCAATCAAATTCCAAACCTCAAAAACTGTCACATTCCACGCTATACCACTCTACAAAAATATTACAGATTAAGCGCTCCAAAGCAATCTATATCTAGACTACAATATCTATGACTCTGTCCAAAGGAGCAGAACAAACTAACTGGACAGAGAATGACCTTATAGCGCACATGTAGCCAAAAGATTCTCAAGGATTTTCATCCTTCAACATATAGCAAATGTCTCTGCTACTGATTTATCAATCTAGAATATCCCCTTTCTGCAATCATAACTTTACTTTGTAGATTCAAGTTGTATTTTATACAAGTTGCCCGCTCCTAATCTCTCACTGTGAATCAGTTAGGCTCAACAACAGGCACCGAAACAGCTGATGTGCCATCATGGGTTCTCTGGAACATCTTGTATACTCAATCAAACTCCCTGAAGTTTGGCACCCTTGTCAGCCTGAGGTGTGTTTGAAGTGCAAACAGGTGGTTGTCAAGGTCAAATACGTCAGACTGGTTACCTTAGAGGATCCACACTCTCTGTTTCGTGTCAATGGCTGTCATCATCCAGTTTATGCATTTCATCACAGCCTTGACCTTTTGCTACTCCTTGGTTTTTATCTCTTTCAATATCTACAAAAAATAGATAATCCTCTTGAAGGATCACAGGTCCCTTCTGGGTGACATAGCATGTGTCTTGATACCCCCACTCCAAAACTTTGTGAAGAAGATTCAGTTTTTGAAGTAAATCCTTCAGTCCACCTTTTGCTTTTCACAGAGAAAATCAAAAGTCCCTACGGAATACTCCCCATTTCTGTACAATTGTTATGTATGGGCACTGATTGTTTTGTGGAAATGTCCCTCTATTATAGCTAGCTTAATAGAAAGCTCCTTCTTTATGTTGGCTTAAGTTGTCCTCCATTAGCACTTGCACCCTATTCATCAGAAGTTTGTGATTCATCAATGAAGGATTTGCAGTTTTATACTACGCCCTAAATTGATTAGAGTAATTGCTTTGTTGGACATGTAAATCTCCAATACATCTGACTGTAATACTAATACCTTCATGCACTACTGTCAATCATTGTCACAATTGTGATCTACAATTCTTTTACCACAGACATGGTCCGAGCACCTAGTGTCAGGTGGTGCAAAACGGACTACCTAGTTCAACTATATTGTTTTAATCATTCCTTAGGTTATTGATTCTCAAGGCTCAAAGTCAAACATACAACTCTAGCTTCAGCCACTGCTAATTTTACTGAGACAAATCCTATCTAGACTGCACAGCCTCTGTGGTCTCTAATTCATTTGCAGCACGAGAGTAATCTCCTAGCACTGCATCCGTGTCTTGCACCTCCTACCCTTTCATGTATTACAAAACACTTGAATCCATCTACTTACGCTGTCAAAATTAATGTGGTTTCTTTGTAATGTCCCCATTCTTAAATAGGATTTTAATAATAATATATAAATGAAATGGTCAATGGGTATAAAATAGAAAATTCTGAATTTGACATATTCAGATATATGTAGTTATCAGGTGCTGCTGTGTGGAGTTGCTTCTGCAGATAATATTTTATATCCATGATATTTATCCAGTATATATTATAATATTCCATTATATCTTCTAAGGATTTATTTGAGAACATTATATCCTAATATATTAAGTCATCACTGCAAATGCTCAAATGAATGAGTGGTATCAATTGGTGCATTGTTTCTTTATATTGCCAGCCGTACACTTCCAAAAGGGAACCCCATGAGGGGGCAATTTCTGACAATCTCCAACAGAAACCTGTTTGTCTGGTTTTCCATTTAACTGCCGTACATGTTCTTAAAAGAAAATACCAATATCTCATGTCTTGTCAAGATAATCACAGCATTATGAGGATCGCTAAAGATAATAAAGGCATTTAAAACAAGTGGGATTAAGATCAGGATCAATTAATTAAAAGTAAAATGGGGCTCAAAACCAGCGATCAAGGATGGAGGGCTACACCCTTTCAAAAGTAACATTTGTGAAAAGTTGTGACTCCCACAATTAGAAGATATAAAAGGGAGATCAACTCATTGGAGATGGGGCATGAATGAAGAGAATGAAATAGGAAATAAGAAGAGGAAACATTAAATCTATAATCAGAAAATCAGACCTAACTGGAATAACTAAGTTACCAGGTTCTTTGCCTAGACCCCCCGGGTCCTGGTCCGGTTCCCCTCGGGTCTTGCTCCTGGGTCGGTTCTCCCTGGGTCCGGCCAGGGTCCTGCAAATGCCCTGTGGGTTCTTCCCTGCCGAACCCAAAAGAACCCAAGAAGAATTTTGGAAGCTTTCGCAGAACCCGGGAAGAATTTGACGCAAAAGTGAAAAAAAAATTGACTTTTTTAAATCGATTTTTAATGCCAAAAAAGCATATTCGACCCCCAACCCTAATTTGATGACTTAAAACACTAAAAAAGATAAAAGCTACTTCATTTTTGTACAATAGAATGAAAAACATAACTACTTTGCTCCATTGCTGAACTTCATTTTTTGTTTGCCATACTTCAAGGAGAGGTTAAGATTGATCGTTGCTTGTTCTTAGCTGGTTCTTAGCTGGTTCTTCTAATCTACAACGGCATATGGAGAATGATGATGATATTTTTGATGATCCATATGATATTTGATCAGTGATGGCTGATTGTTGTAGCTTGACATTATTATTTTTGAACTAAAACATTAATATGGTGATGTATTTACTATTTTGCTATGTTATTTGAACTAAAACTTTAATACATGATGGTGTATTTTGCTATGTTATTTGACTATTAGCATAGTGGTGTATTTTGAACTTAACTACTGCTGCATATATGTATATATTTTTTATTTTTATATGTTTTTGTACTAACGAACCCAGAACCCCCAAAAAAAATTTGCCGAACTCGCAAACACGAATCTCGAACCTGAACCCGAGCTCAAACCAGGACCGACAACTTAGGAATAAAATAAGCATTCAATATCAAATAAGGAAATAAACCAATAAAAGGCAGAAATCTGACTTAATGTTGTCAGCCAGGAATTAATAAGTTTATGTGAGGAAAATGATAGAGTAGAAACCAATTGCCAATTCTTTGCTGGAATTAGATAAGGAATCTTAAGATCTGGGTGGAATCCATGAAGCAAGGAAAGAAAGATCATTGAAGAAGTATGATTACTAAGTGTGTGCGGTGAAAATGGAATGTTAAACTATTGTAAAATCAACAAAGATCCAACCACATAAAACCCTAGTTCTACAATTAAAATCCACCATACATCAACGAAGAACCTAAACATGCAAATCACAACAAAATAAGAAGATTATACCATTTACATGCTTAGTAGGGCTTGATCTCCATTGTTTCTTATTTCCATTGATCTTATTTGATATGGTTGCTCTTTGATTTTGTATTGTGCACAAGAGCTCAACAAAAAACGGATTGTGGTTGTATAGATGCTTGATTGCTTGATCGCATGAAAGATTGACTGATCGCATATGAAATCATTAGTTTGATAAGGATGAAAGGATCCTCTTATATAGAAAACACCTTAAAAAATGGAGGGATAAGATTAAGAGGTGAAAGGATAAATGGTTGGCTAGGATTAAAGGGTAAGTAAAGGAAATAATAAAATATTAGAGAGGTGGTTAAAGGCAAATTAAGAGATGAATGACAAGTGTTATAGAAAGAAAAAGCTAATGAATTAATTAAATAAATAAAAATATATTTAATTAATAGAAGAAGTGGGACCAATTAAATAAATAAAATATTTACAGTGTTCCACAAAAACGCGTTTCCCCCTCCCAAGCCCAAGTACCCCCATCCCCGAAATTTTGCCCTTTGTCCCCCCGTCCCCAGAGCCCATCCTCGCGTCCCCCTGTCTCCCTATTCCCAACGGTCGTGGAACACTAAATATTTATTTAATTTTGGAAAAAATATAACTTAATTAAATAAAAATATTTATTTAAATGGGGAAAAGCTAGAAGAGGATAAATGAATTAATTAAATAAATAAATAACTATTTAATTAATAGAAGGTTTAGGATAAAATTATTAAATAAATTAAATTTATCTATTAGGCTAGGACAATTTTAGATGTCTACATTAAGCATTTGATCCTGGAGAGTTTGCAAACTCAAAATTCATATATTAACCAGCAACATATATTTATCTAATAGTATGGTATGAAGTATAATGCATAATGATTTGGTGATTTATTATTGGTCTTTCATCGATAGGATGTGAATATTACATTGCTACTGTTATATCTGTTTCTATATGCATTGCTGTTCTTGTTACGATTTTGTCTAAGCATAATAGAATAGATATAAGGATTCCCTTAAAGTTCTCATCCAATTGGCCATCCCATTTTGGAGGGGAGATAGTAGTGCATATGAAGAAGGCAAGTAGCTAGGAAGCTATTCCAGTAGAGACACCCCAGGTGGGGCTGGGAGACAGAATGACGGTAGTCATTCCATGCTCCTGGTCTGTATGGAACATTTCAAGGCGCCTTGTATGATCTCCCAACTGGTGCTCCATAATGACAATGAGTTGTGTGGGTAGAACCTTAAAGGAATCTCCTATTGTTCATTCTTAATATTATAAAAGTGATCAGAATTCTCTGTGTAGCATGGTTGGATCATATGTCTATTTATCTTTGATAACTAACCCGATTGCAGGCTCTAAATCAAGGTATTGAGTTGACAAATTACACTTCTCTACATCATCCATACCCCTTAAGGGAATTCTAGGGCAAATTAAGTAAAGTCCCAATAGGGGACATTTCATTCTTTACCAGTGAAAAAATGCCTCCGAATGTAACTGTTCACATTCCTCCTGTTCTTGGTATTGAAACTGTTGTGGTCAATTTTCTGCCCCAAGTGATAACATCAGGCACATCTTTTTCTCTAAGTTTTTGTCAATTCCCAAGTAATGACATCAGGCACATCTTTTTCTATAAGTTGTTGATTCTCGAGTGATGACATCAGGTGCATCTTCTTTTTCTCTATGCACTGTAAATGCAGATTAAAATAAACCACTCTGAAAGTCTGGAATTTCCGCTTTCAAACAGCAACTAAACCAATTTAATATTCCTTTGTTTTTCACCCCATCTAGATGGCATTTTCAAATAATCATTATGACAGAAAAATATGTCAAAGCACTGACCAACAGGCCCCTGAACCAGCTGGTGCCATGCTCCAGCACCTGTCAAATAGACTTCACGCTCATATGAACACCCTGAGAACAACTAGCAAACCACAACCTGTGCAGCATATAAGATGTTATGAAATCATTGTCCCTTCAATGCATACATGCTACCATTCATATTTGGATTCTCAAAACTTAAAATTCTCTTTCATTTGTGCATCTGCCTTCCATCTCCAGAAACTACTGAAGCAAGCACACATTTATTTTTCACTTGTATACTCAGTATGTTGCTTGCACTCCTGAAGCTTTTCCTGGCTTAATGCAGTTATCCCCCTGACAACCGCCCCAGCTTCTTCAACTGCTACAGATGATTTTCCTGCAGCACCTATGTAACTGTTGCAATCATCTTTCCATTGCAGTTGCATAGCTGCTACAAATATCTTCCCGTATCTGTTGTCTAGCAGCTGCAGTATCATTTTGTAGCAGTCGCATTACTATGCAATGTCTTTAACAGCTACATAACTGCTACAAATGACTTTTTTTTTGTAGTAAATACATACCTGCTGAAATTGTGACTTTCAGTAGCAGCCATGCACTGCTGCAAAAGAGTTCTCCATAGCAACAGTAGAATTGTTGCAAGCAACTGTATGTTGCAATTGGAAGGCTGCTACCACAGGAATTTCCTTAGCAGCAATTGCTCTTATAAAACAGCTTCACCTTTCACCCAATCCAACTTTATCTGAATCTATTCTGCCTTCCCAATTGTTACATCCTTAGAAGCCTTCATTAATGCTCAACACGGCCTTTGTTCAAAGAGGGTTCACTAATCCTGTCTACTTCCGATACACATTATTTTCTGGTGGTACAAGATTGCACTACCCCTAAGATGCTCCTACATCAGAAATCTATCGGCACCTTTGGGCATAATCATTGTAATGTCCCTTTTTTGGATTGCGTTGTAATCTGCCCTAAATTCACAAAATCCAAATGAAACAAGGAACGCGATATGGTTAGAGATATAACCCTCAACTAAAATAAGATGAGATAAGCCTGCCATGGAATCCTGCAACCAAATTAGATAGAAATATAGACATAATGCATGTAATACCTTCATTTCTAGAGTTAAGAGAGAAATACACATAGCACATAATTCTCATGGGCTCAACCATATTGAGGGTTGAGATAGGAAGGACATGATGAGGTGCCCTAATTATCCCCAACCCTAGGCCCAAGAGCGGAAACTCTGTCCCCCTTGGCCTCATGCTGTCTTAACCATGCTCATGAGGTGGTGTACCTAGCGGAGCCTATACATCGTTCCCCTTATCATGCTATCCTTCTCTCCTCTTATGATTGAGGATCCCTTTCTAGTTTACCTCAATAACTAACCCATATAGGGCTTGGAAAGAAAACTGCAATAGGGTGCCCTTAACTCGACCCTAGGCTCAAGAGCGGAATCTCTTTCCCCTTTGGCCTCATGCGGTCCTTAACCATTCTCATGAGATGGTGTCCTAGTGAGGCCTCACTGTTCTCCCTCCTTGCACCTCCTTTTCTTCTCTAATATGGTTGATTATTGTAGGTATATTATATTATCAAATGTGTAGATATAAATACACATTCACTCACATATAATTATTATAAGCATATATATACATTGAGAAATAAAGTCTGCATACAATTTTGGCAATACATTCATATCCATATGCATGAGTAATCTAACTATGCCTTCATACCACAATGGTGTAGATGTTACTGCACAATCTCCTTGCTGCTTATATGATTATTCTGGATCTGATCCCTGCCTCCTTGCTTGCTGGGCAATGCCTCTTTATATCCCTCCTTTGGATTTGGAGAGTTATTGTCTCTTCTTTGTGATTGTGACCCTTGGAGCGGATCATGTCTCTTGCTACCAGAGAGTAACTCTTGCTACTAATCGCGCCCCTTCCTTGCTTAATCACCCCATAAACTAGTCCTTTCTTTGTTTTGGAGAAAATCGCATGCTGGAAGGAAGTTCGATCAAAGGCAATTATCTCTGAATACATATACTGTAATTCCTCTCTCCCTCAATCTGCTAAGGCAACCACGGACTATCTATTAAGCTCATCATTGGCGTCGAGGGAGAGAAATCGTTAAGTCTTACAGTAGAAAGACGATTTCTTATTAAGTCTCATGACAATCCACACCTTGATTAATCATTCCTTGATGAATGTAATATTCACAAGAACCAATCAACAGTGATCACACCTTATCTTAATCAGTCCCTGATGAATGTAATTGCTGCATGATGGAGGAATTGATCAAACCTGACTTTTATGTGATAAGCGATTGAGGTCTTAATGAAATTCTGAAGTCTTACTCCATAAGGCAATTTCATATGCAAGTTTTTCTGTACGTGAAAGGGATATCAGCTCAGGGGCATGGCAATCATGTAGTTTCTTCAATTGTTTGTCAGGATCTCCTCAGGGATCTCCATTTCTCATGTGACTTGTCAGGTAGATCTTTCAGAAACAACCCTTCAAAATGTTGCATTTCTGCAGTTCCACTGACACAGGCTCGCTTTACATGTTACTTATCAAGTAGAACTTTCAGAAGAATCCTCCAACTTTTGAATAACACAGGCGCTTTGCATGTTTCCTGGTCTAAGGGAGTTTTGTGGGTTAACAGTGGTGGGTCACAGCAACTCACCTCAAGCCCTCTGGATCAAAAATTTGCAGGGCAGATGACTTGGATGGCTCTTTCCGCAATTAGCTCTCTGATTCAGGGTTGTTTACCCCAGCTAGTTCTTTTGTGGAAAACAGAGATTCTCAAAGTGTGACATGGAGGCAACCAAGAACTTTTTGTTAGTGTTCAACACTTTGCTTTCTACATCAGACAGTATCAACTCAGTTTTCTTTGGTTTATAGTAGTTTTGAGGTTTTCTTCCACTGGACAAGAGCTTCTATTAACCATTTGTATCTAAACTTGATTGGTTCAGGCAACTTTTGGGGAAAATTTGTTTCTGGGTACATGGGGAGAACTTGGGATTTGTTGCTACTACCGATTTTTAACCCAGCTGAGCGGACAGTTTCATCATGGACATTAGTGAGTGCCTTTTGTAATATCCCACAATAGAATATGTTGATCTTTCCCTGAACTGATTAAATTCAACTTAACGAATTTCACAAATCAGAAATGAAGTCAGGTTTACATTTGACTGCATGTGTAATATTGGCGGCAAGCCACACAATTATGCATAATACATATAAGCGCTAGTTAATCCTTATGCAGAAATAGAACTTCTGGAAACTATCATTAATGAAACATAACTGCTGTAATGATAAATGAAACTTCTGTAATTCTCAACAATTTCCATACACTGCAGCCCACAGCAACAGTAAATTCTTATTTTAATGAATATTGGCTGATTGGCCAACTTATGTGACGATAAAGCAGTAAGGTACAACATCAGATTTGTAGAGGATCTGGCCTATCTATTTTTACAAAATGAGAATTATGAAAAAAATTCCATGATGCTTATTGTTGGCAATTCTAAGGCAATATCAACCCTTAAAGAGCAGCTGATGGGAATCTATATCCAGATCAATCCTACATGAACAATCTACACATCAACAGCAGTACGCATAGACCCTGAAATTCTTCCAAGTCAGATTTCAATGGCATCGAGCAAGACACCTCGATACAGACTTAAAATTAATTGAATCTGCACAATGGTGATCTCTCTATGTGAAGTCACTCCAAGGATTTGTGGGTTTTCATCCTCCAATTCCAGACCTAGAGGGTTTTCATTCTCAAAGTTAATTGAACCAAAGTCCAATGTTTTAACAAGGAGTAGAAATCAGAAAATAGAATGGTTGATCAATATTTCCTCCTACTTGCTTGGCCTCTCTTAAATAGTTTAATAGATTTCTTCTCCAAAAGACATAACTCTTCGAATTTCCTTCATGAATTTTAGTTGATACTTAAGAGGAATTATTTAAGATAAACTTCAATAATAAGAGACTTCCTTATTTTATATTTTGACTTTCTTGAGGCCTTCTTTATTATAATTTTAATCAAATTTCCTTAGTGCAAAATTCCTAAAACCCACAGACAATGTATGATGGGCATTGTGAGTTTCACTTGGCTTAATTCCAAAAATTGGGACATTACACCTTTGGTGGTTTGGATAATGGAGATAGGAACTGATTGAATATGAGGATGACAACATAGGCGGCAAGACCTTTCCACTCCATTTACTCTCTAGTCATAGAATGTTGCTTAAGAAGAAGAACAAACAGGAAAATCACACCTTGATCCATTAAAATGGTATCTTTTGACAAGGAAGATTATCTGTTGTTTCTCCCAAGCCAGATTATCTCTATGATAGGATTTTAGGAGCTTCACAAATGTGCTTTACAGTGTCTTCCTAGGTATCCTAGAATTAAAAGTAACTTCTTCACCACTGTCAGCATTCAAATGATCTTCAACAATGGGTACATTAGCTTCTCTGATCTTTCCCTTGAGAACATCATTTGCCCAATTTCTATAGTTCGAAGCTGTGTGACCCATTTTCTTGTGATAATAGCATTTAGTTCCCCTTTTATCCTTATCGAATCTTCTACACTTTGAGTATGATGCTACCTCCATTTGAGAATCATTTTTTGTATCTCCTGCAACAATTCTCATTTCTTTAGCTAGGAGAGCCAAATCAAATCCTCCAGAATTTTATAAAAAAAATGTCTTAAGAGTAAAGATGACGTCGTTGAATTTTGAAGATGAACTTTTTAGTAAAATGGCTATGGCATCCTCATCATTCATTGCAACATTGATTTCTACTAGTTGTCGAAGAAGAGATCTCAAATTGTTTGCATGGCTTGGCATAGTGAATTCATCTGTCATCTTGAACTTGAAAATTTGAAGCTTTAAAGGAAATGTAGCATAAACTGCTTTTGCTACAAACAGTGTGTTCAAATTTTCCCAAAATTTCCTTAAAATGATTTTGCCAAACCTATATGATAGAATTAGAAAGGGAAGGACCTATAATAGCCTTGGCTTTATCATCTTTGCTTTGCCATTCCTATACTTTACTCACATCTGTAGGAAGTTTCTCATTTCCATTTATGATTCCCCTGGTCGGAAAATATAGAAGCCCAAATAATGAATACTGAAAATTTTCAAACCCTAATACCTTCCATAAAATTTATCCTTGAAATTGTGCCCTATCTGATTGAACATTGGCACAAACCCTAGCTACTGGTTTCAATAAAAACAAAACCTAATGCAAAAAGTGGCCCAGAAAAACTTGCTTGACCAGCATCTTGAGTAGAAACCCTCAATTTTAAAGTTACTAAAATCCTTAGTCGTCGAATATTTTTTCTTGGCCACATTAAAAAATCAGGTTGCAATTGTTGTAGACGAGTTTTTTATTCAATGCGTTGTGACAAAAAAATCAAGTCTTGGTTTTCTGCAACAAATCATAACACTCTTCACTGAAAAAAAAAAAAAAGGCACGATTTTTTTGGGACAATGGCAGACACAAATTTGCTGATTAAAAAATCATATGATTTTTTTTTTTTTTAAATACCCACATCTGAAAAAAAAACCTTGCAGTTTTCTATGTAAAATTCCTGCTCAAACATAATTACACATCAGCATGATTTTAAGTGAAAAAACAGCACAATTTTAGACAAAACCTCAATCAATTTCTGAAAATAAAAAACACAATCTTTTCAAAAAAGGAATAGCAACACTAAAACCCTGACCATCAGAATTTTTCACAAAAGAGAAATCTGCAATTTTCAGTTTGCAAACATTTTTTGTGACCTGTTCTGATACCATGTTACAAAATGATATAGAACAGACTAAAATATTCTACTACATTCGATAAAAATTTAAGTTGAGGAATAGCTCCTCACACAAAGTTCAGAATGAAGATAGAAATAATGCATAACAACTTGACAACTACCCTAAAAAAATGAACTAATAATAAAAATAAACTAATATAGATTTAAGTCACTAAAGTGACTTTCTTACAAAAGCAAGTCTTAATAATCTCTTGTAACATGAACATTCTTTTAAGCATAGTCACATTTTACATGTTGCAAAGTGGCATTAGCAGTCACATTTTACATGTCGCAAAGTGGCATTTTTCTCCTAACGATCTTCAAAGAAGAAGGAACCCACAATCCACCCAAGAACATGAACTTTGGCTTGAAGAAAGAGTCAGATATTTTACAAAAAAATGAACAGACATCTACAATATCTTCATGACCTTCCAAAGCTTGTTGGAGCACAATGAACACTCAGAGGGGGGAGGGTGAATCAGTGTTCATACACAATTGTATACTTTTAAAATGCTTTTTCAACTTTGACACATTTGAGCAATGTAAAGCTAATAGAATAGACAACAGAATGAGGCAAGTCTTAATAATCTCTTGTAACATGAACATTCTTTTAAACATAGTCACATTTTACATGTTGCAAAGTGGCATTAGCAATCACATTTTACATGACGCAAAGTGGCATTTTTCTCCTAACGATCTTCAAAGAAGAAGGAACCCACAATCCACCCAAGAACATGAACTTTGGCTTGAAGAAAGAGTCAGATATTTTACAAAAAAATGAACAGACATCTACAATATCTTCATGACCTTCCAAAGCTTGTTGGAGCACAATGAACACTGAGAGGGGGGAGGATGAATCAGTGTTCATGCAAAATTGTATACTTTTAAATGCTTTTTCAACTTCGACACATTTGAGCAATGTAAAGCTAATAGGATAGACAACAGAATGAGCAAAGCATACACAAGAGTATGACACAGTGATATGTCCTGAGTGGGAACCCTCCTGGGGAATAAAACCACTCGAAATTGCCTCACTCGCTTATATGAAAAAATTTCTTTTCCAAAGCCTCACTGGCTGTTTTGTATGTCTCACTGTTGGCTTTTCAATGCCTCACTGGCTTTTCAACACTTTTCACATCAAGTTTATCTGAATTTACATACAAATTTTCATCTCTGTTTCATTTCCTAACATCTTCTAATCTCACAACAACTGAGATTTAGAAGCAGTAGTACAATATGCTGTAGTTGTTCAAATACAAAACATCATTGTGCATTTGTGAAAACATACACAGTAGAATCATGTAAAGAATGATTAGGTTCATATAAAAAAAATCATTGTGCATATAGTAGAAATACAAAGTAATATGATGTATCAAACTCTGTTCTAGAACAATGTGATGTCTTTCTTTACAATCACAAACTGTATCACAGAAGAAGTCTCTAAGAATTACAAAGAAAAGCTTATTTTCATAACTGCAGAAATGTATTTCCTTTTGTGCAACTCCATATATCTGAAGGTCCTCACAACATATAAATAATGATCTCTATCTCTTAACTGTGAAACTGAATGCATCATTATGGTGTCTTAACAAATAACTGCGGAATGTCTAATCTTTGTGTTAAGACATCTTCAAAAACAAACACAATAGAGAACCCGAACAGAGATAAACCCCAAACTAGGGTTAAAGTAACTCACTGCTCATATCAAGAAACCCAAGGCATAGCTTACCAAAGCAAAGACTACACATCTTAACTGGCATAAAACCTTCACAAAGATTAACAATGCTAAACAAATACCCCTTCTTTAAACACAAAACAGTTACACTTAACAAAGCAGTGAAGAAGAAAGAGAACCCGTACAAGGGTTTGGTTTTTGGAACAAAAACTTCACATATACACAAAACCCTCCTTTTACGAAACTAGGGTTTGAAGAGTGAGGAAAAAATTACCCAAAAACTGAAAAGAAAGTGTTCTCACTGATTTAGATAAAACTTCCATGCTCTTACAAGATTAACACGAGATAATAATGCTAAAACAATACATAATCTTTCTTTGCAAAACATACAAACTACTAACCCCACAAAAATGTATTAACAACTAGTTTAAAGCATCAACCCAGAACAAGAAACTATATCAATCATAACTGAAAGAGCACGAGATACAGTTACACGCAGCCAAACTAAAAGAACCAAAGATTTACAAGAGGACACAGATAATCTTTCTAATTTGACATTAACGAAAAGATACTACTTTTGACATGGAACAAAAAGGATTAAGGGTCCAAAACACCGGTAGCCCAAGTCAATGCTGAACTGCTCAGAAATTGGAGTCTTTGTCAATGCCAGGTTATGCTTGAGTTCAAACAATTACTTACTGCCACTAGTCTGCCTCTGCAAAACTGCAAACCCTAACTGCTTTTCGTGCCCTAGCTCTTCAAGAGCTTTTTCGCAAAAGAGAGATGAGCTTTTTGAAAAGAAAGCTTTTAGGTTTTCTTTTACCAAATGCTTTACGTCACAAACTTTTTAGCCACATAAAGTACCGAATTTTATTCAAGATGTATTTCGGTGGGGTTAATTACACCATCTCAAATATAATATGCACCTAATACATTAACATCTCTTTTAACACCCATGTGAATATGCATACCAAAAGTCCCTTTTTGACTTTATGTTAAACATATTGAAAACTCATTGAAGGCAACATTAGAACAAGCCTTATCATATAAATAAAATGACAAACCAATGCAAGATATAAGTGTTATCACAAAACTTGCACCCTTGCTAAGCTATCAACTCAGCAACCTTGTGAAACATGGAAACAACCCCGAAGTGTGGGACCTTGCGCAAGGGGTTGAATCTCCGGAGAAGGCCGGCTTCCTTCTTCAAAAAGGTGCAGGTGTTGAACCAACTCAGCACTTTAAAGCTAACTCCTAAGCCTATCCTAACAATTTGCAGAGGTAAAGGGAAGAGAGAATGCTTGAAATGAAAGGAGGTGATGCACCAAGAAGAGATTGTTCCTCTCCCCACCCGAAATGGCACAAGGAATCAACTAAAAACCCAAAAGATGCACAACTTCAATTGCATAAGCCCAAACGCACATATGGAGGTTAGAATTCGCTAAGTGTCAAGAGGGGAGAAGGATTCCCACAAGTCACACTCAGAAAACAGGTTAACACAACATAGATGGAGAGAAAAGCCACAAGACATACACCTATAATGAAGGTAAGAAAGCATACACAGCATACATAGGTTAGAAGGAGGCAAGAATGGTGATTTTTAATTAATCATAATACCAAAACCAATCTTACAGTTGCAGAAATGCAAAAATAATTAAAAATTTTCAAGAGAAGAGAAGAGCATTAGAAAGCTCAAGGCAACAGGGAGAGAACCCTTTACGATGAGGCTTAACAACCTTATATAGAAAAATGGGTTACAATGGTGATCGTGACCCCTGCATGTCAGTCTGGAGGTGCAAGGAAGTGCATGCACTTGGCTTGTACATGCAAGCAACCTAGCCATACCTCCAAAGCAATTCTGAGGAAGGTGGATTAACTAACCTTCCAAAGTCAATCATGACATAAGTCACCAAGCATGGCCCCTACCTCCCTTGATGGAAATCCTGCCAAAACATTTAATGCACCCTTGTGGCTCCACAAAAAAAGTGCACAAGTCACCAAAAATGTCGGAGCATTAAAAGCCTTGAGTGTCGATCACGCCATCCGGAAGTGTCGCCAGCTGGAAGGAAACCCGGAGACTTCAGAAGTGAGGAGGTCAGAAGTGAGGAAGACAGGGCGAGAACTTCAGAACCTCGAGGTTCCGGAGTTCCGGAATAGAGAGAAGAAGAGAAGGAAAAAGCCTTCAAAACCTCGAGGTTCCAAAGTTCCGAAGGAACTAGAGAGATAAGGCAAAAGGGGAAGGAACTTCAGAACCTCGGGGTTCCAGAGTTCCAGGGAGAAGAAGGAAGAAAGGGGAGGAGGGAACTACACAAAGGGACTTCGGTTCCAAAGTTTCGAAGAGGGAAGGAGAAAAGGGACAAGGAACCTCGGAACCTCGGGGTTCCGGAGTTTCAGGGGGAAAAGAGAGAAAGGCTAAGGAGAGGAGGGGCTAAGCTAGGAAAGAACCTCGGAACCTCGGGGTTCCGGAGTTATGGAGAAGGAAAGAATGCGGCTAAGGCAAACAACTTTGGAACCTCGGGGTTCTGGAGTTCCGAAAAAGGAAGAAGGAAAGAGACAAGGGCAAAGAGAAAAGAACCTCAGAACCTGGGGCTTCCGGGGTTCCGGGGAAAAAGAAAAGGCCAAGGGAGGAACTTCCTTCGGACAAGGCAACACTTCACACTTCATGATTCTTCTCTCCTTGATCAGTTGGGGCCGCACTGGTCCATGGAACATATCTCTGATCGGTTCTCACTGATGGACCAAGGGTGTCATAAAATGACAACATTTTTGGCGATTTATGCGGGATGCTTGCCTGCTAAGCATGAAGTTCAGAGGCCTTGAGCATCCATTGGGCACTGAGTCATTGAAAAGACCCAAAACATGTGTGCGCCATCACTTGGAGGAAACTGAAAACTAAAGCACACACCCTCTTAAGGAGAATGCGGCATGTGCATAAGCACTTGTGAAAGCAAAACAACTTCTATTCTAATATTTACATAGTTATCAACACCCTTTTCAGAAGCAGGGCTTGAGATGAATCCCATTCACTGGGATTGGAAGAACTTTGCCATCAAGCTTCGAGAGATGAAATGCATTGGCCTCCTTGCAACTAGTGATGACATATGGGCCACTCCAGATAGCATCAAACTTGGAATGACGCCCAGCTTTGGCTCTGTCTGCATCCCACTTGAGAACTAGATCTCCCTCTTTGAAGACCCTATTAGTCGTTTTTTTGTCAAAAACTTTCTTTACCTGCCCTTGATGAGTCTCAAGTGTATGCATAGCCTTACTTCTAACCTCCTCTAGCTCCATCAGCTCTACTAGCCTTACTGTCATGGCATCATTTTCTATTAATTCCAGCTGATGTGCTAGTTCAAGAGAGGGTAACTCCAGGTAAGTTGGGAGTCTTGCTTCCTTCCCATATACTAGCATGAAAGGGGAGTTAGGAATCGCCCTCTTGTGTGTGATCTTGTCAGCCCATAAGGGTGTCTTCAACTTAATATGCCATGCCCTCTGATTGTCTTCAATTGTTCTTTTAACTATCCTGATGAGGTTCTTGTTGGAAGATTCAGCTAGGCCGTTACCCTGAGGATAATAGTTGGATGATGTCTTCAAATATACGCCATGCTTAACTGCCCAAGAACTGATTTGGGTTCCAACAAATGCCTTGGCATTGTCTGATATGATGGTGGAGGGAACACCGAATCTTGTCACAATTCCCTCAAGGAATTCCAACACCGAGGCTTCAGTGGCATCCCTCAATGCAACCGCCTCTGTCCACCTAGTGAAGTAATCCGTTGCGGCCAAGATCCACTTATGGCCAGCACTGGAAGGTGGATTTATCATGCCAATGAAGTCTAAACCCCATTGAGCGAACAGTTGATCTGCTTGGATGGAATGAAGAGGTAGGGCAGCTAACCTTTGCTTCCCAGAGAAGAGAGCACATTTCTTGCAATTCTTCACCCATCTATGTGAGTCATTAAATAAGGATGGCCAGTAATAACCAGCCCTCATTATTTTGATAGTCGTAGTCCTTGCAGAGAAGTGGCCCCCTGAAAAGCCATCATGAAATTCCTCTAACAGCCTGCTGACTTGGTTTTGCTCGATGCATCTTAGTAAGACTCCATTGGAGTCTTTTCGAAAAAGAGTGCCATTCACTAAATCATAGGGAATGGACTGCTACCTGAAATGCCTTCTTTTGGTCCGGTCTAGACCTTGGGGGTATCTACCTTCCATTAAGAAGGTGGTCATGTCACTCACCCAACCGAATCGAGTGTTGTTGTCAGTTGGTTGATCTTCTTGTAACACAAGGGCAACCTCTGAAGTAGTCTCAGAAGATGAGACAAGTTGTTCACATAGGCCCCTGCCTCTTACAAGCTTGGTGATCTTGATGTTGATGTCATACTCCATGACCTTGGTTATCCACCCAGCCCTCTTCTCACTGATGTCCTTGTTTAGGAGGAAATCCTTGACACTTGCATGTGGAACTAAAAGTTGGATCCTGTTGTTGGACAACATGTGTCTGAACTTGTTTAATGCCCTTACAACAGTGAGGACCTTCTTTTCTACATAGCTATACTTAAGCTCATAGTCCTTTAGCCCTTCACTAAAGAAAGCAATAGGTTGCTCCAACTTGTCGTCGTTCAACTGTGTTAGGACAGCTGAGATGCTGGATTCTCCTCCGAAGGTATAGAGGATAAAATCCCTTTCATAAATAGGATTGACAAGGGTAGGGGCCTGAGCAATTGCTTGTTTGATCTCTTCGAAACCGGCCCTTCCCTCCTTGGTCCAACTGAAAGCCAAGTTTTTCTTCAGCATGGAAGTGAGGGGTTTTGCCATGGTGGCAAGGTTGGCAATGAACCTCCTCACGAAGTTGATCCTACCAAGGAAACTTTGCAATCCTTTCTTGTGACTGGGGAGTGGAAGAGAAAGAATAGCCTCCACTCACTCTAGATCAATGGTCAAACCCTCCTTGGATACGATGTGTCCTAACAATCTTCCTTGATTAGTAGCAAACACACACTTGCTAGGGTTCAAGGACACACCATACTCCCTGCATTTCATGAACACCTGCTCAAGATGACCAAGATGGTCAGTTGCATGCTTCGAATAAACAGTTATGTCATCAAGGTATACAAGCACAAACTTTGCTAATACACCCTTGAAAGCCATGTCCATTGCTCTTTGGAACGTGGCACCTGCATTGGTTAGCCCAAAGGGAATTTTACAATAAGCATAGGTGCCCCACTTAGTAGTAAATGTAGTCTTGTATTGAACTGATTCTTGAACCAAGATCTGATTGTAGCCTAAATACCCATCCAAGAATGAAAATCTTTCCGAGCCACTAACCTTTTGGAGAATCTGTTCCATAGAGGGAAGGGGATAGTGATCCTTGAGAGAGGCTCTATTGAGATCCCTAAAGTCTACACATAGTCTGATTTCCCCATTCTTCTTCCTTACAGGAACAAGGTTGGCCACCCAGGAGGAGTGCTTGATAGGAAAGATGATATTGGCTTCTATGAGCTTGGTCAACTCCTTCCTCATTAGTGGCTCAATCTTGGGGTTTATTGGCCTTTGTCTCTGTCTTACTAGCTTTGCATCTGGGTCTAGCTCTATGGTATGCTGGGCTAAGCTAGGGTCAAAACCCTTCAAGTCTTCATAGGTTCAAGCAACTATGTCATCATATTGTTGGCAAAGCTCAACAAACGCTTCTTGCTCGGTTGAGGAACACACCTTGCCCAAGTTCAAGGACCTACCCTCAACAACAACAATTGGCTTGTAATCACCCCTCTTTGCAGCCAAGTTCATTTTTTTCTTCAACTGATCATCAGAGTTGAAAATGCCCTCCAAGGTAACTAGACCTTTAGGCAACTTGTTAGAGTTGAGCTACATAATTTGATCTCCATACTGGTCTTGCAGCTTAGACTGATTTTTAGCAGAAAATTCTGCTTCATTTTGCAAGAAGTTGACGATCTGCTGATCGCTTTCGAACACTTGCCAATTCACTTGATTGTTTGGGACAGCAGGCCTCACAACAAGCCTGATGTGTTGCTCCTCCTCACTTGAAGCATGCGTTGGTATGTCGAACTGAGCACCAACCGCTACAAGCCTATCAGCATACTTATTCTGACCCCTAGGAATGCTTTGGATATTGAAGGCCTCAAATCCTTCAATCAAATCCCAAACCCTGTGTTTGTATGATTTGAGTAGGTTGTTCTTTGCTACACTTTGGGCTCGGATGTGTTTGACAACCAACTCACTATCTCCAAATACTTGCAGAGATCTGATCTTTCTGCTTTGTGCAAGTTGGAGACCCTAGATCAAGGCTTCATACTCAGTGACATTGTTAGTGCAACCAAATTGAAGCCTAAAGGAGAAAAAGTATTTCTCCTGCTCAAGAGAAACACACATCACCCCGGCACCTGCACCATTCTTGTTTCTTGAACCGTCAAAAAACATGTTCCATAACCCCTCTGAGTCTCCTTGTGTCTTGATGAGGTTAGGAATAGGAGTATCCTCTTCATGGATACAATAGGTGCCAAGCCCAATCAAACTGAAAAGCATTGGCCCATTCGTCTAACAAGCAATCAGGAACCTCTTGCAAGAGAGTAGCAGGCTCACGGACAGCACACTCCTCCCCTTCTTCATGCAAAGTGCAATTCATGTTTATAGGGCTAGGGGTGTAGGGCTCAATGTGGTTTTGGGCAATGGGCTCTGCCCTTATGGTGACCTTGGTACCATACCTTGTTCATAATAACATATGGAACCAGTCAGAAGACAAGTACCCACCTATCTTAGCTGTTAAGTCTCTAGACAAGCAGATGGCAAAGAAAGCAGAAAGGTCTATGATTGATATGTCTTGCAAGACAGTGCAACCAGGGCATGCATGCAAGGTTAACTTCAAATTTTTTACCACCCCTACTGTCTTAATAGAAGTGCCATCTAACTGGACCACCCCTTTGGTCACGGGTTCATATTTTATGCCAAGAAGATCAGCTACCTTCTAAGGCATGACTGAGCTACTAGCTACTGAATCTATCATGCAGTTGTGAACCAAATTATCTCCTATGATTAAGGAGAGATAGAAAGGGGGAGGCTTGTTGATCTTGTTTGAATCTTCCTCCTCCTTGGGTTGCACCAAACTGGTGGAGACTGTCTTTCCGTTGACTGCTGCCTCCTCACTTGACTAATTAACTTCCTTCAGTGCCTCCTTAAGCAAATCCCTTTGAGATGGGATTGAAAGAGCCTCCCACATAGTGACGTTGAGGTTGGCCTTCTTCATTTGATCAACTTTGTTGAAAGGGACACCAACTGATTTTAGAGGCCCCTTTGAAGCTACAAGGTCTGCCTTTGTTCTTTGGACGACTTGGGCCTCCTCCTGCCTCTTGCTCCCTTGCATGGTACTTTGGCTTGTATCATGGATGGCTACATTGGGTGTTGGAGCTTGGACTGATGTTGAAGGTGAGGTAGCCTCCATGGCTCTCTTCTTTGACCTTGCATACTGCAGCATGGACTCACCATTTGTTTGGTTCAAACCACAAAATTCCGCCAATTGAAAAAGGTAGAATCCCCTTGTAAGTGAGCCTGGGGGCCAACACTAGGCTGATTTGGGTCATATTGTTTGCCAGAGGTGTGTTGATGTGTATTTTGTACACGACCAAACACAAAATAAAATACCTAAAGGTACCTTATCCTCTCTTGAATAAAGTCTCCGAATGCTGAAGATGTCGAGAAAAGGATCAATCGGGATGACTTCAAGGTTCTTCGTTGTAGGATCCCTACATGTGGATAAGCTCTCTGTGGTATGATGTGATTTTGCTAGAATCACAAGGGGACTTACACTTGATGACCTAAACGTCTGATTTGCTGGAGTCACAAGATTTTACTAGTCTAGATTTTGGAAAAAAAAAGGAAAAAGGACAAGGTCGAGGAAAGGATCTAATTTTGACACTAAGAATGTAGGAGCAATGAATGACCTTTGATGAAATTCTAACTAAGTCTTGTTTTGACATCCCAGGACCATCTCCACAAGGTTAGTGCGATCTTCAGAGGAAAGCTTTATGATGTTCAGATCATCACTACAGGCATAGACACCATCAGGCTGATGCATATCAATGAAGAAGCGACAATTGAAGTTAAGCTTAAGTTGAATGATTCCAGTTGACTACACAAGGCAAGTCTGCAATCAACAAACTGCTAGTAGTATGGATATACGAATTTCACCATCAATCAAACACATTTCTTCCACTCATCTAATAACATGAAATCAAATTTGAGAAGTATAGAGACCATGCAAATTGTTGAATCGACCCATAGATTTCACCATTTCTTCAATGAAGTTTTACAAGTCTTTTACAACATCTTGGCAACAATCTTTGCCTTCTCTCTCTATTCTACTATAATTACTATTCTATCAACTGACTATTCACTAACTACTTTCTATTAGCTTTCTATCCTCCTTTACAAATGAAGAGTCGGGGCTTATATAGTGCCCTCAATACCATTCAATGGCTTGGATCAATTTGAGATCAATGGCCAAGATTTTACAATGAAACCCTAATTAGGGTTTGTTACAACAAACTTAATTCTGACCAATGAAATAATTGCATTATTTGGACACATGTCTTCTCTGGAATATTCGACCAATGGATAGTCGGGGTAGGTACATCGAAGTTTGTGCCATCTCCCATGAGTCAGGTACATTGAATCTGGACATGCTGAGGTGGACCAACCCAACTGGAGGAGTGATGACTAGGATGCCACCTTGTCTAACACTTGGTTGATGCTCAATTTGGTGATGCTTTCCTTCAAATGCTGGACTGGAAGATAGATGGAGAAGGTCGTCCTTGTTGATGCTGGATTGGAGGAGGTCGTCCTTGTTGATGCTGGACTGGAGGAGGTCGTCCTTGTCCTGGCTTGATCTTCTTTGATGAGGGTCCGCCAAGTAATTGATCCTCCGGCTTTGGGTGGTGTTGTGACCATTTCACACATCGCCCCATTAAAATGGGGACCCCCTCTTTTTTTTGCTTTTGTTTTGCCTTTTCTTCTCGCTGCTTTAGGGTTTTGAATCAAATGAGTGAGTCGTCTGGATTAAGGTTAAGCCTTAGGGTTTCCTTTGATATTTTCAAGCCGAAGTCCATTCCAATTTTGACAGATTATTAAGCATCCTCGCATTGATTGCAATTTTGAAATAAGGTGAGCCTGCCAGGAAGTCAAGTTTGTCTCAGGATGGGTCCAGTTATGATTTTGAGGGCACATTCAAGTTAGGTTTAAAAGTGTTAGCATTTCAATGATTAAATTATGCAATTTTGTCCAGCACAGGTGAATTTTGACCAAATTTTGGAAAGTTTACTAACTTGCCCTTGGCCTTGGAAATGGCCTAATTTTGCCTTGTCAAGTGATTGAAGACCAAAAATGTGGATATTTTAGCCTATAGAGGTGAAAACGCCCCTGTCCCTCACCCAGGGACCAGGGCGAAATTGATATTTAATGCAAATTGGTTATTGACTGGCTTAATTTATTTTGTGCAGGATCGCCAGGGGATATGATCGAACACGAATTGAAGATTTTGAAGATTTCGAAGACTCAAAAACGATGAATTTTGAAGATTCAAGACAAGTTCGCTCCTGTCCCTCACCCAGGGACCTGAGCGATTTTCCTCAAACACACCTTCTTGGACATTTTTTTGGATTTGGATTTTTATTCATAACTTGCGAAATGATGGTATCTTTCCCAGCAAAAGAGAATTGAGATGAAATTTGTAAAGATTTGACCCTAAGGACCAAAATCGCTCCTGTCCCTCACTGAAGGACCGGAGCTTATTTTTCAAAGTTGCATCATCCTTGCAGGGCCAAGACATTTTTTTGATTGGAAGAGGTCGAGGAGGGCACGTTTTGTCCATTGAATATAATTTGAGCAACCAACTAACAAGGAAATATGCTAAAATGACAAGGATCGCTCCTGTCCCTCACTGAAGGACCGGAGCTTGAATTTCAAACTTACATTGTCCACACAAGAGTTAAGTGATTTGGTGATTTAAGGAGGTCGGGAGAAGAAGGCTTTGTTCATTGAATATAACTTGAGCCGTCTACGAAGTTGAAAATCAACCCAAGTTGGCTAAGGCGCTCCTGTCCTTGACCAAGGGACCAAAGCGAATATCAAAGGTAGCTCCTGTCCCTCTCCTAGGGACCAGAGTGATTTTTCCTCAAGACATGTTTTTGGCCAAAGTAAAGCGAATTTCAAGATTGATATGAAGGAAAGAGGGTATAGTCACTCCGTTGAAGATAATTTTGAAGGTTGCAAAACGCAAAGTGAGCCCATAATGGCCAAGGTGCTCCTGTCCCTCTCCAAGGGACCAGAGCGATTTCCTCATAAGGCAAATTTCCCGCAAAGTTAGAACGAATTCTATGATGGAGATGAGTGAAAGAAGGCACAATCAACCCGTTGGAGACAATTTTGAAAGTTGGCGAAACACAAGTGAGCTTATAAATGCAAGATCGCTCCTGTCCCTCTCCAAGGGACCAGGGCGAAATATAGATTGTCAAGACTCCCTCTCCAAGTTTGGTCGGATCCAAGCCAAGGCGCATGATGGAGATGATATTAGGAACGCTTCGAAGAGGAACAAAGTTGCAAAGACCACGAGAGCTTGATGGAAATGGCCAAAGCGCTCCTGTCCCTCACCAAGGGACCAGAGCGAAATATTCAAGAATGCCTAATTCTAAGATGCCGCTTTCGTTTCAAGCATTCAAGATGGAGTAAACAATGACATTTTACGCCTTGAAGACAATTTGATATCAATATGATTGAGGATTTGCGCCATGGACTAAAGTTCGCTCCTGTCCTTCACTGGAGGACCAGGGCGATTTCTATTAAACTAGTCATTTCCTTCCAAAACCATATCAAGGCGAAGTCATGCAAGGTCCGAAATGTCTTTAGGAAGACGATGGATAAGGAGTTAACGTCAAAAGTCAACAATTTCAAGCTCAAGTATAAAATTCGCTCCTGTCCTTGACCAAGGGACCAGGGCGATAATCTTTGGAGGAGCTCATTTTGTCTTAGAAGGCAAGTTAAACATGCATAGAACAAACAAGGATGATCCTTGCCTACCTCGCAAATTGACTTGGTAATTAAAAAGACAAGGATCAAGGACAAAAGGACAAAATCGCTCCTGTCCCTCACCAAGGGACCAGGGCGAAAAACACACTAGCCAACCTTCCTCTCCAAATTCGGACGAATCCAAGTCAAGACGCAAGGCCAAAGTGATGTTTAAAAGGTTTCACGAAGGAATGAAGTGACAAAGGCCATCAAGTTGATAAAAAATGGCTGGGGCGCTCCTGTCCCTCTCCAAGGGACCAGGGCGAAAATGCTTTAAAATGCACTCATGTCAAAGATTGAATGGATCAAGCTCGAAATATTCAAGTAAAATGCCATTTTGGGCGTCCAGGATGAAGTGTTGAACGTAAAGAACAAGAATTACAAGGCTAAGAAGCATGAGGCGCTCCTGTCCCTCACCAAGGGACCAGAGCGATATTACTAATGTCCCAAATATCTCCCATGCTAGGCGCCAATATCCTTCAAATTGCATTAAATTGCCAAATTCACTAAAAAGTTTGAAATACTTTGAAATTAAATTGACATTTAATGAGAGCGCCTAACATTTATTAATTGATTTTAGCCTTTTAAAAAATCGAAATTTAATTGCAAAGGCATTTAATTAATTAATTAAATTATTAAATGAAAGGAATGCGCTTGAGGTTTTATTTTAAATATTTTATAAAGGTCGGCCTCCTTTCTATTTAATTTTGTTTATTATCTGCTTCATTTCCACCAAATCGGCCTATTGGAGATTGCCAAGGTAAGCGCCTATATAGTGGGGGGGTGTTGAGCGATTTTAATCCATCATTCATTCATTTGTTCAAGTGCGATTTGGAGAAGCCATAGAAGGAGCGAAATCTCATCCAAGGAGAGGTGCGAATCTTGATCCAAGGAGAGGTGCGAAATCTCAATCCAAGAGGGAGTGCGAACTTTGTTGGAGGTAGAGCGAATTGTTCCTCAAGGTGTTGGAGGCTAAGGGTGGTGAAATTGCTAGAGGAAGCTCACGTTAAAGACTTCGATCCACATTTTGCCTAGCAAATTCCTTAAATTTTGCATTTTTTTTTAGAGCTAGTTCTCCAAGAAGGGTATGGTGAAGATCTTCCTAGCCTTTTTTTGAAATTTTGAAATTTTGAATTTCCAATTGCATAATCGTCATATTTAGGAAATGATAATTCAAAGATTTATCATGAAGTTTCCTAAATTTAAAGCTTAAACTTAATCTATATTTCTACGTTCCAAGGTATATTGCTCATTATGAAATGTTATGTAGGTGTCAAGATGGCGGCCCCAAAGGCAGGAGCATCCAGCAGTCGTCTGGCTCTCATGAAGGAAGATCAAAGGAATGAAGAAATGGAGACCAAGATCGTGTCAAAGTGGAGCAACATTGGAGATACCAACTTGGGAAACTTCAGTGTGAAGAAGTTTCGAGAGGTCCCTTACATTGGAAAGCCATCACCTGTCGCAAGGAGAATAATTGAGAGTGGCATTATCAAGGCGGCCGGCTTCCCTCCAGCAGTCCAGTGCCATGAACTGATAATCGAGTGTGCTCGCCATTATGACCCACAGTCAAGATCGATCGTGTCCAAGGAAGGAAATACTTTGGCTTATCTTTCAGATGAGGCTATCAGTGAAGCTCTCCACCTGCCTAAACATAAGGACATGATTTACAAAAGCTTGGAAGGAGCTAGATCCATGTACGAAGATGATCCAGACACTTGCTTGGGCATCATCAACAAGAATTGGTTACTCAAAAGTCGTCCTCGCCTGAGCAAGATTCCCAACACACCACATAGGATCGACTTCCAGGAGGAGTACAAAGATTTGATAACCTTACTCAATCGAGTTACAGGGGCTCCTCAAGCCTTCTATTTTGAGAAGTGGATGTTCTTCTTCATCCAAGTGATAGTTCAGGGAAAAGGAACAATTCATTGGGCTGGAATTATTAGCCATTGCTTGGACGTGCAGTTGAGAAGACTGAAGGCTACTAAATCCTTCCACATGAGCTCGTACATCATGTATGCCTTGATCAGGAGTTTTGAATATGCAGGACTACCTCACAGAGGAGTAATTGGAAGAGGACCCAGAGAAGTCAGAGTTTGTGAATCTTATGTTCATTTGCATCATCCACCTGGGATTAATTACAAGTTAGTCAATGATACCTTCACAATGAACATCACCAGGACACTGCAAGGCGGGATTCATAATTGGTTATCTCAGGAGGCACAAGAACTTGTAAAGAGGTATGGCGCTTGGTTTATCCAATTCCAGAAGTTTACATATATCAGAGTTCATGGATGTCCTTCACCTCCATATATGTTGCCAAGATATCCGACAGACAGGATAGTACTACTTGAGGTAACTAGGCAACTGGCAGCTTATGCGAAGGCATTCAGACATAGACATGGAAATGGGATTCCTGTACCTATCATACTAGGAAATTCAGTTGAGGTATGTCCTAATGTTCCAGCTTTAGATGATGCAGAAAGGGAGTTGGCCTTGTATTCATTTTTATTCTTTTCATTGAGAGAGAATTTTGATCCTTATGGACATATAGAGGAGACAGTTGGTAGAAAATACAAGCATGAATGTCAGGTAGAAGAATTTTGGATGAATCTCTCAGATGATTTGGAAGTGAAGAGAAAGATGCATTCCAGATTGCCCTTGGATTTCATCAGGAAATGCAAAGTTTACAGAGTGGCCGATCAAACTCAGGACAGTGGCAGGCACCTCCAATCCTCTTATGATAGAGAGGACAAGGCAGTAAAGATAGATTGGAATGAACCTGAGGTTGTGGACTTGAAGACTTTGATGGCTCCAGTTTTGTCCTGTACTCGCAGATGGGTTGATGTGCAACATCAAAAGTTGAGAGAGCAAAACATATCAATGACTTTTACTTTGGAGGAAAGGTCGGCAGAGGGAGCAAGCGTAAGTGAGGGCCATCCTCATCTTAGAAGCACAAGCGAAGGCAATCCTCACCCCAGAAGCGTAAGTGAGGGCAATCCCCATCATAGAGGTGCGAAGAGGAAGGAAAGACCTGAGAAAAGAGAATCTTCCAAGAAGAAGCAAGAGGCCAATCGAGATCGCTCATCCGGCACATCTTCTCGACAGGAGAAGAGGACACTTGAAGTTGAGGAATCTATGAAGTCAATGGTTCAGAATGATAAGCATGAAGAAGGACATGCATCTCAACGTTCATCAAGTCAATCTCCCCAAGTCAATGAGCTACATGAAGACAAGGATGATGATGAAGCAACATCTCCTCTCCGGAAAGAAGAGCCATTGCCTAAAGAAATACAAGTTAGAGAGACAAGGTCCGCCATTCCAGATTGGTTGAAGGAGAGACTGACAAGGGTAATTGTGATCGAAGACGAAGATAATATGATTGATTTAGATAGCCTTGTTGGAGATTCTCAGGGAGTAACAGAAAAGAAGAAGGCCACCAAAATGTCCAAGATGATCAGAGATGAGACAGGGTCCAGGAAGTTGCAGATAGCTACACCGGCAGTGGACAAATATGAAGGTGAGATCCTTGCAGAAGAATATGATGTGGAAACCGTTGAGCTTGGTCCACTCACCACCGAGCAGGCATTGGATGAGGCAACTGATTCATTTGAGGCACTTAAAGATAAACTTAAGGAAGAGATGGAAAAGAGTAGAAAACTTGAGAGGGAGGTCAGTGCTTGGAGAGGCTATTAGCCACCTCAGTCAGCCTATGGGACGTCAGGATCCAGCAGTATCTCCTGTGCAAGCACTTCCCCTTGAATCAGTTGGTGAAGCAGAGAAAGTTAAGAGCTTGGTCCAGCTTATGAGCTCTTGGATTGACAAATCCCATACAGTTGCAGTCGAGTTTACAACAAGAATGATGCAGACCATTCATCGGGCTATCCAGGTCCTTGAGATCATCCACAACCTAATGATAACAGTAGCCGCTTTTGCTCATACTAAAGATGTTATCATTCCTGTTCTTCAAGTAATCAGGCAAACTCCAAGAAAGATCTTAGCACAAGAAAAGATAATGGATGGAGGAGCTCATAATTTACTCCAGTGGTCTACTTTACTCCGGATGAAGGAAGTTCTCTTCGAGGACACCACCACTAAATGCAATCAAGTAGAGGAGGTCATCCATCCAATCCAGGACAAGGTGTTTGGGGTTTTATGTACTATTCTCGGCAGAAGGATCGAAGTTGAGACAGATGTGGATCTTCAAGAATTAGAAGAAAGGGTCAAAGTCATCTTTTGCAAGGATGAGAATGTGATTACAGATGAGCAAAGAGATCAAATGTTTGCTACTATGCTCCTGATTGAGAAAATTAAGGAACTCGAACCTGAATGGGATGCAGCTCTTCTCAGGGCCTTTGATCAGATTATTCACTTGGAGGAACGAATGAGGAATCTTCCTGAGATTCCTATTGCTGAGATCGAGGGAATCGTGTCCAGATTCATTGCATATGCTAAAAAGGAGCATTGGAAAGGGAATAAAGTTCTAGAAGAGAGGTTGTTATAGATGACATGGCACCTTAATTGTCATTGGTCTATGTTTCCTAGATTTTTGTGCCAAATTAAATATTTGGCTATGCATTTAATGTTGTGCAATAAAAAGGGAACTTTTGTAATGAAACCCTAATTAGGGTTTAGGTGTCAGAATCTCAGCCGTTGATCTTCTTTTGATCTAGGCCGTTCATTGTAATTGGGGATGCTATATATACCCTCACTCATTTTCATTTTGTAATAATTAGAAGAAATTAGAGATTAGGGAGAAAATAAGAAATAGTTAGAGCTTTTTGGAGAGAAGAAAGTTATTTTGTAGCAAGATTGAGTTTGAAGAAAGGATTTCAAACAATTGTTGTCTATTTTGGCTTTGAGATCAATAAAATATTTGAAGTTATGGTGTTTTATTGCAATTCTTGTGGCTATCTTCATGGTTGTTCGTTTTCTTGAATCATTCTCAATCGAAGTAGTATTTAAGTTTGAAGGACTAAGTGTTGGGCTTGATTTTGGTGAGATTCACGTTCCAAACCACTAGCTTCTTACTGATTGTGGGAACACCTTGCGTGGTCAACTGGAGATACCTAAATTACTTAAACCTTCAATCGTCATTGAGCATTGGATATGTGCCTTTGTGGTAGTGTCCATGATCCTTGATGAATTGAAAAATCATTTGTTACCTTAGAAGATCGCATCAATTTCAGTTGGGTTGTTACTTCATGGCAATATTGAAATTGGTAGAATCTTGCCAAGTCTAGCCTACATTGGGTCATTCATAGGATTAGATTAGAATTTATCCCTTGCAAACCCTACCTTTTGATCTTTTTTGAAGAAATTGTTAGTTTTAGGAAAACTTGTTCCTGCAGCTTGGAGAACGTAAGGCCCCTTGATGAAACAGCATTCACAACGACCACTGGTGCTTATCCACACGTAGAGACCCTACATAAAAGAACATTGGAGTCACCCTGATTGATCCTTTTTTTGTGACATCTTCAGCAATCAGAGGCTTTATTCAAGAGAGGATAAGGTACCCTTGGGTATTTTGTTCTGTGTATGATCGTGTACAAAATACACGTCAACAGGTGGTTATTTGAAACCTACACAAAAACTTAAAATTAGTCTTTGAGCATCATACCTTAAAGCATGAAATTTAAGACCTTTCAAAGGTATAACTTAAGATATTAATTTGAAAAAGACATGATAAATCAGGAATTATACATTTTCAAATTAATTATGAATGGAAATTGGATTTTCAAGACTTAGACTTTACAAAATTGCTATGAAATCACAATAAGTCTTGAATAAGAACTTCAAAAAAAATGATTCTTCATACCTCCTCCTTGAATGCCTAACTATGAAACCTTGGAAAATGAAGAAAGAAGATAGGATTTTGCTAGACAAGGGTTGAATTGTGGTCTTCCTTTGGATGAATTACATCTCCATTAGCCTTCAAAAGAGCTTCACCTTCTTTAGTCTCCAACACTTAGCAGAAATTCGCCTCCAATCTACTGGATTTCGCTCCTCAATCTACTCCTCAAAATCGCACTTATAAGGAATGAATGAATGATTTGAAAATGCTACAACACTCCTCTCTTATATAGGGCGCTCACCCTAGTTAAGCATAAAGCCGACCTAGCAAATAAGGGGTAAAAATAAATAAAAATTCCTTCAAAAGGTGGCCGACTTGCTTATAAAGGCATAATAATGATTTTGAGCGCTCATTTTGTATTTTTTAATTTTTTAAAATTAATTTTAATGCCTCCAAGGTGGATTTTTTTAAATTATTTCAAGGCCTAAAAATTAATTTATTAAATTGCCAATGCCTTAATTAATGCAAATTTAATTCAACCTCCCTAATGTCTTGAATTTGGCAAATTTGGCGAAATTTGGGAATATCAAGGTTTGATTGAGGCTTAGTGAAGCTTCTTCAAGATTTCGCCCTAGACCCTCTGGAAGGGTCAGGAGCGATTTTTCAATTTAAGACTTGAATACCTCATTCTGTTCACTCCAAAATCTCCCGGAAGGCAAGCTTATGTTTGTTTTGGCCTAATCAAGGTCTCGCATTTCAATTTTTATCATTTCCCATGAGCAATTAGGTGAAAATGTAAATTTCGCCCTAGACCCTCTGGAAGGGTCAGGAGCGATTTTCTCATTCTAGGCCAAAATTCACCTTAGCTTAATCATTAAACTCCTCCAAGGCAATCTCTAGGGTCCATTTCCTTCCATCACTGGGTTAGCTCATCAAAACTTGAAGGAAACATTGCATTTTAGGGAATTTTGCTCTGGACCCTCTAGAAGGGTCAGGAGCGAAATTCTCTCCTGAGCTCAAAATTCTCGTTATTATAAGTCCAAAACCTCACCAAGGCATTCCAAATGGCATCTTTCACTGAGGTCCAGGCTTAGTCTCATTCAAAACTTGCAGAAAAAGGTGGATTTAGGGTTTTTCGCCCTGGACCCTCTGGAAGGGTCAGGAGCGATTTTTCTTGCCTAGGCTTACTCCTTCATCATTTTGTCTTGAATCCACCCCTCAAGGCTAGGCAAAGGTCTTCTTCTTTCACTCCATCCAAGCTTGGTTCGTTCCTGCAAGGCAAAATAGGGGATTTTGAGATTTTCGCCCTAGACCCTCTGGAAGGGTCAGGAGCGAAATTCTTTCTTGGCTTCAAAATTTTCATTTTTAACAATCCAATTTCACTTCAAGGCAATTCAAAAGTCTCCTCAAACCCATGCTTAAGTTTAGCTTTGCCCCAACTTTGGAAGAAAAGATAGGTTTTAGAATTTTCGCCTTGGACCCTTTGGAAGGGTCAGGAGTGAATTTCACCATTTGGCTCAATTCCTTCACATTTCAATGATTTCTAAACATGCCTAAGGGTTTGAATATGCTCATCTTCGTTTCATGATGCCTTAGACTTCGACCTTTTTCATTGCAACATGAGAGCTATTGGGAATTTCGCTCTAGACCCCTTGGAAGGGTCAGGAGCGAAATTCACCATTTTGTCCAAAAATCTTCATTTCACATGCTTCCAAATCTTTAAATGATGTCCAATCTTCACTCCAAGAGACCCTACACACCACAATTTAGCCAAAATTAGTGAAAAATAAGCTCAAATAAGATTTTCGCTCTGGACCCTTTGGAAGGGTCAGGAGCGAAATTCCTCTTCCAGGCTAGAATCCATCATTTTTCAAGGTTTTCAAACATTTCCAAAGTCCAAACATGTCCACTTTTCCCTTCAAAATGCCTTGCAAATCAAAATTTGGTCAAATAAGGCAAGAAATGAATCCTAGGTTGATTTTCGCTCTGGACCCTCTGGAAGGGTCAGGGGCGAAATTCACCATTTTAAGCAAAATCTTGATCTTTGAAATCATCCAACTCCCTCTCAAGGCAAGAACATTCAAAAACACCTCCACACGTGCCTTGGAAACTAGGAACTTGGTCTTGATAAGTGATAAATTGAGGTGTATAAGGATTTTCGCTCTGGACCCTTTGGAAGGGTCAGGAGCGAAATTCACCATTTTAAGCAAAATCTTGATCTTTGAAATCATCCAACTCCCTCTCAAGACAAGAACATTCAAAAACACCTCCACACATGCCTTGGAAACTAGGAACTTGGTCTTGATAAGTGATAAATTGAGGTGCATAAGGATTTTTGCTCTGGACCCTTCGGAAGGGTCAGCAGCGAAATTCTTAATCTTGGCCAAAAACCTAACTTCATTTTCACATTTCTCCATCCAAACAAGTGTTTTGCCCTCAAAGATGCCTGGGAACGAGTTGGTTCTAAGTTTGGGTCAAACTAGAATGTCATATGGAGAATTTCGCTCTGGACCCTTTGGAAGGGTCAGGAGCGAAATTCGCTTTAGACCCTTTAGAAGGGTCAGGAGCGAAATTTGACATTTTTAGACTCTCCGTCAGGATAATTTTATGGAATATAACATTTCCTTCTATCTTTCTTCTTTCTTATACTTTAAGTTATATTCCATATATACTTTCAGGATGTTTGAGAGTGGTTTCAGACCTCCAGGAGTTATATTGCAAAATCTAGTTTTTGGAGGATTCTTCAGTTTTCCAGACTTAGTCAAATTTCAGGATCAGGACATTCCAAACTTCATCACTCACCAACTTGACCTAACTCAAGCAGAACTTGCTATCCAAGTGATCCCCCTGGCGACACTCGAAAGCTAAAGGCTAACAAACAAAACCCTAAAAGACCTAGAAAACAAACCCTAGAAAGCAAAAAGCAGGGGTCCCCATTTGCAATGGGGCGATGTGTGAATACGTCACAACAAGGTGGTCGGCTCATCTTGCACTACTAAAGTTTGGACAAACCCTCCATTTTGGCATACACCTTGGTTGTGTGGCTGATTACATGGTTGACACCAATCTTGCTCTTGGGCGAGGTTATTTTGCATTGGAACTATCGCCTTTGAGCTGCTTGCAATTGTGGGGTTCACACTATTCAGAGGCCTGGCATTACTCCATTGGTTTTGCCCTTGAAAGGGTGGCCTATTTTGTTGGTAATTCTGACCTTGTGCTTGGTAAGGTCTTCTATACTGAGTTTGCTGCCTCTTCAGTGCCACCAATTCATTGCCAAAGTTTTGCAATAGAGCCTTGACCTCATGGAGCTCATTGGAGGATGTAGAGGGCGTGGATGATTGTCGTGCGGAAGCCATGGGAATAGGAGCCAAAGTGGGTTGTTGAGTAGGGGCTTCTGGGAAGAGAGGCATTGGAGGCCTTGGAGCTATCTTCCCATCCTGAATCAAACAATTTTCTGCTCTTATGGCCATGTCATATGCACCTGGTAGGGAGGCTCCACCCATCGATTGTACCATGACAGCTATATCGTTGTTGAGAGCTCTAAGATAATACAAGAAGGCATGATTTGGAGATGGCTTTACTAGAGCAGGAATTCTATTCCATGTCTTATAGAATCTAAAATTGAAATCTCCCATGAACTCGTGGGGTGCCCTCTTGATTGTAGTCAACTGCTCCACAAGTGATAGGTGATCACTTTTGTCTTCGAAATGGTTGCACAACCTCTCCCCCAATTCATCCCAATTGTGAATGGAACTAGACGGGCAACCCTCTATACCACTGCAAGGCTTTGCCTTTCAAAGATGTGGCTAAGAGTCTGACAGCAACATCATCCTGAGTGATATTGTGGACAGAGCAGATGTTTGCAATGTCTTGTATGTGCTCAATGGGTGTAGTAGTTGTTTCACCAATGAAGTATGGTATACTCTTCAACGCAGCCACTAGTATGTCATTCCATTGAGTCAAAATAAGGGGACTTCCCCCATTGAAGGTAACAAAGACTTGATTTCTTGCCATGTGAAACAATGGTCTATTGATATGAGTGGTGGGAGCCCTTGATAGAAATGGCCTTGCAAATGGGAGGAGTAGAATGAGACCTGCGAGATGGAGTGTTTACAACCTCGACACCCCTGATTGGTGATAATGAAGATCTACCTCTCCTCCTTCTAGAGTCTACAGATGGAAGCTCTATGAATTGAAAACTGCCTCTAGAAGACGCCCTTGTGTGAATTCTGGGCATGAAACCGGCAACCGACCTCAGAAGCTCGGAGGTCCGGAGTTGATGTCTTCGGCACTTCGGGAGCTCGGATGTCCGGAGTGAGGAAGTTCGGGAGTTCGAAACCTGGGGGTTCCGGGTTTCCGGGCCTAAGCACCTTGGAACCTGGGGGTTCCGGACTTCCAGGGTAAGCAGAGTTACGATGACTTGGGAACCTGGGGGTTCCGAGGTCCTAGAGTTATGAACTTTGTGTGAGCGCGAACTGGTCCTTGAGCAGAGTCGCCAAGTGCTTGAGAGATGACTGCCTCTAAAGGCCAAAACACTAAGATAGCACTAAATCATTACCATGTGAATTGAATACGTCCCACCGGATGTGCCAAAAACTGTGTTAGGACAAAAGCTTGCACCCTTGCTAAGCTATCAACTCAGCAACCTTGTGAAACATGGAAACAACCCCGAAGTGTGGGACCTTGCGCAAGGGGTTGAATCTCCGGAGAAGGTCGGCTTCCTTCTTCAAAAAGGTGCAGGAGTTGAACCAACTCAGCACTTTAAAGCTAACTCCTAAGCCTATCCTAACAATTTGCAGAGGTAAAGGGAAGAGAGAATGCTTGAAATGAAAAGAGGTGATGCACCAAAAAGAGATTGTTCCTCTCCCCACCCAAAATGGCACAAGGAATCAACTAAAAACCCAAGAGATGCACAACTTCAATTGCATAAGTGACCCAAATGCACATATGGAGGTTAGAATTTGCTAAGTGTCAAGAGGGGAGAAGGATTCCCACAAGTCACACTCAGAAAACAGGTTAACACAGCATAGATCGAGAGAAAAGCCACAAGACATACACCTATAATGAAGGTAAGAAAGCATACACAGCATACATAGGTTAGAAGGAGGCAAAAATGGTGATTTTGAATTAATCATAAGGCCAAAGGTCAATCTTACAGTTGCAGAAATGCAAAAATAATTACAAGTCTTCAAGAGAACAGAAGAGCATAAGAAAGCTCAAGGCAGCAGGGAGAGAACCCTTTACAATGAGGCTTAACAACCTTATATAGAAAAATGGGTTACAATGGTGATCATGACCCCTGCATGTCAGTCTGGAGGTGCAGGGAAGTGCATGCACTTGGCTTGTACATGCAAGCAACCTAGCCATACCTCCAAAGCAATTCTGAGGAAGGTGGATTGACTAACCTTCCAAAGTCAGTCATGACATAAGTCACCAAGCATGGCCCCGTACCTCCCTTGATGGAAATCCTGCCAAAACATTTAATGCACCCTTGTGGCTCCACAAAGAAAGTGCACAAATCACCAAAACTGTTGGAGCATTAAGGCCTTGAGTGTCGATCACGCCATCCGGAAGTGTCGCCAGTCGGAAGGAAACCCGAAGACTTCGGAAGTTCAGAGGTCCGAAGTGAGGAAGACAGGGGAAGAACTTCGGAACCTCGAGGTTTCGGAGTTCTGGGGGAACTAGAGAGAGAAGGCAAAAGGGGAAGGAACTTCGGAATCTCGAGGTTCCGGAGTTTCGGGGAGAAGAAGGAAGAAAGGGGAGGAGGGAACCTCGTACCCTCGGGGTTCCGAGAAAGGCAAGGAAGGGAACTTCGGAACCTCGAGGTTCCGGAGTTCCGAAGAACTGCGCAAAGGGACTTCGGAACCTCGGGGTTCCGAAGTTTCAAAGAGGGAAGGAGAAAAGGGACAAGGAACCTCGAAACCTCGGGGTTCCGGAGTTCCGGGGGGAAAAGAGAGAAAGGCTAAGGAGAGGAGGGGCTAAGCTAGGAAAGAACTTTGGAACCTCGGGGTTCCGGAGTTCTGGAGAACTGGAGAAAAGCTAAGGGAAGGAAGGGAACTTCAAAACCTCGGGGTTCCGAAGTTACGGAGAAGGAAAGAATGCGGCTAAGGCAAAGAACTTCGGAACCTTGGAGTTCCGGAGTTCCGGAAAAGGAAGAAGGAATGAGACAAGGGCAAAGAGAAAAGAACCTCGGAACCTGGGGCTTCTGGGGTTCCAGGGAAGAAGAAAAGGCCAAGGGAGGAACTTCCTCCGGACAAGGCAACACTTCACACTTCATGATTCTTCTCTCCTTGATCAGTTGGGGCCGCGCTGGTAAATGGAACATATCTCTGATCAGTTCTCACTGATGGACCAAGGGTGTCATAAAATGACAACAATAAGACCACCTTAGAATTTGACATTAATGCCAATCAATGACCAAGAGGGGCAACAAACTCCCCCTTTGGCATTGATGTCAAATACCATAAGCTGAAAAACACTCGAGGACAAATATATACTTGCACTGTAGTGTCACTGTGACCATAGAGTCTACCCCTGTTACAATCACAAAACTGTTAGCCCAAAGCATGATCAGAAAAGCACCACTGTCAATACATCCACACTATGCACTACAAGTAAGCAGTAAGCACTGAAAGAAGCAAATCACTGTCCAAAGCACTGCAAATAATCACTGTTTTCCCAAACACTACAAATATTGTCCAAAACACTGCAAATCATTGTCGAAAGCACTGTGCAAAGTACTGTCAAAGTTATCCGTATCACCACTGCATAGTAATAATCACTGTAAAACTGTAAATAATCACAAATTATCCCCCTTTTGACAGCAATGCCAAAGGAGAGAAGGGAAACATCCTGACAGAGAGCCAAGTGAAGAGGGGCAACAAAGCATAATGCATGGTACATGAAAGTACACTGTACAAACATGCATCATACAAAATACTATGCAAGACCCAGAATGCCAAAACATGTACAACAAGGGGTAAAAATAAACATAGATAGCTCCCCCTTACTCCATTGCCAGGAATAATTACTAACAAGAATTGAGAGGAAAGACACCAAGTCGATCCCTCAAAGATTCAAACACAACTTTGGGTAAGGGCTTAGTGAAAATATCAGCCACCTGATCATGAGAAGCCACATAATCCAACACCACATCATTAGCCAAGACCTTTTCTCAAAGAAAATGATATTGAATGTCTATGTGTTTAGTCAGCGAATGCTAGACATGATTCTTTGAAATATTTATAGCACTTGTATTATCACAGAGAATAGACACTGGCTTAGAAACGGTAATGTGAATGTCCTTTAAAGTGTGAACCATCCAGAGAACTTGCATATAGCAAGTAGCTGCTGCAATGTACTCTGCCTCAACAGTGGACAAAGACACAGAGGCTTGCTTTTTGCGGTGCCAAGCTACCAATCTACCTCCAAGAAAAAATGCACCACCAGAGGTCCTTTTCCTATCATCAATACAGCCTGCCCAGTCAACATCAATATAGGCTATTAATGTGAAATCATTATGTATTGGATACCATAAGCCAAAATCAAGAGTACCAAAAATGTACTTCATAATTCTTTTAAAAGCATTCAAATGAGATTGTTTAGGTCTTGTTGCAGTCAAGTATAATAGACTGCCAATCATTGCCCTGTACATTGTATGGTCTACATCTGGCTGATCGACCTCTTGTTGAAGTTTGCAGCTTGTTTCCATAGGTGTAAAAACAGGCTTACACCCACTCATCTGAAATTTTTCTAGCATTTATTTTGCATATTTTGCTTGAGATATAAATATTCCTTTATCTAATTGACTGATTGTAAACCCAAAAAGAATGAAAGCTCACCCAACATTGACATTTCAAACTTAGATTTCATAATATCTGGAAACTCAGAGCAAAGTTCAGTATCATCACTGCCAAATATGATATCATCGACATAGACAACAACACTTAGAGTAGTGTTACCTTTTGTTTTGAAATATAAGTTGTTGTTTGCAGCACCTTTTGAGAAACCTTGTTCCTGCAAATGCTTGTCTAACTTAGCATACCAAGCTCTTGAAGCCTATTTTAAGCCATACAAGGCTTTTCTCAACTTGTACACATGATCCTCCTTGGCTGTACACACAAAACCTTCAGGCTATTCCATGTATACCTCTTCTTCAAGATCACCATTTAAAAAGGCAGATTTTACCTCCATTTGAAACACTAAAAAGTTTTTATATACAAAAAAGGCTAAAAATATTCTTATGGCCTCAAGTCTGGCCACATGTGCAAATGTCTCATTAAAGTCTAAACCCTCAATTTGAGAGTATCCTTTACATGCTAACCTTGCTTTATTTCTGATCACATTGCCTTTATCATCAAGTTTGTTTCTAAAGACCCATTTGGCACCAATTACATTTTTATCTGAGGGCCTAGGAACAAGTTCCCAAGTCTTATTCTTCTCTATTTGATCAAGTTCTTCTTGCATAGCCTTGATCCATAGAGCATCTTTACTAGCTTCTGCATATGTTTTAGGTTCAAATTGTGATAACAAACACAAGTAGACCTGTTGATTCTTTGTGTTTGCAAGTTTTCTTCGTGTTTGTATTCCAGCAGATGTATTACCTATTACAAGGTCTTCGGGATGGTTTTCCTGTAGCAGCTTAGTGGACAGTTTTGGAGTGGTTTTTGCAGGGGTATTTTGAGTGCTCCTCTCTTCTGGTTTGTGTTCTACAACAGACTTTTGTTCAATTTCAGATTATTGTTTAGTTTCAGATTGAACAATACTGTGTTCAGTTTCAAATTGAATACTGTGTTCAGTTTCAGATTGGACAATACTGTCTATATCATCAATTTGTTGTTCATTTTGCAACTTTTCATCTACCTTGACATTAGCACTTTCTACTATTCTTTTTAGCCTCTTATTATAATATTTAAAGACTTTGTTGTGAGTAGAATAGCCTAGAAAAATACCTTCATCACAGCATGATTCAAAGCTGCCAATAGTATCATTATCCCTTTTAATGTAGCAGTGACTGCCAAAAAAATTGAAATAGCCAACATTTGCTGGCCTACCATACCAAAGCTCATAAGGAGTGAATTTAGTGTTAACTCTTAATTGCACTATGTTTAAAATAGAAACAGCAATATGTACTGCTTCTTTCCAATAAGTATTGGACAAATTTGCATCCTGAAGCATGGTTCTTGCCATCTGTTTCACTATTCTGTTTTTCCTTTCAGCAACACCATTTTGTTGTGGTGCTCTGGAGGCTGAATACTGCCTTTTTATCCCATGTTCTTCACAATAATCCACAAATTCTTGGGAAGTGTACTCTCCCCCTTTATCTGATCTAAGGCATTTTATCTTAAGATCTGATTCTTTTTCAACCATTTTTCTAAAAAACCTTGAACTTATTGAAAGCTTTTGCTTTATGTTGCAAGGATGTTACCCATGTAATTCTTGTATAATCATCAATAGATAGCATAAAGTACCTTTCATTGCTTGAAGACTTTGTTCTTGTAGGTCCACACAAGTCAATGTGTACTAGTTGTAGTGGCTTTGAGGAAGAATATTCTTTGGGCTTAAAATTCACCCTGGTTTGTTTGCCCTCTTGACATTCTTTACATACACTGTTATCAGGTTTAATCAAATTCGGCATATTTCTAACATTCTAATTTTTACTGATTTTGATTAGGTTATCATAATTGATATGCCCTTAACCTTCTATGCCAAAGCTTAGTTTCATCAATTTGACTCATAAAGCACACACTAGTTTACTTTTTGTTGTTTATGCTCTCATAAAGATTATAGATATTACCATTTGTTATGAAACCTGCAGCTATGGTTTTAACTGATTTCTTTCTTATTTCACATCCTCGTGCATTGAATGAAACTTGGAAGCCATTATCACAAATTTGGCTCACACTAAGCAAATTATGTGTCAATCCTTCAAGATAGTACACATCATGCACTGGAGTTTCATTGTCAAGTAACATAGTGCCTTTGCCTATAATCTGAATACAGTGATCATTTCCAAACCTCACAGTTCCTAATTGAAACAATAACCATAGAAATGAAAATTATATCTAGGAGACTTACTTTTCTTGTCAATGGACTTCTCCTTCTCAGCTTCAACTTGCTTTGAGGATTGTCCTTCGGAAAACTGCTTGTCTTTGCAAGATTTGTCAAGCTTCTTTTGAAGATTAACATTTTCTGCTTCTAAAGAACAGCATTCTTTTTCTTTGCCATTCAGTTTTCCTTGAGTCACCTAAAGAATTCTTTTATCTTCTTCAATTTGCAAAGTTAGATCAGAAATAAGTTTCATATCATTTCGATTCTGATATTTTAAAAAAACAATTTCTTTTCTCAATTTGAGAGCACATCTTAGCTCTCCTTCAAGATCAATCTCTGATCCTGAGTTATCTAAATCAATGTTCTCCTAATTTTCATTTGGAGTTAATATAGCCATAAATAATGTCTCTTCTCCTTCTTCAAGAGACTGATCAGAACAGTTGTATGTAATATCAGCATACAGACTTTTCTTCTTTTTGAAGACATTTTTCTTCTTGCAATTAGAGAACTTTTCTTTCCCGATTTTCTAAGATCCTCATCTTCACTATCAAGATCCTTATTTGGACACTGAGAGGCATAATATCCAATCTTGCCACAATCGAAACACTTAAAAGGTAATTTCCCTTTATATTTGCTCGACCCTCTTCTTAGTTTATTTACAAAGGCCATGTCATGTTCATCGAAGTTTTCAGGTTCACAAACACTGTCACTATCCTTTTTGACAAATTTAAAGGCAAACTCTTTGCTAGTAGACCAATTGTCATTGATCCTCATTTCATAAGCAATGAAGACTCCACGCAAAGCATCTAATGTGACTTTGCTAATATCTATTTCCTCTAAGGCAGAGATTTTTGAATCAGATATAGGTGTTAGTGACCTTAACACCTTTTTAACCACAACTGGTTCTTTCAAATCTTCACCAAGACCTCTCATAGAGTTCACAACTTTTTGAACTCTCAAAAAATAATCTGCAATTTTTTTCATTTTCAGTCATTTTAAGACTTTCAAACCTAGCTCTCAAGGTTTGCAATTTTGCTTCTTTAACCTATTCATCACCCTCATAGATATGTGAGAGTTTATCCCAAACAGCTTTAGCATTTTTGCAGTCCATGATTTTAACTAGAACATCATTAGTTAAGCCACAACAAATTGCATTAAAGGCTTTGGCATCACATTCATATTCCTTCTCCTCATTAGGAGTGGAAGGTGTTGTAGTGGAAGTATAAGCATTTTCAACTGCAAACCAAACTTTATAGTCTAAAGAGGTTAAATGCCTTTTCATTCTGATATTCCAAAAGGCATAATCAGAACCATCAAATAAAGGTGCTCTAACAGAGGATAGACCCTCTTGACTAGCCATAAGTACTCCTACCAGGAAACGCCTAGTTTTCTTTTGGACGAGGATTTGGCTCTGATACCACTTGTTAGAGTACAATGAACACTAAGAGGGGAGGGCGGCGGGACGGCGGGGAGGGGTGAATTAGTGTTCATACACAATTGTATACTTTTAAATGTTTTTTCAACTTTGACACATTTGAGCAATGTAAAACTAATAGAATCAACAGAATGAGCAAAACATACACAAGAGTATGACACAATAATGTCCTGAGTGGAAACCCTCCTGGGGAATAAAACCACTTGAAATTGCCTCACTGGCTTATATGAAAAAATTTATTTTACAAAGCCTCACTAGCTGTTTTGTATATCTCACTGACAATGATATCTCACTAATAGGCTTCATGCCTCACTGGCTTTTCAACACTTTTCACATCAAGTTTGTCTGAATTTACATAAAAAGTTTCATCTCTGTTTCATTTCCTAACATCTTCTAATCTCACAACAATTGTTGTAGTTGTTCAAATACAAAACATCATTGTGCATTTGTGAAAACATACACAATAGTATCAGACTGATTAGGTTCGCATACAGAATACCATTGTGCATATAGTAGAAATACACAGTAATATGATGTATCAAACTCTGTTCTAGAACAATGTAATGTCTGTCAAGAATGTTCTTTACAATCACAAACTGTATCACAGAAGAAGTCTATAAGAATTACAAAGAAAAGCTTCTTTTCATTACTGCAGAAATTTATTTCCTTTTGTGCAACTTCATATATCTGAAAGTCCTCACAACATATAAATAATGATCTCTATCTCTGAACTGTGAAAATGAATGCATTATTATGGTGTCTTAACAAATAACTGTGGAATGTGTAATCTCTGTGTTAAGACATCTTCAAAAACAAACACAATAGAGAACCCGAACAGAGATAAACCCCAAAACTAGGGTTAAAGTAACTCACTGCTCTTATCAAAAAACCCGAGGCATAGCTTACCAAAGCAAAGACTACACATCTTAACTGGCATAAAACCTTCACAAAGATTAACAATGCTAAACAGATACCCCTTCTTTTTAACACAAAACAGTTACACTTAACAAAGCAATGAAGAAGAAAGAGAACCCGTACAAGGGTTTGGTTTTTGGAACAAAAACTTCAAATATACACAAAACCCTCCTTTTATGAAACTAGGGTTTGAAGAGTGAGGAAACAATTACCCAAAAACTGAAAAGAAAGTGTTCTCACTGATCTAGACAAAACTTCCATGTTCTTACAAGATTTTCCATGTTCTTACAAGATTAACACGAGATAATAATGCTAAAACAACACATAATCTTTCTTTGCAAAACACACAAACTACTAACCCCTCAAAAATGTATTAACGACTGGTTTAAAGCATCATTAACCCATAACAAGAAACTATATCAGTCATAACTGAAAGAGCACGGGATACAGTTACACACAGCCGAACTAAAAGAACCAAAGATTTACAAAAGGACACAAAAATAATCTTTCTAATTTGACATTAACACAAAGATACTACTTTTGACATGGAACAAAAAGGATTATGGGTCTGAAACACCTGTAGGCCAAGTCAATGCTGAACCGCTCAGGAATTGGAGTCTTCGTCAATGCCAGGTTATGCTTGAGTTCAAACAATTACTTACTGCCGCTAGTCTGCCTCTGCAAAACTGCAAAACCTAACTGCTTTTCGTGCCCTAGCTCTTCGAGAGCTTTTTCGCAAAAGAGAGATGAGCTTTTTGAAAAGAAAGCTTTTAGGTTTTCTTTTACCAAATGCTTTATGTCACAAACTTTTTAACCGCATAAAATGTCAAACTTTATTCAAGATGTATTTCGGTGGGGTTAATTACATCATCTCAAATATAATATGCACCTAATACATTAACATCTCTTTTAACACCCATGTGAATATGCATACCAAAAGTTCCTTTTTGACTTTATGTTAAACATATTGAAAACTCATTTTAAGGCAACAATTAGAACAAGCCTTATCATATAAAAAAAGGACAAACCAATGCAAGATGTAAGACTACCTTAGAATTTAACATTAATGTCAATCAATGACCAAGAGGGGCAACAAAGCTCTGGCACAAATTATGGCAAAATTCTTTTTCAGAACAAATAGAAGAATGCCTGGGATCTTATCAATTATTTTCAGACACTAATCTTGGAGATGCTTTTGGAGTAATAGTTTATTCCATAATCCAGCTAGAAGATTTGAATACAGTTGATTTGTAGTCGTTCTGTGGGAATCAAGTCGCCACTTCTATTTTTAACAATTACTCCTCAAAATTAAGGGGTTCACAACATGCCAATTCTGTCACTTTGCGCCCTTACTTCGCTGTTTACCATGGACACAATATAGACTCTTCTAACACTTAAGCTTCACTCTTGCCACAGTCTTTTATACACCATCTAATCTATGTGTGTCATTGAATATTTTTACCTGGAATATTCCCTTTTGATACTCCAGGCATACTTGGGAGTGTTTTTCCCAAGATGATTTCTGGGAAATAATTGAGTTTTTCTTCTGTCAATGTGATATATTAATATGATATACATTACCATCATTCGTCAACAGTCGATTCGGTGCCGTGGTTTGCGCAAGCCCTAGGACTTGCTCTTGCTCATTAAGAAACAGCATTTCAAGAAATTTTGGGTCTACCCTAATGAAGCTTAGACAAACCCACTCTTTTCTGAAATAGAAACAAGGGCACCCATGTCTCAAACAGGTTTTTGTTGGCTTGGATTCTGCCATGGACTGTGCCTCCAGATTTTGCAATGTTGGGCTTTTCTGTGAGAAGCTTTTCAATCCATTGAAGCCTATTATAGCAAAATGGCCAAATATGCCCACTAACAACGCATCTTGGCATATGATTTTAATTTAAGCTGCTTAAGCTTGGCATTCAAACACTAACCTATGCTTGTTAAAACACCAACCTATGCTTGTTAAAACACCAAGTTCATAGCTTAGTTGCACAGAAATTCTCCAGCACAACGCACGTGCCAATAATTGGAGGCATGCGGTCCTAATGAATCAGACTTATAAACAGATCACAAGAAGAAACACCGAAGAGTCTTCTTAAGGGTAGAAGCCCATTGATGGCACTTCTTTATATCCAACCAAAGAGATTGAGCACACAAACCTATGCATCTTCTACACCCACAGATTGTCAACATTGGGTATTGGCCACATCAAAACCTTCCAAAGCTTTAACCCACTGTGAACTTGTGACGCATCAAAATGGGTATTACTGTTGTTTGTAACTAGGTAAAGATGGGCTCGGATTGCCTTAAGGCAATATCCAAACCCATATAGGACTGGGTCCTATCCTAAAGGGGTAACGTGCCCCCAAGTTGAGCCCAGCCCTATACCTCCACACCACAATAAATAAATTGGCGCCAAAAGAGGGAGGCCGACTTGGATTTAATAAAGGCTAAGGACTCATATAAATAAAGTCATCTTGCAAATACAATTTAGTCATCCATGAAATCAGCAAATTAGCTCTGCAAACAAGAGGTGCAAAATCACTAAAGAAGGTTGTGCGAATTTATCCAAGGATTGTGCGAACTTGTCCAAGGATTGGGCAAACTTATTCAAGAGGATATAGGGCATTTTGGTGCAGTCTTGAAGCATGCAAAAGGGGCAGATCTGATGTATAAAGATCAGATTCAGAAAAGCAAGCTAAGTATTGTATTTGTGCAATAAGAGTGAATACATAATCTGACCTGTGGGTCTTTAATGCTGGGTTTTTCCTCCTTGGAGGTTTTCCCAAGGTATTTGTGTTTGTCTCTTGGTTCCTTGTTTCATTCTTGAATTTACTTGATTATAGTTTACTAAATTACAAATATGATTAATAAACTAGGGCATAATCAAATGTTACAAATCTGATTAATAAACTAGGGCATGATTAAATGTTACAAATCTGATTACTGATCTAGGGCACGAATTTAACATGGTATCAGAGCTAAGGTTATACTAACCCTCAAATTTCAGTAAGCTCTTACCTTCGGGTTGTTGTTCGTCTTTTATTAAGATAATGACAGAGGTGAAGTTAGAGGGCATCATCGGGTCCTCATCAAGGAGTCATTCTTTAATTCATTAAAGATTGTGGAGATTCGAGTGAAGAACCAAAGAAGGAAGTAACTGATATTTCTCCTTTCAGATTTTCAGATCTCTGGAATGCAAAGTGTATACTGTGGAGTTATTACCTCATTCAGACCTTCAGAGTTGTTGATTTTCAGAATTGGTCTAAACCCTAGATTGGTATATATTTCATGATTCTTAACCCTTGATGTGATCCGATCCAATTTTAATAATGATTGAATCTTTGATGGTATGGTAGATTTATTTTGCTACTAGACATGCAACTACTATTTTGTATTGCTAACAAAATCAGTTGTATTCCCACCAATCTTCAAACCCTAGCTGACTGTGCTAAGGCACATCAAGAGGAGATTGCGAATTATGGCTTTTCAAGATAGACTGCAAAGATAGTTTCTCTTGGGAAATCTTTCGATTCCAGTGTCAGTGTTATCTAAACATCAACAGGTGTATTTTTCTTAATTCTTTATTAACCTTGTGATAAGAGACTTTATGATAATTAAAGATTAAGTATTCCTGTTGAATAACTTTGTCAATTTGTTTATTTTTGGTTTCTTTGTCAAGTTGTAATAATAAGGGTTTCATTATCAATATTTGCTTCTTATGGGTTTGTGCTTACTTAGTTTTGTAAAAACTCTTGTTGGGTTGTGTGAAAGGAAAATGATATTCTCTTTGAATTAACCCGTGTTGGTCCAATCATGTTTTGAGGTTCCCTGTGACAGGTGTTTATCCTTGTAGGTCTACAAGCAAGTTTGTGCCTATGTTATCCCGAGTTGCCATCCTTATATTATCCCTGTTGCATTCGAGCTCATGTCATTAAATGTTGTGACAAATGCAGTTTTATTATGTGTCAGTTATCTGTTAAAATAACTGCATAACAGGTTGCTTTCAGTTAATTGGTTATGATGATGCTCTTTCCTACATAGTAGAAGTTAGAATGTATTGTTGTAAATAGCATATGTAGGAAGAGTGAAAGATGAACAAGTCAATGGTCTCCTTCTGTGATTAGCAATGAGATCTCTTCGGGCTGAGGCAAGCATTTTACTCGTTAATTTCTTCTACTTCCACCAAAGCTGAATATAATTAGGATCTTGTTCAGCAAAGTATGAAGATTCTGTTCTACTTGATATTTATCAATCATATGTATGTAGTCATACTATATCTTGTGATTGGGTTTCTAAGAAATCTCAATTTCAGTTGTTCAGTTTGAAAGATGATTTGGCTTATGTATTTTGCTTGCTTGAATCTCACGCCTATTTTTGTTTATAAGTATATAAGGATCCTTTCAGGCATGGTTATTCGGATGGGAACTAGGTTGTATCTCAGCCTCTCGGGGTTAAAGATGAAGGTTTTCGGAAAATTCACCTTGCAGAAGGTGAAAGTAAGAGAAAAGCAAGTAGCATCTTTAGTTTTATATGATTTCTGGTTCATTTATTGATTCTTATTTGATTAAGGATTAAGAGAGAGTCCCATCTTCAATGAAGACTTAGTATTAAAGAATTGACAATCATTTGTTAAGTCTAGGGTTTTGTAAAGTTCTAACTTCCCTTCTTAAAGTATTTTGGTTTTTGATGTGATGATTTAACTCTATTCTCATCATTGGAATATAAGGAATAATTAGCGCAAGGATCTAAATTTATTGTCTTCTAGCATTAGAAATATGTCAAGGATCTAACCAAATTATTCCAAGTCAAATATACTTTTGATATTTAGAATAATGGATTGTAAACCTTTATGAATACTAACATAAAGATTGAGGATGTCTATAGCAAAGTCTGATTTTGCAGATCCATCTGAAGACAAGCAGCTGATTGGTGGATGCCTCAGCTAATTCATGATCAAGGTTGAAGCATGTTGTTGCTACCAAGCATATCTTGTTGCATTTTGAAAATCTCAAATGATTGTGAGCAGAAGACTATAATCATCTCAGAAGGCTAACTCAGATTCTGAAGTGTCTCAGATAAAGGGAAGTCACTTCAATCTATTGTTGTAACTTGGATACCCTATGAGCTCTTAGGACTACAGCAAACAGTCCTCAGTCACACTGAGTACTGCTGAAGCTGAATTCATTGGAGCATGAACTGTATCAAGGAAATTGTGTGGTTTTTCAAATTCTTGTTGAATGGTTTCTTATAATTATTTATTATCAGAGTCGTATAGAGATACCTGAAAATTCAGTGTCTTATGGCAGGATAATCTTGTGTTGCAAATGTTCTCACCAAGTCTTTTGAAGCTTGAGTACTTCAAGAATAGACTTGGAGTTGTGGAGAACACCGTCTTGATTGAGAAGGAGTCTCAACCTCAGTGATGCATTGTGTTTCATCAACCAACCTCTGCAGGTAATGTAAGGTGGTAGTGTAATCTTCTCAGGGAGAAGAGTAATTGTTACCATCCTCTGCGGGCAATGTAAGATGGTAGAAAAGATGGAATTTCATCATATGCTTGTGTGCTGGATGGAAAGTGTACTAGATAGAAGAAAATGTTTATTCATTCTTTGCTTGTGTGCAAAATGGAGGACTATGGTTTATGTAGCTCCATTCTATGCTTGTGAGCAAGACGAAAGATTATGATTTTCTGATGTTACATTCTACTCTGGAAGAAGATTGAGGTAAAGGCAATACATTCTTCTCTGGGAGAAGATTAAGGAGAATACTCGTGTGCAAATAAAGTTGGTGCTGCAATCTTCTCTAGGAGAAGATTGAAATGGAAGCTCTTCATCATTCTTAGCAGGCAATGAATGGTGTATCTGCGTGATAGATATCATGGAAAGTGTCCATGATGTGCATATATATACTTGTGTTTGTATTCATGTCTTGCAGGTGTACATGATAAAGTTCTGGATTCATCCTCTACAGGCAAGGTAAGATGAATATTATAAAAGGGATCCATGATGAGTTACCATTATGTGATTTGGTTACTTATTACTTATGGTTACTGGCTACTTGTTGTGATCCTCTCTAAAGAGTGTTGGCTGAGTTCAGATTACAGATTGCACAATGAATGTATCAGGAAAAGTACTTCGGGTATCTACTTCAACTTGGGCTCTGTAGTGATCTCTTGGGCATGTAGAAAGCAATCTTTCGTAGCATTGAGCACTGCAGAAGCTGAGTACATTGCAGCATTTGTTGCATCCAGAGAAGCAGTGTGGCTTCGCAAACTCCTTGTTGGATTATTTGGTCACGCTAGTGGTCCTACCACCATTCATTGTGATAATCAAAGCTGTATAAAGATGTCAGTAAATCCTGTGTTCCATGTCCGGTCCAAACATGTGGAAACGCACTATCACTTCATTCGGGATATGGTGCAAAGAGGCGCCATTCAACTAAAGTACATTAGCACAGATGATCAGGTTGCAGACATTCTTACCAAACCCTTATCCAGGGTGAAGTTCGAATACTTCAGAGACAGACTTGGTATTGTGGAAAATGAAACCCTGATTGAGAGGGAGCTCCAATCTCAGTGACTCTATCTGCAACACTTTGATCATTCTTTGCTTGTGTGCAAGAATGAATTGTGTCCGATCTATGCTTGTGTGCTAGATGAAAAATTGTGATTATGTAAAGACCCACTTGTGTATTACACTTTCTATGCTTGTGTGCTAGAACCATCTTATGCTTGTGTGCTAGGTGGAAGATGTAATTCTATGCTTGTGTGCTAGATCCATTTTATGCTTGTGTGCTAGATGGAACTCTAAAGGTTCAGATTATGTATTCTCTTCTTCCCTAGTTAAGAGGGAGTGTTGTTTGTAACTAGGTAAAGATGGGTTCAGATTGCCTTAAGGCAATATCCGAATCCATATAGGACTGGGTCCTATCCTAAAGGGGTAACGTGCCCCCAAGTTGAGCCCAGCCCTATACCTCCACGCCACCCTAAATACTCCACGCCACAATAAATAAATTGGCACCAAAAGAGGGAGGCCGTCTTGGATTTAATAAAGGCTAAGGACTCATATAAATAAAGTCATCTTGCAAATACAATTTAGTCATCCATGAAATCAGCGAATTAGCTCTGCAAACAAGAGGTGCGAAATCACTAAAGAAGGTTGTGCGAATTTATCCAAGGATTGTGCGAACTTGTCCAAGGATTGGGCGAACTTATTCAAGAGGATATAGGGCATTTTGGTGCAGTCTTGAAGCATGCAAAAAGGGCAGATCTGATGTATAAAGATCAGATTCAGAAAAGCAAGCTAAGTATTGTATTTGTGCAATAAGAGTGAATACATAATCTGACCTGTGGGTCTTTAATGCTGGGTTTTTCCTCCTTGGAGGTTTTCCCAGGGTATTTGTGTTTGTCTCTTGGTTCCTTGTTTCATTCTTGAATTTACTTGATTATAGTTTACTAAATTACAAATCTGATTAATAAACTAGGGCATAATCAAATGTTACAAATCTGATTAATAAACTAGGGCATGATTAAATGTTACAAATCTGATTACTGATCTAGGGCACGAATTTAACAATTACAGCACCCCAAAAAAATTAAAAATCAATATTTGGACTGGGTTGTAACAAGTAAAACTAGAACAATCAAAGTTTAAGTAGGAGCTAAATAGAATAGTATAGGCAAGCACCAGAGATAACCTTGAAAATTAAAAGTAAGGATCATGAGACACAGCATAACCCGTAAATTAAAGCACAGGAACTAAGGCAACAAGGTTAACAAACCCCAAATGGAGAACTGTGGATTTCAAAGCACATAGAGTGGAACCTTTCAAAACACTAAAACTAGCAAAGCAAAGAAGCGGGGACTGAAAACCCAAGCTCTTTGGGTATAGCAGATATTCCCAACAGAAGCAGACAAAAGGAAGTTTAGAAAATAAAGGCATCAAGAAAGCTATAATGCCATCTCCCAAGTACATAGCAGGAGAGCTGTAGACCTGTGTGGAGTATTGGCAATACCTAGAAGGTTTAAAAGTTTCGGCTAGAATATTACGAATTTAAGAGCCTTATATTTTGATGAAGCTATTTGGATTTGTTTAGAAACCGTGTTAATGGAGGTAGTGAAAGCAAAAACTGAAAACCCTGAAATGAGAATCGAATGCTAAAGAGACAAAAGTGTAAAAGGTCAAAAAAATTTCAAGCTACCACATAAAAGGACTTGGTTAATATCAACTGAAAGACTTAGGAGTCTCCGTTAAAACAGAATCAGAGCCTCCAAATGAAAAACTGCAAGTGCAAGATCGCAGCAAGTAGACATTTTGTGTTATTTTTAGCACTTTCAGATTAATCTAAACTCAGAAAATCAGAATTTAATTACTAATTAAATTGACTAGATGAAGGGTTTGTTATTTTCCAGATTTAAGCATAACAAAAAAAGGAACAAATAAACACAAGACAAGGTTACCCTGGGAAAACCTCCTAGGAGGAAAAACCCAACCAAAAGATCCTCAGATCTGATTATGAATTATGTTCATATGAGGGTTACAACACTTATCTCAAGTACTTGAAGGTGTTTGATAATGTCTTCCACAAGACTGTACTTTCACAAGCATCAAGGAGTCACATCTACACCTTTAACCCTTCAAACAGCAATCAGGTCCAAACCCTAGGTTGGTAATGTATGAAGTATGTTCTTTGATTGACTGCAACTTTAGTTTGCCCTCCTTCACACCAGTTCGCTCTTCACATGAATGAATTTCACACTTTAATTGGCAGAAGTAGTTCGCTGATGTAACTAAGGTATTTCGTTGTGATGGCAGATCCAATATACTTCCTTTAGCTTGTAATGGTAGACATATGATTATTCCTCCTTAACTCGCAATGGCAGACATATATTTCTTCCTCCTTAACTCGCAACTGGCAGACATATATTTCGCATAGGATCAAATGAATAATGAATGTGTGATTTGTGTTTTGCAATTGATCTTTATTCATATGAGCATTTAACCCATATAACCCCAAGTCGGCCTTGATAGAATATATGCATTTTGGCGCCAAGTTAATTTAGTGTGGCGTGGTACATATGAGGCGTGGAGTTATGGGGTTGGTCTTATCTTGGGGGCACGTCACCCTTTTAGGATAGGACCCAGCCCTATATGGGTTCGGATGTTGCCTTAGGGCAATCCGAACCCTCTTACCTAGTTATAAACAACACTCCCTCTTAACTAGGGAAGAAGAGAATACATAATCTGACCTTTAGAGTTCCATCTAGCACACAAGCATAGAATGGATCTAGCACACAAGCATTGAATTATATCTTCCACCTAGCACACAAGTATTGGATGGTTCTAGCACACAAGCATAGAAAGTGTAATACACAAGTGGGTCTTTACATAATTATAATTTTCCATCTAGCACACAAGCATAGATTGGATACTTTTCATTCTTGCACACAAGCAAAGAATGATCAAAATGTTGCAGATAGAGTCACTAAGATTGAAACTCCCTCTTAGCCAGGGTTTCATTTTCCACAATGCCAAGTCTGTCTCTGAAGTATTCGAACTTCACTCTGAATAAGGGTTTGGTAAAACTATCTGCAACGTGTTCATCTGTGCTAATATACTTTAGCTGAATGGTGCCTCTTTGCACCTCTTTGCACCATATCCCATAGTATCCATCTTGTAATGCCTGTGGAGGATGACTTCAACCTTTAACATGCACACTTGCAAGTCATAAATATATACACAAATATTCATGCACATCATGGAGTCTTTCCATGCCATCGATCACGCATATCCATCATTCATTGTCTTTACCTCAGTCTTCTCCCAAAGAAGAATGTAACATCATAATCTTTCATTTTGCACACAAGCAAGAAATGGAATAGACATAATCAGAATATTGCAGTCTTCCATCTTGCACACAAGCATAGAATGGAACTACATAACATAGTCTTCCAGCTCGCACACAAGCATAGACTAGATCCACCTTACATTGCCTGCAGAGGATGGTTGATACAACACAATGTATCACAGAGGTTGAGACTCCCTCTCAACCAAGGCGGTGTTCTCCACAGCTCCAAATCTATCTCAGGCTTCAAGAGACTTGGTGAGAACATCTGCAATACAGGATTGTCCTGCCATAAAACACTGAATTGTCAGGCATCAATATACAACCGTGATAATAAATCAAAATAGCAAGAACTCCCTCTCAGCAGCAACTGTGACAATCACAACTTCCAAAGTACTTGAACATCCTTTGAGTGTATGCCCATCCCAATAATTTCCCTTGAAGAATTAGCATGCCCTGTTTCAAAAGCATTCCAAGCCACTGAAAGATCCAATCAATTTCTTGTACTCCGGGATAGGAAATCATACTCTTAAGCATCAAGTCAGTTCAATCATAATGGAATTGAAAATGCTTGACCCAAGAAAAGAATTACATGCTAATACTCATAATAAAAGGTAATCAAGCAACATAGGTTAGAGTATACCAACTCAGAAGGAGGCGCTCCCCCATAACTTCTGCACAATCAATCTTTTATGTTAATCTCAAGGATCCTGTCCATCTATCTTTCAATAAGTTGGACCCATAGCACAATTGTTGAGATAAGATGAGGATAAATTCCATCAAGAGATTACACAACAAGATTGCCAATAAATGTTATCGATAGAAAACGAAAATCCTAAGAAATCAATTGCGAAGTCTTTCAAAGGGGAATCACAAATAGAATCATAGATTTGTAAAAACAGTTTCAGCCAATGAATAGCAACATTATGCAACGTTAGAAGGCAAGATATAAATTCAATCTCTTGGAGCAGACGACAGAACTCAAGATTCCATTAAGGTCCATGGTTGATCATTATCTTTGGTATTACAAGAGAGATTTGCCCTAAATCATAACTTCTTCATAAAACATTTATAGTAGATCTCACTCTTCACATCAATGGTCAGATTTGAAGGTTGAGAACATCTCAAAAGAAACACTAGAAAAGACCAAAGACTGAATGCAGCCATAATATCCATTAGTTCATCTATTTGCAGTTCAGTCCAGAGGAAGTAATCAAAACAAGTGAGCATTGATAAAATTGATCTAATAACAACATCATTCTACAAAATGATATTAATAAAATACTCATTAGTTATACTCTTTGTTATCCATCAAGCACAATTTTATGCTTGAACAAAACCAAACAGATCTCAAGGTAGTTTATGATAGTAGGAGAATCCCATACGTCAAAAAAAAGGGCACATGAAGAAGATCTATATTGTACGAACTACAAGGCTGTAATAGACAAAAAAATAAGTTTCTTCGTCTAACATTAATCCTTGCATACTACGAACATGATTGCAGATCATCTTTCAACTAAACTTTTCTATCAGGGACACCTATCAGTAAAATTACACATAGGCCAAAATATTGAGTCAAAGTGATCTCAATTTGTTCATTAAGAGTTCATTTTCATAATTAAGAGAACATAAAATTCCTACACCTCAGTCGATATACTAATATCAATGATGCCAAGGCAAACAATCATTAGCTCCTCATGACTGTACACATCTCCATAAGTTGTTCAGGTCAAGTAGAAATTCAAGTCAATAAGAAGTGTCATGAATGAAGATCATTTTAAAAAAAACATAACTCAACCAAGCATCGCTACTCACTTAGAATGCATATAAATATTTATCACAAGGATACTTAGAACTTTTAAAGCAAAAATCAATAATAGAACTACTCCATGTTATTTAACATAATAACAATATCTAAATTACATGTGCAGAGAGCATAACAAGTATTTAGATCATAGTTATATAGATGACAATTGAGGATGATGAGTCCAAGACATTCCTGATTCCAATCAAGGTATTAACGAAGATTCGATCTATAATACCTTGCAATACTCAAACAGAAATTTAGAATACCTTCTAGTTCCCAAAAAAAATATGCAAATCATGATGATATCTATATTAGATAAGTCTTCCAACTAAGGCAATTAGAATCATAAAATCAATACGACCTAGAACTAGGTCAGCCAAACAATAATACTTCAATCCTTTGGATAAGCTAAGTATAATATATCTTGCACTCAATAATGCAATGACTCAAAAAAACTTAGCTTGAATGACGCTGAAGAGTCGAATCTTCAAGCATGCTGGATCAAGATGTGACCATGCTAAACCTTTGATCACAAAACCTTTTCAAACTTTCCTCAATCCTGGAACCTGTCATCATTATACGACAGCAAGAAGGTGCAAGATCTAGGCTATAGGATGCTAGATCTGATTACAACTTGGCTCTGATACCATGTTATTTTTAGCACTTTCAAATTAATCTAAACTCAGAAAATCAGAATTTAATTATTAATTAAATTGATTAGATGAAGGGTTTGTTATTTTCCAAATTTACACATAACAAAGAAAGGAACAAATAAACACAAGACAAGGTTACCCTGGGAAAACCTCCTAGGAGAAAAAACCCAGCCAAAAGATCCTCAGATCTGATTATGAATTATGTTCATATGAGGGTTACAACACTTATCTCAAGTACTTGAAGGTGTTTGATAATGTCTTCCACAAGACTGTACTTTCACAAGCATCAAGGAGTCACATCTGCACCTTTAACCCTTCAAACAGCAATCAGGTCCAAACCCTAGGTTGGTAATGTATGAAGTATGTTCTTTGATTGACTACAACTTCAGTTTGCCCTCCTTCACACCAGTTCGCTCTTCACATGAATGAATTTCACACTTTAATTGGCAGAAGTAGTTCGCTGATGTAACTGAGGTATTTCGCTGTGATGGCAGATCCAATATACTTCCTTTAGCTTGTAATGGCAGACATGTGATTATTCCTCCTTAACTCGCAATGGCAGACATATATTTCTTCCTCCTTAACTCGCAACTGGCAGACATATATTTCGCATAAGATCAAATGAATAATGAATGTGTGATTTGTGTTTTGCAATTGATCTTTATTTATATGAGCATTTAACCCATATAACCCCAAGTCGGCCTTGATAGAATATATGCATTTTGGTGCCAAGTTAATTTAGTGTGGCGTGGTACATATGAGGCGTGGAGTTATGGGGCTGGTCCTATCTTGGGGGCACGTCACCCTTTTAGGATAGGACCCAGTCCTATATGGGTTCGGATGTTGCCTTAGGGCAATCCGAACCCTCTTACCTAGTTATAAACAACATTTTGAAACAATAAAACTAACAAAGCAGAGACTGAAAACCCAAAGTCTTCAGGCATAGCAAATATACCCAACAGAAGCAAGGAAAAGTTTGAAAAAGGAGGATGAATAAAAGTTAAAACCATAATGCCATTTCCCAAGCAAATGGCAGGAGAGACTCGGACCCTGTCGAAGAGTGTTTTCTCAATATCTAGAAATTTCAGTTGCCCAAGGAGTTGTGATACAATGGTATAGAGATGCATTGATAAAAGGACAGACAAGTTCAAATCCGTACACTATAATGAGGCAACCCACAACTTGGCAGACAAGCGTACGATAATATAAAAACAAAAGCAAAAATATTGATCACAGTCTATTGTGCCCTCCTATTGAGAATTGTATATATGGATAATCGATGCATCACACTCGTATGTAAAAGTTTCAATTTTGTCACACTGGAGTAATAAAATAGTGTGCAGCATGAAATAACAAAAGATAAAATCCATAGATTGGCCGATAGTTTATTGAATAGGCTGGACCCAAAGTTGCTTTTGGAAACAAATGATATAAAATCCCCATTGTACAAGATTATATACCATGATACAACAATGACTGATGGCCCAAAATTTGAGTTCTGTAATTGGAAGCAAAAGCTAAGTCCCCTTGTATGATACGTATAAAAACGAATTGTGTACCAAAAAGCCAAGTCCCCTTGTATGATTTGTATAAAAATGAATTGTGTACTAAAAAGCCGAGCCAGTATTTTTAGTTTTTCCTAGCAGTACGTCTTTGGCTTCATTGACTTTTGCGGCAAGGTAATCACTGCCACCGGCATCTGGATGGTTCGCTACCATCACCTTTCTATGCGCCTCCTTCACTTTATCCGCGCTGACACTTTCTCTGTTAAGGCAGAGGTGTTTATGTCATAAGAGGTATTTATGCTATAGTAGAAATCCGGGTTTGAAAAAAGAAAAATAACTGAGTCCAAGCATAAGAAAATGAAGGAAAGAAAATACCTTACTCCGAGAATGAGGGCAGCTTCTCTCCTGCTCATGGTTTGCTGAAATCCGCCCTCATAGAATTTGCGAGTGACAGGGCGAGTCTTGAAAGCGTGCCAAGCGTGGATGCCGTATCGCCCTGCTAGCGCAGCTGCGGCTACTGCTAACCCTACCACCAATGGCGTTGCCTGTACATACCCATTCTTCAATCGCAACTTTGAAAAACACCCAATCGAATCGTGCGTAAATTACATGTGCTTTAGAGACCAACTCACCATTTGACTAAGCTGCAGCTTTATTCAAGCTTCCATTATGATGTACGGACGAGCCTCTCGAGATGTTCTGCTGGAAACTCGAACAACAGCGGTTTTAACTTGCTCTCCCCTCCTGACTGCCTGCCCAAAGTTTCCACTTAATTGTCACTACCCTCAATTTAATTTATGCCCTTTTACCTTCTAAAATGAAATTCAGAATCAATTAATAATAAGTTGGCTAAGTTTTTGTCAAATGTTAGTGATTATTAGTACAGAAGTTCTCGATGGGAGGGAAGGTAGCGCTATCGTTCTAGCAGTCATAGAATAGTAGGGCTAGCCCTCTCTCCTTCATTGTAGTGTAATGAGTTTTTTATTTTTTCTAGTTATTAAAAAAATTAATTTGACGTCCATTTCCTTAAGCTTTTGAAGACGTTTTAACTTTATTGGTCTCACTTAGATGTTGTGCTGGAAACTCGAACAACAGCGTTTTTAACTTGCTCTCCCCTCCTGACTGCCTGCCCAAAGTTTCCACTTAATTGTCACTACCCTCAATTTAATTTATGCCCTTTTACCTTCTAAAATGAAATTCAGAATCAATTAATAATAAGTTGGCTAAGTTTTTGTCAAATGTTAGTGATTATTAGTACAGAAGTTCTCGATGGGAGGGAAGGTAGCGCTATCGTTCTAGCAGTCATAGAATAGTAGGGCTAGCCCTCTCTCCTTCATTGTAGTGTAATGAGTTTTTTATTTTTTCTAGTTATTAAAAAAATTAATTTGACGTCCATTTCCTTAAGCTTTTGAAGACGTTTTAACTTTATTGGTCTCACTTATTTTATAGAGGAAAATAAATATAGAATTTTATAATGTTATATTATTTTAATAATATATTATTATAACACAAATAGATCTACGGGATATATATTTATAATAATAATTACATAAGTAAAAAATGTGTTATGTTATAATAAAATAAATTGATTTGTTATTTTTAGTTACAGTTTCTTTTATTGAATTAATATGTTTAAAACTAATTATACTTTTATACATATTTTATTATATTTAAATTACAATGAATTTAAAAAATTATTACTATTTTTATTTAATTAATTTGACTTAATAAAATTATTATCTATCAAGACTATTATTATTTATTATTAATTTTAATTTTTTTTAATATCTAATTTTTTATATAGTTTTGTTTACACATTTTTGTTTATTATATTTTAGTTTTTAAAGTAGATTTAAATCTAAAACTATTTCAATTATTAGTACTTGTCGTTAGGCAAATACTATTGTAATGAGTTTTTCTTTTTCACAGTTAACTAGTTATTAAAAAATTTAATTTGAACCAATTACAAACAAGGTTTTATTTTTGTTTTTAAAAATATTTTTATTTTCTAAAGTTACTTGTGCAATTTTTAAGTTTACATATTATAAAAATTATTTTTTTGTATCCTAATTGGCCAATACAATTTTTGTTGTTATAAGCGAATTTTCGGAAATCTAAAACAAATAATGTTCTTGACAACCATTATAGGTACCTATTAATTTTTATGGCTGCTTTGAAACTACTTTCATCCCTCTACCAAGCAATGCAAATTTATAATATAATCATTCATTTTTTCTGGTAAAAAACTAAAAAGTCATGACAATTAATCTTGAACTATGATATATTGGGAATAGGATTTACATTTTAGTTTTTAGAATATTAATAAATATAATATTAATTAATATTTTCAAGAAAATAATTGATCTCGTAGATAATTGTTTTTAAAATAAATAAATAGAATGGAGAATTTAATTTTTAGAATCATTTAAACAATAATATTGAATTAATGAATTTAATAATAAATTAAACAAATAATATTAATATTTAGTAATAAATATAAATTTATATATAAAATATTTATCATATATTGATAAGATCTCAATTGAAAAAAAAATTCTATCATTTTATAAAATAAATTGAATAATATTTGTAAACTTTGAAATATTATCCCGCACATTATTTTTTATCTTAAATATTATAATTTTTAAAATATAATCATTATTCAAATTAAATCATCATTATTATTAAAACTATACTAAAAACAAGGCAAGTACTAGCCACTATGTAGCACTTGTTTAACTTTATTTTGTGAAATTAAAAATTTTATTAAGATTTATTTAATTTATATTATGTTTTTCTAGTTAAATTTTAATTATTATGAAATAATTATGTTTAATTTTTTTATCTTAATTATTATAATTTTTAAAATATAATCATTATTAAAATTAAATCATAATTATTATTAAAACTATACTAAAAACAAGTACTAGCCACTATGTGGCACTTGTTTTGTTATAATATATATATAAGATATCAAATAATTGATATGTATAAGCAACATGTTATATATCGGTAAAAAAACATAAATGTCATAAAGTTTGTATCACTTGTTTTGTTATAATATATATAAGATATCAAATAATTGATATGTATAAGCAACATGTTATATATCAGTAAAAAAAACATAAATGTCATAAAGTTTGTATGCATTGCTAGTGATTTAAATTTTGTTTACTTTTCATTTCCACAAACAATTTACTTGCACTTTTACACCAAGTTTACTTGCATAACAATTTCAATTTCTCTAGGTCATATTTGTTTACCAATATGATATAAGTGATTTTTTTAATATTTAAATAAAGTTACTTTTGAAACTAGACACACTAATTAATAATAAATAAAAACTAATACATAAGATAGCTTTTAAAACCAGTCACACTAATTGATAATAAATAAAAATGAATAGGTAAGCTCTCAAAATATAACAATTTTTTATACATAATCTCTCAAGGGATATATATATATTTGATCAGTTAAATCATTTTATACACAACAATTTAAAAATTAAATTGTTCAAAATATTAATGATATCTAAAAAACTTATTTTGCCTAATATAAATTATATCTAAAAAGCCATTAAAAAATAATTTACTATGAAATATTAAAAAAAAAATCTAAGTATTTAAATATTAAAAATAAGTAAAAAAAAAATCATAATATTTTCAAAACAATTAAAGCTCATTATTTTAGTATTCTTTTAAAATTATTCAATTAAGTCATTCAAACCAACATTTTAAGGGGAGAAAGCATAACAGGATTTTGTAATCTTTAAGAAAGATTCAAAATAGAAAGTTCTACCATATCACCTAAAGTTTAAGAACCAATTAAATTGAAGATAATTAATTTTTTTAATATTCTTAATTAAAAAATTATATCTATATTTTAATAAGAATTAATAGTTTTTTTTGAAAAAAAATTCAATTTTGATTTGTTAATTTATTTTTAATTAATAACTATTTAAAAAATAGCCTGATGTAATTATTATAATTTGATTTATAGTTTAATTCTTAATATCATTAATTTTAGAGTTAAAATTTAAAATTTAATATTTTTTTATATCATTAATTTTAGAGTTAAAATTTAAATTTAAATATGTTTGTTGACCATTTTATTAAATTTGTAAATTAATCTAGTATTAAAAAAAATTAATTTGTGAGCTTGGTTGTTGTATTCAAATGCATTTGTAGACACCTAAAATTGTCTTGTTGCATTTGCATACGCCAATTTTATTAATTGCTCATTTTCTTAATTAAATAATTTTAATTATTTAATTAATCTAACTTCATTCTTCTAAACTAATATTGCAAACTCATAATTTAAATTTTCTTTTAATTTCTTTAATCAATTAATCATTTCTTTCTAATATTAATTATTATTTAATTAATTTTGATTATCCACGTTAATTAAATGATCTTTATTATTTAATTAAATTTAATTTCTATCTTCTCATAATTAAATAATTTCTTTAAATTATTTAATTAGCTAACAATGTCCTCTTGATCAAATAAATTTCTTAAATTTGTTTAATGTCATTTAACCTTCATTTCAAATAAATTTCATTTCCTTCCAAATTCAAATCAACTTTATTTCCCTTTCATTCCAAATTCAATTTCATATTTTTGAAAACCCAAATTTCTTCCAAATGACATTGCATTTCAAATTTCCTACATTTGATGTGGAAATTATTAACTACCATTGACACTCAATTCTAATTAGTGAGTAAGCAATCACTTTTTCTAACTAGTTAGTCACTTCCACTCTTTTCAAAATTATATTTTTCTGACTAGTCAATCAATTCAGTTCCACTCCCAATCAAATCTTTTAACAGTCAATCAAATGAGTTATTTTTTCCATCAGATTCAATCACATTGAGTGATTATCTCCAACCACTTTGTCTGATGAAATCTCAGCCATTGATCAACTCTAACCTCAAATCACTCTCAACCAACAAATCAAATTTCATAAAATTTGTAAATTCAAGCTTAATCCTCATTATCAATAACCACTATCTTCGTATTCATGTGCATCTATTTTGTAGGTTTTTCATAAGTGTGACTTTGAGAGCCATCATCCAACACAAGGAAAAGAAGGACAATGGAGGCTAAGTGCTTGGAAATCAACATTAAGTTTGCTTGTTTTATTATTGTTTCATTTTGTTATTTTTTTTTTAGTATTTCTTCATTGTGTTACGATTGGACTTTGTTATTGGATTTAAGGTTTAGTGATTGCCTTATATAGTCTAATTAGCATATTGATTTTCTCCTGGTACAAATCTGGTGAACCCGATGTGAACCAACATCAAGTTAACTTATGGTTTCATACAATTCTGAAAAATTTGCAATTACAAGTTTCTGATTATGCAATTGTCAGATGATTTATACACTTGTTGTTGGGATTTACACATTTGATGGTAATTTCTCATGTAGTTGTAGAACTCATGCAAATGACACTTAGTTTTCACACAATTGCAAGATAGATTTACGCAATCGCCTAATCAAGTTTAGCAAGTATAAATTTCTATTTTCTATTGCTATTTGTATTTTCTATCATTGTTTTCTGCTTTTCTGGTTCTCTAGGCTAGGGATTTCAATACTAATTATTGTTTTTTAGTGTGTGGTGATTGGGAACCAGAGACATAAACCATTCAAATTACAAACAAATGTCTTGTAGGAACCTTGGACAATGATTTGATTTCATATCCTTATTATTTGTGTTCTTGTATGTTTGATAGTTAGGAAACATTTGGATTTCTAAGGGAATTAACCTTTGCTTAACTATTTGGTTCTTCAACATGTTTTTGTTGTTTATCTGGAATCTTATGAGAAGTTTCCTCTCCCCTTGCCTTCGTAGAGCTTGGGTGTAAGAGAAAATCCTAGGATTTTAGCAGGAGAGGCTTCCTTATGGATTACATTACCACTTGACTTTTTCTCGAGTGGTGTTTTGTTTGGGTCATTATACCAAAAGGGTGAGAACAAAATTTATAGCTCATCCCATAATCATATGTCGTCGGTGTCAATTTGGGTGGACTTAGAGCCACACGAGGTTGACTAAATCCTTAAGTGGCTTGTCACCAAAGGTGTATACATTAGTTTTTCTTAATATTGAATAAAAATCCTTGTAATTAGAGGCCAAAAACCCTATGCTTGATAGTTTAGGGAGTGTGGATCATACCCCATAGTTACCCCTCATGTACCTCCCACAATAAAATAGGAACTCCTCAATTCATAAGGTCTTCAGACCTTCAAGATAAGAGAGAAAGGAAATCTTTTGTAGGCTTGGATATCTATTTGTATGTTATGGATAGGTATTTTATTCTAGCGGGGGCCCTGTTGAGTAGTATCCTTTGTTGACTTGAGTAGGACAAGTGCTTGCTTCTAAAGTGTTTGTTAAAATTGTTATGTTTATACTAGTAGAGCCAGTTCATCTTTGAGATAAATTAGGCCCTTAATGCAAAATTCTAAATTTCAGAGTAGTCTGAGTCAACAATCACACTGTATTCATTGTTTTATGATTGTTTGATAATTTGATTTTCCTAAAAAAAATTCACAAAACTATTTGAAACCTTAGACACGAAACTAATAAATATATCGTGCAATTGTCTTTTAATTTACGCATCTGTTAAAAGATGTCATGCAATTGCCTACAATATTTCACACATTTAATAGTAGATTCACACAATTGATACTAATTTGTCACACATCTACTAGTTTCAATCACACAATTGTTTGCCGAAATAAAAAATTCAATCAGGTCACAAACTGCCAAATTGGGATCCAAAATAAGTTTCAACTCTATGGTTGACCTAGTCATTAGGCTTAGTAGGTTCATCTAGTTTTTTTTAAACATTAGTTCTCTTTAAGGTCCTCTTAGATCAAAAATCAAGTTTGCAAATATTAGTCTCCTTAGACAAATTGCACCAGAGAAATCAATTATTCCTAAGGAAAATAGAAAATCAAGTCTTAGGGTTGAACCTTTGTTATTGTCAAGATACCAAGACCTCATCAAATTTTCATTATCAACCAATTCATAAGTTCAGCCCTTATGCTCATTAGTCTAGCACAAGGTTACAAATTTTATCAAAGGCTTCTTATTGGGTCGAAAAGGTTTAATCCTTTGCATAATAAAGCAAGGGGTTCAAAATGGACACCTCCTGAATGTGATTGGATTAAGGTGAACTTTGATGGTGCAACAAAAGGGAATCCAGGCCCTTCGAGTGCAAGTTGTGTAGCAAAAGACCACAATGGAAGTGTTCTACCATGTTGCTATCAAAGATTGGGATGAAGTTCCAATAATGAAGCAGAAGGATATGCAGCTCTCCTTGTTGTTGGCATGGCAAGAAAACTAAAGGTGAATAACCTCCATCTTGAAGGAGATTCACAAGTTATGGTTAGAGAAATTTTGAAAGGGCTAACAGATAATTGGAAATCGGATAAGATCATTCAAATTATTATGAGACTACTACTTGGTTTCAATAAGTTTAGGATTTTGCATGTACTTCAGGAGTGTAATACTAAAGTTGATAAGTATACCAACATGGCTCTTACACTCCAAGTTGGTGAAACCAAGTGGTCTGATGGGGCAGATGAGTAGGTGGAGATTGATGTCATGAGAATATAATTTTAAATTAGCTCAGATATTATTATCCACTTTGGTTAAAGAGGTTGATGCAAATGGCCTTACATGCATTAATTGAAATTGATGACTCAAGTAGGAAACTTGCATTAATTGTTCCTAATGCTTGGCGGCCATGTTATAATTTGGGAGTTGAAATGACCTTTGAAGTGTGTGAATGGCCTTGGGGGGAAATCTAGGTTGGTTTATTGATTGTTGCAGGCACAAACCGGATGAGCTAGAAGAGTGAGAAAGGGCAACTACGTTGATTAAGATTTGCAAGACTTTTGAACAAGATATTTTGGCTTGAAGTTAGTGTGGAGTGAGTTTTCTTATGTGGTAAATGGTAGGTTTATATTTAACAACGGCTATATCGTACACATAGAGTGTAGAGTTGGCGCGTGAATTTCCAACGACATTAATAACTTAGCAATTGATAGGTTGACATAGATTTATTACTGAAGTGGAAGGCTAAGTGTTGATTATGAGAAGAAGTGCCAAACAAAGTAGAATTTAGCATTTGCATAGAAGTCATTTGAAGTCTGTGTGTAAGGCAAGTGACACGATGCAAGGAAAAATTTCATTACAAACCATCAAGCCTGTGGTGGCTTTTTGGGGAAGGATCAATGATGAACCCTTACCTATGTCTTCAAAATATTTGAGTCGACCTTCATATGCAGGGTGAAAATTGTCTTAGGGGAGGAATACCTGAAGGCAGAGTATCGATATCATACAAACATTGATATCGTTTCCTTGTTCCTAGCTTGGTGCTTAGAATTTGAGCCTAGTGAAACAATATTTTGGCTCATACACAACTATGTGAAGAAGGACTGGTGTTGGGTTCTGGCAAGCCTGATTGGATGGCTTGAATGGGGGAAGGATTTGTTTGCCCAGGGGGATATTGGGTACGGTTGGCATTGGGTTGTCATTGATGTCAACCGGTATGGGATGACTATCAACATGAGAGATGAATGTGCAACACTGTCAAGGAGGAGTACAGGTTGAGATATCTTGGATATCACCTTGTGTTGCAGAACACCGGTAAGGTAAGGAAGATGACCCCAGGAGTCACTGGTACATGGGTTAGTGCCTGACTTGTGTAGATGAGATGGTAAGGTGATCAATACTGGTACACTATATCACCGATAAGGAAAGGATGTCAATTGGTAAGTGATGTGTTGACATGAGGAAGTCAGATCAACCAAGTGAGTGATTGTCATCCTGCAAAGGTCATGATCAATGTACAAGTAGGATGGGCAAGGTGTTTGAGTGGTTGTTTGTGATGAAGAGGCAGAATGTTACCTGAATCACATCAACACTAGAGGAGAAGAATGAATAGGTATTATGTTGTAAGGTTGTAGGACAACAGGAACCCCACCTGATGAAGGTAAAGTCACCATATGAAGAGATGACTGACAGTGAATGTGCCCATATCGGATCGCGTGTGCCTATTTGAAGATATGTTGCACAAACAGGGAAGTCACATGAGTACATTGCAGAATGCAGATGTCAAGGTGTCAATCCACTAGTAAGTGGAACTTATCTCCAGGTATGCATGGTGTGCATCATAATTCTTTGAGATAAGACAGAAGAGGTAAAGGCATGTTGAAATGCCGATACAGAAGGAATGTGATGTGTTTGTCATCTTGACAAACCGGTTGTGATATGGTCCCAACTGATCAAGGAGAAGGCAAGGTTGAGCAGATGCAAACAGAGGAAGTGGCCCGAATGAAGATGGTGTCTAGTGAAGGTTGATGACAGAGTGTCATCAAGAAGGTTTACAGGTATGTAAGTCCATCGGTAATATGTGCAAGGTGCAGATGCAGATGTCTTCCCACCTTGTAGGAATGAGCATGCTCAAGAGAGACATGTCTGATGATCGGTCAAGGTGTTCCACGACAATTTAGCAGAGTGTAGACATGATGAGTTAACCAGTAGGGTGTGAGATACCGGTAGGGTTTGTATACCGGCAAAGAAGAGAAACCGATAGAAGTGTTTGGTCGATGATCCTATCTAGACCAACATGAAGAGACAAGCTGGTAGGTGGTCAAAATGGATGCCACTTGGAGTCAAGGTGGCGAACCTACATTTGGATAAATATGGAATGTACACTGACAGGGTAGTTGCAAGGTTGGTCGACATTAATGGAAGGTCCCACAAATCACGGGACATGTTGCAGATCTGTTGCAGGGGTTTGAGGCTCGAGGTCTGCAGGACAACTATGAGCCAGCTAAGAGTGATTGAGGAGATCGAGGTGGATGAAGGAAACAGTAGAACCAAATCTTAGTGTTTGACCAAGAGACCAGTCGATAGGGTAAAAAGTAGATCGTCAGAGATGGAAAGCGTGATCTGGGAGGCACATAAATGGCGGAGTTGTGCAGTCTGTTAGTCTGGAAGATCAAATCGGACAGGATCTGATTGGATTTGGTTTTCCTTGAGGATGGTGAAGAAACCCTAACCACCTAGAATTTGAATTAGCTTTCGACAGGAAAACCAGTCTATAATTATGAAGGCAAAAGACATTGTTTGTTGCTGCTGAACAAAAGAATATATTGTGCTACTGCGAAGTGTGTTACTTCTACATGTAAGAGCAAATTATCCAAGTGTTCAACAAGTATCTCAGAAGAGAGTGAGAGTGAGTAAGAATCGGGTTGAAGTGTTCAACCAGTAGCAGAGCAGAACCAGTAGTGACCATACCGGCAGAGCAAAAGTGAAGGAGGTTGCAACGAAGGCAGACAGAGAACCGACAAAGTGTTATACTGGTGAAGAGCGGAGAGTAAGGTGGAGATTCAACATAGAAGAAGGAGAGGAGAGGTTTATCGGTAGAGTTTACTGGCAGTCAAGAAGTAGATGAGAGCAGTAGAAGAGCGAGTCGGTGTAGCAGAGAAGGTGTCTCACCAACAAAGTAAGGTATATGTAATGGTTGCAAGATTCACTTGTAACAAGATAACTACTTGTGTATTTGAAGTTTACATTGTGATCACTGAGTTGTAGCTCAATGTAGGGGTTGTAGCCCATAAACAAGTTAGGGGTTGGTGCTCCTTGGGTTGGTGCCCTAAATCAGGGGTTGGTGCTCCTTGGGTTGGTGCCCTAAATCAGGGGTTGGTGCTCCTTAGGTTGGTGCCCTAAATCAGGGGTTGGTGCTCCTTGAGTTGGTGCCCTAAACATTGTAGCAGTTTTCATTGTGAGGCTAGATTGGAGAGTAGACTCCAGCAACATTGCTCATCGAGGTCCCATCTTGGATTTTCCTCGTACGTATTGGTGTTATGTGATGTCCCTTGTGTGATTGCATTTGTGTTGGTCTCCCCACTAACCGATAAGTCTACATTGAGTTAGATCTATTAACCAGTATGCTCACATAGGATAGCTAAAGGGAAAAGTTTGAGAATCACTTATTCACCCCCTCTCCCTCTCAGTGGTGCATTGTGTCTAACAGGTACATGTGGGTGAGTTTATTCCTCCCCTTTGTCCTTTTATTTTGTGGAGTGCAAATGGAAACAAAGAAGTGAGATGAGATTCGGCCCAAATTGGGTTGTAAGGAATAGAAGATTTTCTCAAGGCCCGAAAGGCACAGATGGTTAAAGAAGAAGTTGCAGAGTGGATGTCGAGAGCCAAACTATAGGAGCATGCAGAGGAGCACACACCTCCCAAAAGGAAGTGTGGAAGGCCTATCGGGTCTTTTAGCTCGAAGCGACATCACCTCTTGTAGCGTAGCTCAGCCTTGACAATGCAAATATAGAGTGCAGCCGCGGGTGGTTTGGTGGAATCAAAGGTTGCAGAGGTTTGTGGGAAGAGCATAGTGGAGTAGGAATAGTGCTTCTAATTGATAAATGCTATAAAATTTTAATATTATAAGATATTGAATGTTATAGCGTCCATTTTGTAAATGCATAATGTACATAATATGGTGTATAGGGCTAGTCATTTAGACAAGAGGTGATTTGTGAAACTTGTTTTTTAGATTTGAATCATATGATGTAAATATTTTTTGGATTTTAATATAATAAAACATTTACCAATAAAAAAGAAAAACTTTAATCAAATCCTCAAACAAGCATCATCTTATTTTCAAGTCAAGTTGTCTCAATTTCTTAGGTGAACATCCATAGGTTTGTGGTTATAAATTTCCTTGGAATTGAGCTTATAGAATTGCATAGTCTTTTATTAAGTTAATCATCACACCATCATCCAAAAATATCAAAAATTCCAATAGGTGCACTTTAGTTTCATTATCATCCAAGGTATTATCTCAAAAATTCAAAAAAGAAAAATCATTATTTAGTTGCATTAGCCTCAAAATTCCAAAAAAGACCCTAAACATAGTTTTTATCTTTGTCATCCTTAGTGTGTTTTAGGTGCCCTCCATTACCAATACCCAATCACAAAGAGTGAAAATTTTAATGGATCCCAATAGTGACCCAAATTTCAATCCCATGAGCACTATGGACCTTACATCACATTCTCGTAAACAAGGTCAAAAAGAGGCTACCTTAATGGACCATGCTATAACTTCTAATCCTAATGATCCATTTTTTATAAAGAACATTCAAAAAGTCTTAATCGTTGAAAAACTTTAGGATGCCCTACAAGACCCTCAAACCATTATAGTCATAAATGAACTTCTCAACCATGAGCTCAATAGTTATTTCCTATTGTTAGTGCAAAATGGCTCCAATTTTCCCCTCGACTTTGACATTCCACAATAATGCAACCAGGATCTCAAACTTCTTAAAACATGAGGTCTTCACAAGGGTCATCTTCGTAGAAAATATCAACTACTCTTCCCTTGGTGAGAACCATCCAAAGCACTATGTAGGTCACTACATAAACATCCCTATACAACAATCCTCTTTACAACACCCCATTGGTCAATCACAATTATGTTGCTTCAACACAAGCTCTCGTATCTTCCAATGTTAATACCCAAAGTTAGAGCTCAACTCAAAGTGTGTCCTCAAATTCTCAAGTGAGAATTAGTGCCTCATCTCAAGTGAATATCAACACTCCCTCTCAAGCAATGACTAGCGTATCTCAAATCTCCACTTCACTCCTAGTGGGATCCACATTTAGTCATCAAAACATTCCACTACCCAACCAAAACCCCTTCACTGGAATATGATAGAATCCCAATACCCATTACACTTACTTCACCCTATCAAGTGCTTCAATTAGTTCACAACTCTTTAAAAATTCTATATTTCAACAATCACCCACATATACCTGTCTCACAATAAGATGGTTAGTGCATGATTAGTATTCAATAAACACAAAAACTACTTAAATGAGATATCAAGAAAGATTTGAACAAGAACATCATGAAAACAAAATAAAACATAAATATACTCATGAAGCTCCCATTGAAAGTAGCTCTTCCTTGTCCTCCTCACCTCCATGAAATTTTCTAGCTCCAAAGTTTGACAAATGGAAAGTTGGAGAGAGATGGAGTGAATGTGGATTGCTCTCCTTGTGCTCAACAAGGTAAGTAGATTGATTATTGGATTGTTGGATTTGAGTGATGGATTATGAATTTGATATATTTGAGAGAGTATTTAGAAGAGGATTAGAGGAGAATAGAGTAGCATGAGGATACATGAGAAGTGGATCCTCTTGTGAGGATAATATGCTCCAATTTATAGATTAGAGGAGGCCAATGGAGGGCCAAGATTGATTTGATTATGAAGGGTCAAGATTGATTTGAGATAGAAGGTATGGATCAAGGGTGCCTTGGGAAAATAAACAGGAATATAAAATTCCATTGGAAAAAGGGGGGAGAAATTTGAATTTCAAACTTGAGGAATTAAAAATTCCAAAATAAGGATGCATTGAGGGATTCAAAGAAATTTGAATTTCTTTGAGAGACTCGATGTTGATGTGACATGAGTGGGAATTAAAAATTGGAGAATAATGATAAGCATGATTATGAGAGATTCAAGGAGGATTAATTAGGCTAAGTGGGATTAGGAAAAGTGATTTGTAGGAATCACATGACTAGGTTAATTAATTAGAATTGATTAACTAGGTGGATTTAGAGGAAATGATTATTGAGAGGACTTTAGAAGAATGGGGGAATAATTAATTTATTTGATAAATTAATTATTGGACAATAGTGACAGGATTAATTAAATTAGATTTAATTAATTCTGAGAGGAATAAGGATAACACAATCAAGTTAATTAATTATGTTGATAGGCTTAAATTGATTAAATATTAGTTTTAGGTGTCTACAATACCAATACCAATTTGTTTGTTGATCCCAATCTTAACATCCAGGCTCCATTGACACAAACCAATATCCCCATCCAACAAGTGAAGAGCTTACAATGCCAAATTTCAAGTTGAGAGCACAAAGAAAATTTATACCATAGAAGATTTATGCCCCTACCTCTTTGATAAAATGTTGTACATGCCACCTTTCCTACCAAAATTTGAATCTCCTATATTTAAAAGTATAAGGGAAAACGCAACCCCTGAGACCGTATCCACGACTTATTTATTGTCTACATCAAGGTTGCCGAAAAGGACATGTATCTAAAGTGCCTATTCTTTTGTAGTCTAGGAGAGCAAGCAATGGAATAATTTTCTCACCTCTTGCTCGAAATATGCTCATGGGGTGAGCTATCAAAACAATTTGTGGCACATTTTTCACATAATATAAAAAATCTCCTAATGATAATAGATCTATGTGCCACCAAATAAAAAAGATGGAGAATCTTTTTTTACTTTTTTATAATGTTGGTGATCACTTGCTAGAAAGAGATAATATCACATACTAGAGAAAGAGTAAGTTGACATGTTCACTAAACAATTGATCCCACAAATGAAATATTTGTTGCAAATGTAATGTTTGGATACATTTCACCAAGTAATCGAAAAGGGGCTAAAATGCAAAAGAGTCCTTATTGCTCAAGGTCTTGTAAAAACCTTTAAAGAGGGTAATCAAAACAAAATTTTATCTAATGACAAAACCAAATTTCAGTCAAGAAATAAAAATGTTATGAATGATGGAGTGGTGGATGCAAAAGTGATCCATAGGGCCCACCCAACCCACAATTTATCTTCAAGGTCCTACCGATATAAAGACACCACCTTTGAATAATGGTCAGTCAATTAATAATGATTGTTCAGCTAGTGTGACTCAACTCAATCCACAATATGGTCTAAGGATTAATAAGTTGAGGTGAACTTACACTCCACTTGGAGAACCAATTGAGTCGGCACTTAAAAAATTGATCAAATCTCATGTAATAACATTACCAAAAATTAAGTGATATGAGCCAAGCCCCTTCAAGTCAGCTTGGTGGAACGATAGCAATTTTTGTGATTACCATAGAATAAAAGGTCATAAGACCTCACAATTATTATAAGCTAAAGAATCTCATCCAAGATTTGATTGAACAAGGTGAGATAGCAATTGAAAATCCAAAAGAAACATCTAATAATGATCATACCATTTTTAAAATCCTTTACAAAATCATGATAAGGGGAAGGCCTCCAGTTCAGGGACTCAACTCAACAAGGCTAATTATACCAGTGTGTTGCATGAATACACTATCAATCACATTAGTCAAGTTGATGAAACTATTGCTACAATTACTATCAAAAGAAAGAACCCTAATTATGTAATAGCCATGTGTTGGTCTAAAGTAACCCTCCAAGGTACACCATCCACTTATCAACTTGCAAGTTAGTACAACCTATTGGATCACCTTAAAAAAACTCATGCTTAGATCTATATCTTTGAGCTCCTACGCATATCACCAAGTCATAAAGTAGTATTAGATAAAGCCTTATGCGAGTCTACAATGCCTAGTGAGATCAATGTCGATGAATTTCAGGCCATGATTGGTAACCTTTCTACCACACCACATGTCTCCTTCACTTAATAAGATCTCTCAACACATAAACCCTCACATAATGACCCCCTCCACCTTGAGGTGTATGTGCATAAGCATTAAATCATAAGAGTTCTAATATATGGTGGAGATGGCCTCAACATTTGTACATTAAAGATAGTCAAAGCACTAGAATTCTCTAAGAATAGGGTGGATGTATCCAAAAAAAGTAATATTAAAGCCTATGATAACGTGGAGTACCCATCTAAAGGAATCATCACTCTCCTAATAAGAGTCAACCCAACAATCAAAGATACAATGTTTCAATTTCTTTATCTTGAGATCAAGTACAACATGTTCCTTGGTCACCCATAGATTCATTCCATGAAATTTGTCCCATCCACCTATCACCAATGTGTCAAGTTCCCATATAATGGCATGGAAATCACAATATCAGGCAATCCTAACCCATTTCAATATTACAATAACTTGAAGGGCACCACAAAAAATAGTTTCCTATCAACCAAGAAGCCCCATCCATATTGTATTCCCAAGAGTTGTTATCACTTTTAAAATAATCTACCCCATTCACTTCCAGACCTAAGGTCAAGATCCATGTGGATGACAAGGGATGCAAAGAATATTCGTATGCAAAAGCCTTCTTTATAGGGAAATCGCCAATATCATTGAGATGTTTTGGGAAACCTCAACCGAATAAGCACAAATAAAAATCCATAATTTAGTATCAGTCTTCTACTATCTTTATCAAATTGGGTAAGCTCAATGAAGAATCCCTCGAAGAAGATATTTCAAAATGTCTATATAGAGACGAGGAAGACAAACCTTTGGTTCAACTCCTCTAGAAAAGTATGAAAATGGATTCACTATGTTACAACGACATGACTATACTAGTTGTAGTGGCCTTAAAGCACTAGAACAAGGAATGGTGGAACCAATTCTACCCAGAAGTAACCCTAAAAATCAAGGATTGGGATACATACAAACACATGAAGGTTCTACAAGTCAAAACAATGGACAATTAGTTGTGGAAACCACGAGTACTCAATTTCCTCTCACTTAAGAATTTAGCGCTACTAAACATGAAGATTTAAATGAGGAGAGTTATATTGAGATTGATTCCAATGATTATGAATGAGACTCCCTTAGTAGTTCTAGTACCTATGTTGTTGATAAATCCTATCGAGGACATGACCATAATGATGATGACACCATCTTCGAGATAAAATAATTGATCCTAACTCCTAGGGATATTACTTTGAGACCCATGCCTGTATCTTGACCGCTACTCCTCTAACCTATTATAACCATGATGATAACATCTACCTAGTATACCCACAACTCATAGATTGGAATAAACATTATCCATGAAAATGATGAAGCGATTGTCAAATTTCTGGGAGTTTGAGAAGGTATACCATATGGGGACCACAAAGTTGGTTTTGCCATAGACCTTGACCATGTAGCATATTTTGGAGAGTACAATCCTCATTCTAGCCAAGAAAATAAAAATAAAAATTAAGAAAAAGAAAATATTCGGTCTCAAGGTGAAAATCTAAAGGCACTTTCCGACTGTAAAATAATAAAAAGAAAAGTTGTATCTAGTGGTGAAAACCTCTTTGAGGTGTCAGAGGATGGAAGTTTAGACCCTCTCCCTATAGATTAGGAAATATAATCTCTATTAGTGGAACAATCAGAGGAAGTGAACCTGGGTGACAATGAGAATATAAGGAAAGTCTATTTTGCAAAATCTCTCAAACTAGTAGAAAAAAGAAAATTTTACCAAATTCTTCAAAGCGAGACAAATAAACTTCATATGGTCTTATGCTGAAATGTCGAGATTAGATCCTAAATTGGTTCTACATCACTTATCTCTCATTCTAGGGGCCAATTCATTTAAACAAAAGCTAAGGAAGATGCATACTCGAATCACTTTGTTAGTCAAAGTGGAGCTAAAAAAGCTCTTAGATGTGGGATTTATCAAGTCCATCGATTACACAAAATGGATATCAAATCTAGTACCTATCACCAAACTAACTGGGGTCATTAGAATTTATATAGATCATAATAGTACCAAAGGACTAGCACAAAACTACCTTCATTTGTCCTTAGGGAACAAATTGTTGGAATGCCATGCTCTTTGGTCTTAAAAATGTTCACACAACTTACTAAAGAGTTATGGCAACCCTATTTCATGGCATGATACACAACATAATTGAATAATATGTCAATTAATTGTTGGAAATGTCAAACACACAAGACAGTCATCTTAATGTTTGACTTAGATCTTTGACAAATTGGAGCAATACAAAGTCAAAATGAATCTAAAGAAGTATGTATTTGGTGTCACCTCAGGGAAACTATTTGGATTCATTATGTCCAATAGAGGAATTAAAATAGATCAAACAAAAGTTAAGGCCATTCTTGAAATGCCTCCACCATCAAATCTCAAGCAACTAAGAAGCCTACAAAGAAAATCACAATCTATCAGGAGATTCATAGCCTAACTAACAGATAAATATCAGTCATTTCAACATCCATTATGAAAGGGATTGCCTTTCAAGTGGACAAATGAATGTAAAAAATCCCTCTAGGAACTTGAGGATTATTTACTTTCACCACCAATGTTGGTACCACCTACTCCAAGGAAACCCTTATTATTATACATAGTAGTTATTGTGTGTGTGAAAAGTAGAATAAGTATCTACAAGTTGTAACACACAACACTTCAATTTAGTCATTGCATGCATGGTTAGACAAATATAATCATGAATATGAAAACCATAACAAATTGACCTATTGCCTTCTAAAAGATGCGAGTATAGACTTTCTCTCAGATTTGTATAAGCAATATCAGTGACTAAACTACACCTAGACGAAGGATTTAATCTATATGAGCACAAAATTAAGCTAAATGTATGCAAGATAAGCTAGATATGAAAGATTAAGCTAGATGAATGAATACTAAGCTAGATGAAATCAAGCAATCATAATTAAACTAAATATGCAAAAGGCTAAACTAAGATGCAATAATATCAAAGCATAATATCTTCAATGACTCCAGAGCAAAAACTGCATAATAACAATAAATATCCAGGGTGTTTTGAATGAGAGATGAAGGCTGAATTTATGGAGACTCAAAAGAGAGACCAACGGTCAAGAATGATTAGCAATGAGCGGTTGAGATTATTCAAGAAAAAAATACAATTTAGGATAATTGAAATAATTGAGAGTTTAGATTCTGTTGTTATTTTGGATATGTTGATATGGTTTTGTCATTGATGTCAACACCCGTCATCACTTGTCAACACTTGGAGATCTTTGGTTATGTTCATCGGCAAGTCAGAGACTTATGCACAGTCACTGGTATTTGGTTCACCGATAGATTATATTGTTCAGCGGCACTTGGAATGACTTGGAGACTACTTGGTTATGTCGAAGACATTATTCGATCACTTGGTTTTGGCGATTTGGTTATTTGTCTATTCGGGTTTGCATATTTGTTGTTACTGACAAATAGGTCCAGGATATGCACCGATAGGCATATCTATTCTATATCAGCACGACATGTTATGGAGATGATTTATTATTATCATTGTAAATGCATTGAGCCGACATCATGCATCGGATATTAATTTATTTGTAATTGATTTTATTGTAATATCTTTTAGTGGGCCGGCCTATTCAATTGGTCTTAAGTTATGGTATAAATGTAAGATCTCATTTGTGAGATTGATATGCGATTGAAAAAAGAATTGTAATAAGGTATATGCGAAAATAAGCAGAGCTATACACACAAACATCATTTGAAGGTTGAAGGAAGGTTTTTGTGAAGGCAATTAGAACTAAACCGGTACTGAATCCAGCATATGAAGATGTTATTTTATGCAATACATTATCATTGGATTTAACCATCCAATTGTAGTCAGCGTGACTCTCATTTTGTGATTGAGCAGCGAGCTCTAGGCAGCTGGCCTTTCTGCATGTGCAGAATCCATATTGTACACACATACTATCTATAGTAGTATCATTTGATTGTGGGTAAGGCTTCCCACCATGGATTTTCCCCTTACAGGGTTTCCAAGTACAAATATTTGTGTTATGTGTTGTGGATGTTGTTGTCTTTCTGTTTCATGCATTAATCTTTACTGGTACTACAATTAACTGATAAAACTGTCTACCGACATAAAGTTTGGTTTATCGGCATTATGCATTAAAGTTTTGGTTAAGTTAATTTTGGTTGAATTTATTGGACAACTGATTCACCCCCCCCCTCTCAGTTGTCTCGGGGACCTAACAATTGGTATCAGAGCCTAGTCCTCTTTTTGCAGGAGTTTAACAACTTGAGGAGATCCAATGTCTTCTAATTATTTCAGGTAGGACAGTTCGAAACTTGATGGAACTAACTATGGCATATGGAAGATCAGGATGGAGACACATTTGAATTGCATTGGAAAGGACATATGGGATGTTACAAAGAATGGTTATGCTGCTCCCACTCAAGGTCAACCTAATCCACCTAACGTAGCTAAAGATGAGGAAAATGATTGCAAAGCAAGAGAAGCACTTTTGAGCGCATTATCAAATCAACAAGTCATAGGATTGTCAGATAGATCTACTGCTAAAGCTATTTGGGACAAATTGGAAACATTGAATGAAGGAGATTCCACAGTCAAAATTGCAAAACTTGAATGCTTCCGGGTCAGGTATGAAAGTCTGAAAATGGAAGAAGATGAAATAATTTATGCTTTTATGGAAAGAGTAAATGAAATTGTTTTGGGTATACAATGTTGTGGAGGAACCTTAAGTGAAGATGAGATTGTTTCTAAAGTTTTAAGAGCCTTGCCACCGACATATAAAATGAAAGTTACTGCTATAAATGAATTGAGAACAATGCTTAATGCATTAGTATCTAGAGACACCTTGGTTGGAAAACTTTCAACTTTTGAACTTGAGGAATTTGGTCTTGTTACTACTATTCAGACAGATCTAGCTTTCAAGGTGTCATCATCATCTGCAGCATCATCATCATCATCTGAGAAATATGATTGGAAAGACTTCTATGCAAGAGAACTTAAAGATATCAGGAAGGAGAATGAAGAACTTGAAGCACTATTTACAAGGAAAATGCCTAAAGGTCCAATTGGAAGTAAGTATGAAGGTAAAGCACCCTTTAAATGTTTTAACTGTAATAAGATTGGTCATATGGCTTCTAGATGTCCTGATAGACATGCAAGATTAAGAGAAGAAGCTAAAAGAACATATAAGCCTAACCCTGATTATCAAAAATACAAGTTTAAGAAGAATAGAGACAAATCTTGTTATTATGCCGATGAAGGAGTTACTGATGATTCTGATGAGGATCTGGCAGACAATGGATGGGCTTTTGTTGCTATAACATAAGATCAACCGACACCTACTATTCAACCAGTAGAGCATGCCCTGGTAGCTAAAGTTGAAGATAAGGATGAATGGATTATTGATTCAGGATGTTCACATCACATGATTGGTGATAAGAGTAAATTCTTAACCTTTCAGGAATACAATGGAGGTCTAGTGAGATTTGGAGATGATAAAGCTTGTTTGATCAAAGGAAAAGACACTATATCTTTTGATGGTAAGCACAATACTGATAATGTTTACTATGTTGAAGCTTTGAAGCATAATCTTTTGAGCGTTGGTCAATTAGTTGAGAAAGGATTTTAGTTACAATTCAAGAATGGCAAATGCAAAATCTTAAACAGAACTGGTTTGGAAATTGCAACCGGTAATCAGACTAGAGGTAATATCTTTCATTTGAACAACAATGAGAAAGCATGTTTGATTGCACATATCGATGAAAGTTGGTTATGGCATAAGAGATGTTGTCATGTAAATTTTGATTGCATTGTGAAAATCAGTACAACTAAGGTAGTAAGAGATTTACCTAAGATTGTTAAACCTCACAATCCGGTATGTAAGGAATGTCAATTTGGAAAGCAAGTTAGAGCAACTTTTAAGAGTATCCCAGAGAAGTCTAACAATGTTCTTGATTTAATTCACACTGATTTATGTGGTCCAGCAAGAACTAGAAGTATACAAGGATATAGCTATTTTATGCTAATCATTGATGACTATTCTAGAATGTGTTGAGTTACTTTTCTCAGGGAGAAATATGAAGCATTTGGGAAATTCAAACTATTCAAGGTGATGATAGAAAATGAAACCGACAAGAAAATCAAATGTTTGAGATCAGATCAAGGAGGTGAATTCACATCTAAAGAATTTAATACATTCTATGAAGTGAATGGGATCAGAAGACAGTTATTAGCACCCTGGACACCCCAGCAAAATGGAGTTGTGGAAAGGAAAAATAGATCTATCTTGAATGCAGCCAGAAGTATGATATCAGAAGCAAATCTACCTCATATATATTGGAGAGAAGCGGTCAATACATCAGTTTATACATTCAATAGAGTTCACATCAGAGGTGAAACCGATAAGACCCCTCATGAACTATGGTTTGGTAATACTCCTACTCTTAAATATTTTAGAATATTTGGAAGTAAATGCTATATTAGAAGAGATGAGTATATTGGCAAATTTGATCCTAGAAGTGATGAAGGAATATTTTTTGGTTATTCATCTAAGATTAAGGCATATAGATATTTTAACAAGAGACTGCAAAAAATTGTTGAGAGAGCAAATGTGAAGATTGATGAACAGTTTAGAGGAAATTCAAGGTACACAAACTCTGAACTGGCAATAGAGATAATCACAAATGAACCTACTATGAATACACCGGTATAGAATGGTGATCCAGTTACACCGGCATCATCTAAGGATTCAACAGTCACTGAAGAACATCAGCAAGTAAAAACACCCCGGTATGTAAGATTGAATCATTCTAAAGATCAGATAATTGGAAACAAATTTCAAAGAGTTATGACTAGAGGAAGATTGGCAAATGAAGAGGTATGTCTTATTTCTCAAATTGAACCTACATCAATTAATGAGGCATGTGAAGATAAATATTGGATTAAAGCTATGGAAGATGAATTGGAACAAATTGAAAGGAATAACACTTGGTCATTAGTTCCCTAGCCTAAAGACAAAAATGTAATTGGAACTAAATGGGTTTTCAGAAATAAACTTAATGAAGATGGTAAGGTAATTGGAAACAAAGCAAGATTAGTGTGTAAGGGATATTCACAGAAAGAAGGAATTGATTACAATGAAACCTTTGCACTGGTAGCTAGAATTGAGGCAGTCATACTTTAATTGGCTTTTGCAGCATACAAGAACTATAAAGTATATCAAATGGATGTTAAATGTGCATTTCTGAATAGAGATCTTGAAGAAGAAGTTTATATTGAACAACCTGATGGATTTTCTTTGACAGATAATAAAGACATGGTTTGCAGGTTAAGGAAAGCTTTATGTGGTCTAAAACAAGCTCCTAGAGTTTGGTATGCTAGATTGGACAAATATATTTTGAAGCTTGGATACACTAAAGGTAATGCTGACAACAATCTATACTACAAAGTGACTAATGATGACATCTTGGTTATTGAAGTTTTTGATGATATAATCTTTGGAGGAGAAGATGGATTGTGTAAAGACTTTTTTAACAAAATGCAGCAAGAATTCAAAATGTCTATGATTGGAGAGATAAAATTCTTTTTAGGATTGCAGATTTCACAGATTGATAAAGGTATATTCCTATGTCAATCTAAGTACTTGAAGAAATTACTAAAGAAATTTGGCATGGAAAACTGTAAACCAGTAAGCACACCTATGACTACAACTGATAAATTATCTTTGAAGGATGAATCAACACCTATTAATCTGACTAGATACAAGTCTATGATAGTAGGTTTACTGTATTTGACACAAACAAGACCTGATATTATGAATGCAGTATGTATTGTTTCAAGATTTCAGAGTAATCCTAAAGAAAATCATAAATCATCAGTGAAAAGGATTTTCTGGTACCTACAAGGCACTACAAATCTTGGTTTATGGTATCCTAGAGATGAAAATTTGACTTATGTGCATACATAAATGCTAATTGGGCACGAGATATGGATGACAGAAAAAGCACCATCGACGGAGCATTTTTTCTTGGTAGCAGACTAATTTCATGGTTGAGCAAGAAACAAAGTTGTACAAGTCTATCAATAGCAGAATCAGAATATGTTGCAGCAACAACTGATTGTACATAGGTATTATGGATCAAACAAATGTTGAAGGACATAAAGGTAAAATGCAAGGAACCTATAACTATTTACTGTGATAATATGGCAGCAATTGATATATCAATGAATCCGATATTTCACTCTAAGACTAAACATGTTTCTATCAAATTCAATTTTCTAAAAGAGAATGTTGAAGCAAAAGAAGTGAAATTGGTTTATGTGAATACTAAAGAGCAAATTGCAGATATTTTTACAAAGCCTTTGCCTAAGGAAACTTTTGAATATCTCAGAGAGCAACTTGGAGTCCTACTCCCACTGGTAGAGACTTAGACAGTTGATGTTTGTCATCAACCGACAGAATTAATAGAAAAATCTTTTATTTCGGCTTTGATGAGGAGAGCTACTTCTCGGGGGGAGTAGTTGGTATAATAAGTTGGTGTTTTATATTTGAAACTAGTTTTTATATTGCTTTGGCATTTGATGTCAAAGGGGGAGAGATATTATGGAAAAAAATTTGAAAAACACTTTGGGGAGAGATATCTTTTGGGAGAATTTATTCCTAGGGGAGATATATTATGTATTTTGATTTATGGTTAATGATCTCTTTGGGAGATTGTTGGTTTTTGGTTTTTGGTTTTTGGCATTTCTATTTTGACACTTTGATGGTTTTTCCATCTTGTGTTGCCATCAAATGCCAAAGGGGGAGATTGTTGGTATTTTGGATATGTTGATATGGTTTTGTCATTGATGTCAACACCTGTCATCACTTGTCAACACTTGGAGATCTTTGGTTATGTTCACCGGCAAGTCAGAGACTTATGCACAGTCACTGGTATTTGGCTCACCAACAGATTATATTATTCATCGGCACTTGGAATGACTTGGAGACTACTTGGTTATGTCGAAGACACTATTCAATCACTTGGTTTTGGCGATTTGGTTATTTGTCTATTCGGGTTTGCATATTTGTTGTTACCGGCAAATAGGTCCAGGATATGCACCGACAGACATATCTATTCCAGATCAGCACGACACGTTATGGAGATGATTTATTATTATTGTAAATGCATTGATCCGACATCATGCATCGGATATTAATTTATTTGTAATTGATTTTATTGTAATATCTTTTAGTGGGCCGACCTATTCAATTGGTCTTAGGTTATGGTATAAATGTAAGATCTCATTTGTGAGATTGATATGTGATTGAAAAAAGAATTGTAATAAGGTATATGCGAAAATAAGCAGAGCTATACACGCAAACATCATTTGAAGGTTGAAGGAAGGTTTTTGTGAAGGCAATTAGAACTAAACCGGTACTGAATCCAGCATATGAAGATGTTATTTTATGCAATACATTATCATTGGATTTAACCATCCAATTGTAGTCAACATGACTCTCATTTTGTGATTGAGCAGTGAGCTCTAGGCAGCTGGCCTTTCTGCATGTGCAGAATCCATATTGTACACACATACTATCTATAGTAGTATCATTTGATTGTGGGTAAGGCTTCCCACCGTGGATTTTCCCCTTACAGGGTTTCCACGTACAAATATTTGTGTTATGTGTTGTGGATGTTGTTGTCTTTCTGTTTCATGCATTAATCTTTACCGGTACTACAATTAACTGATAAAACTATCTACCGACATAAAGTTTGGTTTACTGACATTATGCATTAAAGTTTTGGTTAAGTTAAGTTTGGTTGAATTTATTGGACAACTGATTCACCCCCCCCTCTTAGTTGTCTCTGGGACCTAACAGATTCAGTTATTCTTGAGATAGATTCCAATTATAGCTTGATTGAATGCATTCAGATTATAAGTTCGAGTCTGCATTGGAGATTAAATTTAGTTGATTCCATGCACTTGAGATAAAAATAGGTGATTCCATGCACTTTTCTTTAATTTGCTCAAGATTTTTATTTAGAAAAAGGCTTTAATGCAACTAAACTTATTTTCTCAAAAGCTTTGAGTTTTAATTTTAGTGAAAATGATTAATTCAATTTAATTATTTTTATTTTATTTTTCAAGTTATCTCAATTTTAGAAAAAGAAATATCTTAAGTTTGATTTCTCTTCTCAATTTAATTCTTTTCTTTTGTTTTCAACTTAACTCTTTCTTTTACAAATTAATTCCTCTTTTTGTGATAAATCTCTTTTTTGTAATTAAATGGCAAATTTATTTATTAATTAAATATGCTAGGATATTTAATTAAATAAATAGGATAATTGATCAAAATGATTTACTAGGAATGATTTAATTAATTAAATAAATATAATATAGAGTGATTTATTTGCCATGTAACATTAATGATTGAAGAATTAATTAATTAGGTGCTCAAGGTTGATTTAATTGCCTTTGGTTAGGACCTTGGTGATGTTGTCGAGATTAGGGGCCCATGGTTTAGATGACCATTTTACATTTGCCCCTCTTTGAATTAATGTGTGAGCAACGCGTTGGTTCAAAGAATAGTTGATGTCAAACAGAAATCAATTTTGAACTTGATGGATCACAAACCGATGAAGAGAAAGATGTTCAACTTGATTTGAAGTGATGAAACTAAACATATTGATTAAAGCGATACTGATCCTGAACTTGATTGAACTAGGTTCGACAAAAAATGAGATACCGTTCTTGAACTTGATTGATCAAGAAACAAGCATCGATCCACAACTTGATTGAACTAGATTGAGCAAGAGACACAACTGATTCCGAACTTGATTGAACAAGAATCGACTAAACAAAGCGATAAAACCAATTCTGAACTTGATTGAACAAGAATCGACTAGCAAGAGAGAATGTCCACTTGATTTGATGTGATGAAACTGAACATGTATTTGAAAATTGATTCAGACAAGGACAAAGATTGATATGCCCCTAGAGATTGCTTTATTTGACATCGAAAAATCTCAACTTGATATGACATGATTTAGTTAAGATGCCCCTAGTAATGAGGTTTAATTGATTTGCTTTGTTTGAAAATATTTTTGCTCGACTGCAGGTGGAGATTTTAAAAAATTTATCAACTTTTGATGATGATAATGAGTATGCCCCCTCGGGAGCGATATCAAAAGATAGCGAGGGTATAACGTTTAGGCAATTTTGAACGATGATAAATATTTGAGCATGAAGATTAATGTTGAAGAATTAAAATCAGAGTTGATTTGAGAATTAAATTGAGATTTAGAATTGAGCGCAAAATGATTCAAAAATTGACTTGAGGATGAAAGTGCTAAGTGGTCAACGTCATAAAATTTTGACTAGAGAATTGACATGAAATTTTGATTTCGATCCCGGAAATGGACTCAAGATAGTCGATTTAGCTTAGGGTACAAGTTTAATGTCCATCAGAGCAAGGTGAAAAATTAGGGTTTGGGCTATATAAGGGGTTCAATGTGTCATTTCAATTCATTGTTACCTCTCAAAATTTGAAATTTGAAAAACCCTCTACGAAGAAAAATGGCCATTCTGATCCAAGAGCATCGATTCAAGTGCCAGAGATGACATAATCGATTGCAAAACTATGACCCAACGGTAAGTGATCAATATTTAGCTTGTGCATTTCTTGTTTTTTGAATTTTTGTTAATTTTTTGCAATTTATTTTTTGTTTGAAGTTATTTTCATCGTTTTGTCGTGTGGTTGAACACTATTTCTTGTACGACAATCTGTCCTTCTTTTGTTTTGTCATTTGGGCAAGTAAGATTTGTCATCTGATGTCCTCCCATGAATCGTACGAGAGTGTTCTTAATAGTCCATTTTATCGTGCGATGGGATATCTTTTGTCATATGGGAATGTTTAATCGTGTGGGATGTAATTTTTGCTTGTACGAGTTTCTGCTTGTCTGTGGAAACTCGTATAAAAAACAACAAGCATTTTGAGAGTCTAAATAATTATTTTTTATTTTTTATTTTGTATATTTGGATTCGTGATCCTTTTTTACATATTTTTAGCGCAATTTGGATCACGTGCTGACAATTTATATGTTTGATTTTGCAGATTCGGTTGCCAGATATTCAGTTTCGGTGTACATTTTCGCCGATGATGAGGCTTTGTTTGTGAGTTATCAGATGCAAACTGAGCTCATATTGATTTGTGTGGATTCAGATACCTTTTATAGATGCCTGATATCTGTGTGAATCACGAGATGTTGACTACTTTAGTCGAGCGTTTTCATTTAGAGCATAACACCTTTCATCTACCTGTTGGAGAGATGACTATCATGCCAGAGGATATATACAGGATTTTGAGGATTTCGTTCGCTGGAGACAAGGTTGATTATGATTCCATGCAGCGACCAGGTGTTTTGGCATTGAGATGTATATTTCATGACGAGACTTTTCTTGAACGTGCTATCACGTGGGATGATTTGATGAACAAATATGGTGAGTAGTACCCTCTGGCATGCATTTTAGTAGGTATGATTGGTTGTTTTGTGATGCCTGATAAATGACAACATGGATTTCTATGTGGTTGGGCCAGAATGCTTAAGAGGTTGTTTGTAAGGACCCGCTTGTCCTAACCCTAGTTAAACCAAACTTAAACTCACAATTATAATTAAAAATTTAAGTTAACCATTTTTGCACATGCAAGTAATAGATAAGTAACTGAACAACCATGCATCTCATAATTAACATTAAATGTGCATGTGGAAAATAACATGAGTAAAATTACGCATGAGGACTGAATAGAATGCAAACCATAATTAGTTACGATGTTGAGTTATGTGTGCGCATGTGTGGCATAAATCGTGCATGAGTTATTATGTGATAGATTAACATGCAAAAACACATAATCAAGTCAACTAACAGATAATTAAATATGACCATGCATGCATGCGTAAATGAAAACTAATATAATCTAAAGAAAGTAAACCATGCATGTTAGTAGGTTAGTATGTTAGTAGCCTTTTTTCTTCTTTTTTTTTGTTAGTTACATTGCATGGCGACTTCTTGTCGCATTACATCATGTGACCTTATAGGTCTTTTTCATAACTCTTTCATGTGACCATTCTGGTCTTTACAATGAAATAAAATATGCATCTTTAATTATTACATAAATTTTTATCTGGAATCTCTAACTTTCTCTATCTCCAGATGTGTCGCTGTTTGACCTAGATAACCTCCTCTCGCAAACCGGATGATGGACATATGACCCAGACATTTTATCCGCCCAACCAAATGAAGCATAAGCTTCCCGATGCTCTTGATAAGCTCCCATCCCTCATGACAGAGTATCCTAGGAAGCCGGTACCAACTGGTAGTAAAGGAATCTTGTGCAATCATGTAGAACTAACAACCCATCCTGGTTGACCTAACTACATGTGTTATGGCAGGGAGAAAAATAAATAAATAAATATGATGGCCATCATTACCCTATTGGGGAGGTGAAGAAAATCACCCTTCCCTGGTTAGCCCATAAACAAGCACTCTCATTCCATAATCATCCCTCATAGACAGAGAAATAATTAACCGTCCGTGGATTAATGTCAGAATAATATTATTTAATTTTAATATTTTCAATAATTCCAATTAAAGAATCTCTATCAATTCCTATTTTATCCTTGTTAGTATAAAATATCTATATCTATATATATATATGTATCCTCTTTTTCCAAATTAAAATATTTCCTTAAATCAATTAGAATATTTCTATATAAATAAAATAATCTTTATTTAGTATATTCTCCCCATTTCAAATTATTTAACTTACCTTCATCTAAAAATTCATTTAATAATAATATTTATTAACCTATATTTTTAAAGGAAGAAAGGTCAAAAAGAAAAGTCAAACAAAGTGTTGCTCATGTTGGGATTTGAATCCATGATCCAATGACTCCAAAAAAGGTACCTTATTGCCACTACACCACAATCAAATTTAAAATTTACATTCAAGGATAACTAATAAACCTTACTACTATGTTTTCATTACCAGACAAAAAAATATATGATAAGGCATAGAGTTCAGAGTGCAGCCTAAACTATTGCCCTTCCTTTTCCACGTTTTATGTTGACTGCATAAGGCATGGAATTAGGAGGAAAGAAAGCATGAGGGAGTCTGGTGGCTGAAGAGGAGGTGTAGATCGATGGAGACTCTCTCTCTCCCAGCCAAACACCACGTTGCAGGTAAAACATGGCAAAGGAGAGTTCGAACTCTCCCAGCCCCCATACGCCATGCCCAAAACATATCGCCTTTCAGCAGTCCTGTCGTAGTAGTTGGGAGGTAAAAAAAAATGGAAAGTGGGTAAAAGAAAAAATTTCGCTTGTCCCAAAACAATAAACTTGCAAACAAGAATTCTGAAAAATGATTTCCTATTCCTGGAGCAGATAGAATACGTGATAAAAGAGGCTGAAAGAAAACGTAAAAAACATTAGAGGAAGTTATGATGGGAAAGAAAGAGAGGAGTAAAAAAAATAAACATCCCTTTTATTTGATAATCAAATAATTAGATCAAACCAATCAATAATTTCAATAACAGTCAAATCTGAAAGAAAAACTAATAATAATACTTTTACTAGTATAATAGAGAGAAAAAGTCAGGTGGTGAGAAAATAAGAATAGAGCTTGGTTCTTTCCCCTGTAGCTGATCGCTCTCCTCTCAATTCCCCTGTTGAAATTCCTAAATTGAGATCAGTCTCAGCAAGAAGTAATAACAAGACTCAGAAATATTGAATGAAAATTCTGAATATGGAGCCCTATATTTATAAATATCAAATTCTCTAAAAATAAAATTTAACTGATTGCATGTAAGTTCTTAAAATAAAACCAATTTTAATTATTAAATGCATGATTAAGAACTCACAAAATAATTCTTAATTATTTTTTTTTTCTTTAAATTAAATTACAAATTTGTTTAAGATTTAGTTTTTAAGAAAATAATTAATTATTAGGCCCTCACATGTCGTTTATATTTTTAGTATGTAAGTTTACTCAAAACATTGTATTTTTGCATGCCTCGATCATTGAGTTAAATTTATTAATTAATATTTTAAGTAATTTCTTGAATTAATCTTATTATTTATTTTAATTAATTTCTTGATTTAATCTCATTATTTATTTTAATTAGTCCTCTAATTTTAATATTTATAAGATATTATATCTAAAATAGCTTTCTATATTTTATAATTTAATTATCAAATAATTTTATTTTTAATTACTCAACTAATTAATTTATTTACTCACTTTTAAATAATTATATTATAAATAAATTTCTAGCTTGATTTAATAATTTATCCTTATTATTATAATTTTATTTTATCAATTTATATTAGACTCTATAATTTAATTTATTAATTGCTTATCTAATTGGGTACTTTGCACAGGGTTCCAATACTTAGGTTGCTACTGGTGAGCTAGAAAAACCCATCCTCGGTCATATGTCTGCCTTCGACGGTTACCCTGCAACTTATACTTGACAAAAATTCGTCAGATCCCATTACATAAAAATCTAGCAAAATATTAACATCATTAAATACCATAACAATATTATTCATCATCATTAAATAACGACATCATATCAACAAAACATCATTATTAAGTATTATTAATCATAACAATAAAGTAGCATTAAAACATTATCATCATAAAATAACTAACCATCATCATTGTCACTAAACCACACAATATCATCCATCATTATTAAAAGTTAATAAAAAGGTATCTGACATAATAAATAAATCTAATTAAGGTCTAATTCGAGTCATGACATTGTTGACTCATCCTATGAGATTAGTGTTAGTTAGATGAGAGGGGGGGTGAATCAGATAACCTCAATAATGATTACTCTAATCAGATTCAACCTCGGTAGCATTTACTTGATATGCAACTTATGACTGTAAATCATTCAAACTCATAAACAGATAAACATGAAACATTAAATCACATTTGACACCAGATTTAATGTGGAAACCCTAATAGGGAAAAACCATTGTGGGATTTCGGACCCACAAGAAAATATAGTCTTCTAGAGTATGCTCGATTAAAGCAAATCCTGTTAAAGATTACATACACATTGCTAGATGTGACCCAGTCAAGGGATTTCCCTCGGATCTGTTAGAATCTTTACTTTGTTAGAAGTGACCTTGTCAAAGGATTTCAAACACTCATTCAGAATGTCACCTTCCAAGAGGATTTACAAATAAGACTGTTAAGTCCACTCGGTTAAGAGATTTCCTGTCACTTACAAAAATAAAAAATAATAATAAAATATATCTACAACTTCACATCTAAAATGTTAAAGAAGATTCTATGTGCTCAAGATAATCTTGTCATAAGACTTATCTTTCTCCTTGCTGGGCTTCTCAATCTGTTCTTCAATCTTCTGTACTCAGTAATCACCTTTGTAGCATCATTGTGCTTCAGTTTTCCTGCATACTTTGTTCAACAACATTACTTTATTTATAAGCAATTCCCAACCGCTTAATCTCCTTAATCACATTTCCCATGATTAATCTTAGCCATCAGATCTTCAAACTTGACTAGGTTCATTGTATCCTTCGATCTGAAAAAACATTTTATCTTGCCTTGAAACTTGTATACCTTTCTTGGTACTTGTGCTCAGTTAGGACTGTTCAATCTGTGCTGTAGATCTTACTCTTGAATTTTAATTGCCATTGATCCTTAACAAACTTCTTGCACGACATTCCTATCTTCAATAAACCTCCAACTCATTGGCATCCTTCATTTAATAATGTATACACTTATTTAATGCATTCTGTTACTTCTCAGTTGATACTTGGTTAATACTGAACTTTACTCGATGGACATTCTCTTCTTGGTGACTTTTTCTTTCATTAACCGACATCGGTAACCTTGGAGTTTACCGACTAGCTCCTTGCTCGGTAAAATAGAATAGTATCAAACCTTTACTCATTCTATTACATGAAATATTTTCCCCTTCTTGTTCAGTCTTCAAATACATATATATAGGATATCAAAACAATCAAAACATCATAATCTCATCACTGTCTAACTCGGTAATAGTTGCCCATTGAATAAATTATTACTCCCCTTCATTTTTGAAGAGGGGAAAATAGATTTGAAGGTCAAATGATCAAAACATAACGAAATAAACATGCAGCATGCTAAAATATCATTAAAAGACCATTTCACCTTGCTATTTTACCTTCTCCTTCAGATTGAGCTTGATGAAGTGAAGGCGCCCCTTGATAATGCTCCATTTGATGTGCTCCTTTGATTGCTGGATGTGGATGACTCTCCAATGTTGTGCACAAATGGAATGGATTTGAAAAATGATAAGGATGAGATGATCAAGTTGCCAAGATGATTTCCAGGGCTTAAAAGGGCAGCATAAACTTACTGGATTTCAAGATGTTTTGAATGAAGGGATGGAGCCCTATTTTATAGGAAGAGGAGAGGAAAATGGATGGCTAGGATGAATTCAAGATGAAGGGCTAAGATTTACTTGTGAGCTCACACAAGGTCCAAGAGAGGGTGTGAAGACCAAGAAATATGCCTTAAAGGCATTTCGTATCTCCACACTCCACAAGATGCATTGGAGGAATTAAAAATTCTCCAAAAAAGGATATCATGGGGATTGGAGGAATAAAAAGGAATTAAAAATTCCTTGGGAGAGGGGATGCCTAGAGGAATGTGTGATTTCGAAAATCTTACATTCACCTAGGAAAAGAGCATTTAAAGCTAGTGGCTAGATGAAAAGGACAAAGAGTTGACTTCGTGACTAATCATGATGATTAACCATTAACGACTCATTAGGAGGGGGATTAGAGGAAATGTTAGGTGGGATTAATATTTGTGGGAGAATTTGACTAGGAGAGAGAATGAGTGGAGGAAATAAAAAATTAGAAGAATAATGTTAAGTGAGTTTAGGGAGTTTCTAGAAGAATGAATTAAGAAGATGATTTGTAGGAATCATGTAGGTTAACCAATTAATTGAAATTAATTAGCTAAGAGGAAGATTTGTGAGGATTTGATTTTTTTAGAAGAATAAAGAAAGGGATTGATTTATTAAATAAATCAATCATATGCTATACTGACAATATTAATTATATTTAATTAATATTGAGAGGAATTTGAATTAACATAATTAATTAATTAATTATACGAGGAATTAAAAATAATTAAAATAATTATTTTTAAGTGTCTACAATTTTCACATTCTTTCTATGTCACTTACCGACATCTTTATACTCATCAAAACATACTTTTTAAGATATGGGAACATCATACTGAATCAGAAAATCAATTGCTTGACATCAATGACAAAATAATAATATTAAGACAGTAGTCATCCTTTATCAGTTATATCATTCATCTCCAACAACCTTCTCAATATCATCAGCCATCAAACTTATTGTAATGCCAACAATCTCCCCCTTTGGCATTGATGGCAATACCAACTTGATTTATTCCAATTGATTCAAACTGTTGTTATTCCTCTCCTGTTATCCTTGAGTTGTAAACTTGTCTTGTAATCTTCTGTTATTAGTCTTCTCCCTTTTGAGTTGTAACAATTATCTCCCCCTTTGACAACAATGCCAAAAGTAAGACTGATCCATAATTACTCCCCCTGTGAAGTAATTTCCTTGCAGTTCAAACATATACAAATGTATCTTGGTCAGAGCAACTTGTCTTCATTCACTATTTCCTGCACAACTTTAGACATCCTTCTAAAGTGTGTAAATCAACATCAACTTACAAATAGTATTCTTTGGAGTCATAGAATTGATGCTGTCACCGAACTCTGTTAGTGAGTGCTAGATAGGGGTAGGACCCCTAACTTACTTCTGAGATACTCAAAAGTGTCCCTTGGCAGTGGCTTTGTGAAGATGTATGTGATTTGTTCCTTTATGCTAACATATTCCAGCACAACATTCTTTTCTTGAACTTCTTCTCTAAGATAATGATACTTTATAGAGATATGTTTTGTCTTAGAGTGCGTTACCAGATTCTTTGAAATGTTAATAGCACTTGTATTATCGCAAAATATAGTTATTGGCTCGGTAATTGTCTCATTCATTCCTTCCAACAATTGTTTGATCCATGCTATATTGGTACAATTCAATGCTGCAACGACATATTCAGCTTCAGCTGTTGACTGTGAAATGCATCCTTGTTTCTTCCTAAGCCAACTTACTAGTCTTTCTCCCAAAAAGAAAGCTCCACCGCTTGTGCTTTTCCTGTCATCAATATTTCCTGCCCAATCAGCATTAGTATAGACTTTTAAGTCAAAATCATTCCTCTTTTCATATAGTAGACCATAATCTTCAGTGCCTCTCAAATATCTGAAAATTCTCTTGACTGTTGTCATATGAGTTTCTTTGGGATCTACAGAAAATCTTGCAGCTATACCTACTGCATGTGCTATATCAGGCCTGCTGTGAACTACATATTGTAACTTTCCAATCATAGATCATTAAAGTGTCTCATCAACAGATGCAGATTCATCATTCTTTGATAGTTTACAATTAGTAGTCATAGGAGTACTTACAGGTTTAGAATCCTCCATTCCAAATTTCTTCAATTTTTTTTTTATATACTTGGATTGAGTAATGAAAATCCCATTTTTCATTTGCAGTATTTGTAAACCTATAAAATACTTTATCTCACCGATTAATGACATCTCAAATTCTTTGCACATTTCATTTCCAAAGTTCTTACATAAAGAATCATTTCCACAAAAAATAATATCATCAACAAATATGGCTGACATCAGTATTCCACTCTCATCATTCTTCATATACATGTTGTTGTTCTCACTAGTCCTCATAAATCCAATCTTTAATAATTAAGAGTGCAACCTTTCATACCATGCTCTAGGTGCTTGCTTTAGACCATATAAAGCTTTGTTCAACTTACATACCTGATCTTTATTTTTCTCTTCAATAAATCCTTCAGGCTGTTCAATATAGACTTCTTCTTCTAGTATACCATTCAAAAATGCAGATTTAACATCCATTTGATATACCTTGAAATTTTTGTAAGCAACATATGCCAACAATGTTCTTACTCCTTCAAGTCTTGCTACAGGTGCAAAAGTTTCTCCATAGTCTATTCCTTCTTCTTGAGCATAACCTTTGTAAACTAGCCTTGCTTTATTCCGAATGACCTCACCTTTTTCATTTAGCTTATTCCTGAAAATCCACTTTGTACCGATTACATTTTTCTCTTTTGGTCTTGGGTCTAGTGTCCATGTTTCATTTTTCTTGATTTGATCAATCTCTTCTGTCATAGCATTTACCCAATATTCATTGCTTAATGCCTCTTTTACTATCCTCGATTCAAATTCGGATATCAAACATGTGTTGTGTCTCAGTTTGTTCCTTGTCATCACTGGAGCATCCTTATCTCCTATAATATGACTTGATGCATGATTTCTTCTGACATATTTTGCTAATATAGGCTCGGTAGGCTCTATATGATCTTCTTCATCACTCGGTAGCTGAGTAATTTCTTCATTGGCTTTCTTGGTAAAACTTGTCGGTTGTATATATACAAACTCTTCATAATCTTCTAGTTCTTTGGAGTTTCCTTCATCATTCCTTTTTGCAAATTCATCAATTTTCACATTTGCGCTTTCCACAATTTTGTTAGATGATTTGATCAGACATTTAAATGCTTTACTCCTAGAGGAATAACCAAGAAATGTTCCTTCCTCGCTTTTTTGATCAAATTTTCCATTTCTATCATCTTTGTGAACATAACATCTACTTCCAAATATTTTAAAATAACTTACATTTGGTTTCTTGTCATACCAGATTTCATAAGGTGTCTTCACAATTCCTTTCTTCAGTTGTACTCGATTCAAGGTGTAAACTGTAGTGCTTATTGCTTATCTCCAAAATATTTGAGGTACTCTCTTTTCTATCATCAAAGTTCTAGCACAATCTACAATTGATCCGTTCCTTCTTTCAGCTATTCCATTTCATTGTGGTGTCCTTGGTGCTGACACTTGTCTCTTTATACCATGATCATTGCAAAATAAGTTAAATTCATCATAAATGAATTCTCCTCCTCTATCAGTTCTAAGACATTTCAACTGTCTTCCTATTTCTTTTTCAACTCTTGCCTTATACCATTTGAACATTTGAAAAGCTTCTGATTTCTCTATTAGAAACATAACTGAAATCATCCTTGAGTAATCATCCACAAATAATATGAAGTATTTATCACCATAGTAACTTTGAACTTTCATGGGACCACAAAGATCAGTGTGTACAAGATCTAAAATTCCTTTAGAAGTGTAAGACTTACTTGTAAAGCTTGATTTTGTCATCTTACCCATATGGCATCCTCGACATATTGCATTCTCAGGTTTTTCCAAGCTCGGTAGACCTCTTACACGATGCTTCTTACTTATTTTGATCAGATTATCAAAATTTACATGACAAAACCTTATATGCCATAACCAGGTATCTTCTATTTTTGCATACAGATAATTGTTCTGAGTTGAGTCAAGGTGAAATGTATTACCTCTTGTTTGAGTCCCGGTAGTAGCCAACTTTCCATGTTTGTCATCAATTTTGACAATTCCTTTCTGAAATTCTATTTGGTATCCTGTATTATTTAGCTGTGGTACACTCAATAAATTGTATTTCAGACCTTCAACCCAATATACATCATCACATTTAGCATTGTCAAGAAGTGTAATTGAACCTTTACCTTTCACAGGACATGGTGCATCATTACCAAATCTTACATGACCTCCATCATAATCTTCTAATTTAACAAACTTGTGTTTATCACCTGTCATGTGATGTGAGCATCCACTATCTATGATCCAAGAATCATTTTTATTTATGTGTGATAGTAAGGCTTTTTCTTCATACCTTTCTTCATCTAATCCATCTTTGATAGCCACATATACAACTTCCTCAGTCTCATTCTCATCAGATTTATCATCATTGGATTCCTCATCAGCTACTAGGCATGTCTTTCTTTCCCTCCTCCTGAAGTCTCGGTGCCTTCTGTATTGGTTGTCTTTCTGTCTATCATCTCGGTATTCTTTCTTTTCATCATCTTTGTTAGGACAGTTAGAAGCCATATGTCCAATTTTATCACAGTTAAAACATTTTAAAGGTAACTTCCCTTTATACTTACCTTTGCCTCTCGGTAACCTTCTGGCCAATAATGCTTCAAACTCTTCTTGCTTTCTGATTTCCTCATATATTTTGTGTACTTCTTCCATGTTTTTTTGAAATCTCTCACTTGCTCCACTGTGATTTCCTTCAACATACTTAGACATTCTATCATTATAATCTTCAGATTCACTGAGATGAAAAGAACTGAATGCAGATTCAACTTTGTTTACCGAAGACTCACTGCTATCAAAATTACTTAAATCAAAAGCATGTAGCTTACCGATAGTAGCATCCAAAGAGACTAGCATGTTTGGTATAGACCTCAATTCATTAATTGCAGAGACTCTAATGGAATAAGGAGGTAGAAGTGTTCTCAACAACTTACTTGTTACATCCTTTTCTTCAATAGTTCCTCCTGCTCCTTTGATTTGATTGATAGTTTCCTTTAACCTTGTACTGTATTGGATTATGTTCTCACCTTCACTCATTCTCATGGATTCAAGTTGTCCTCTTAGACTATCTTCTTTTGCTCTTTGAACATGTTCATCTCCACCATACATAGATGTAAGCTTATTCCACATTGCTTTGGCATCATTACAACCTTCTAGATCATTAAACTCTAAGTCGGTCAAAGCTGATGTTATCTCTATCATTGCTTGAATGTGTTCTTACTTTGCCTCTATTTCTTCCATTGTCATAGGGTAGGTGCTAGGTGCAATGTAATCATTCTCTAGATAATATGTTGCATATTCTCCAATTCCTCATAAGTGACACTTCATCCTTTTCTGCCATGTGGTGAAACTTGACTTGTTCAGCTTTGGTGCATCCTTTTTATACATCTTCGAATCTTGCCTCAAGTACCTTTAAAATTTTCTTCTGGAGCCAAGCTTTGATACCAATTGTTAGTTAGATGAGAGGGGGGGGTGAATCAGATAATCTCAATAATGATTACTCTAATCATATTCAATCTTGGTAGCATTTACTTGATATGCAACTTATGACTATAAATCATTCAAACTCAAACAAATAAACATGAAACATTAAATAACATTTGACACCAGATTTAACGTGGAAACCCTAATAGGGAAAAACCACTGTGGGATTTCAGACCCACAAGAAAATATACTCTTCTAGAGTATGCTCAGTAAAAGCAAATCCTGTTAAAGATTACATACACATTGCTAGATGTGACCCAGTCAAGGGATTTCCCTCAAATCTGTTAGAATCTTCACTTTGTTAGAAGTGACCTTGTCAAAGGATTTCAAACACTCATTTAGAATGTTACCTTCCAAGAGGATTTACAAATAAGACTGTTAAGTCCACTCGGTTAAGAGATTTCTTGTCACTTACAAAAATAAATAATAGTAATAAAATATATCTGCAACTTCACATCTAAAATGTTAAAGCAGATTCTATGTGCTCAATGTGCTCAAGATAATCTTGTCATAAGACTTATCTTTCTCCTTGCTAGGCTTCTCAATCTATTCTTCAATCAGATCTTCAATCTTCTGTATCGGTAATCACCTCTGTAGCATCACTGTGCTTCAGTTTGCCCGCATACTTTGTTCAACAACATTACTTTATTTATAAGCAATTCTCAACCGCTTAATCTCCTTAATAACATTTCCCATGATTAATCTTAGCCATCAGATCTTCAAACTTGACTAGGTTCATTGTATCCTTTGATCTGAAAAACATTTTATCTTGCCTTGAAACTTGTATACCTTTCTTGGTACTTGTGCTCGGTTAGGACCGCTCAATCTATGTTGTAGATCTTACTCTTGAATTTTAATTACCGTTGATCCTTAACAAACTTCTTGCACAACATTCCTATCTTCAATAAACCTCCAGCTCATTCGCATCCTTCATTTAATAATGTATACACTTATTTAATGCATTCTGTTATTGCTTGGTTGATACTCAGTAAATACTGAACTTTACTCGGTAGACATTCTCTTCTCGGTGACTTTTTCTTTCATTAACCGACATCGGTAACCTTGGAGTTTACCGACTAGCTCCTTGCTTGGTAAAATAGAATAGTATCAAACCTTTACTCATTCTATTACATGAAATCTTTTCCCCTTCTTGTTCAGTCTTCGAATACATATATATAGGATATCAAAACAATCAAAACATCATAATCTCATCACTGTCTAACTCGGTAATAGTTGCCCATTGAATAACTTATTACTCCCCTTCATTTTCACATTCTTTTTGTGTCACTTACCGACATCTTTATACTCATCAAAACATACTTTTTAAGATATGGCAACATCATATTGAATCAGAAAATCAATTGCTTGACATTAATGACAAAATAATAATATTAAGACAATAATCATCCTTTATCAATTATATCATTCATCTCCAACAACCTTCTCAATATCATCAGCCATCAAACTTATTGTAATGCCAACAATTAGGGTGCAGATCATGTTTACTTGCTCATATGTATCATGAGATGCACGAGATTGTGTATCGGGAGGGGAAAAGCATGGCAGCAGGTGTTTTAGTTCTACAGATATGGGCATGGGAGCACATCCCAGTATGAAGACCGATAGTAGATGATTGTCAGAGGCGCACCAGCCTACTGTATGTCATTATTCTAGTTATATTACTCAACCCCACCTGGGAAAGACTGACTATTGGAGGAGGTAGTTGGATGATTTGATTGTTGTAGTATGGAGACCGTATAGGGGTCTAGAGCTGTGGGATGATTGGAGAGCTTAGAGGAAGGACATGTTCATGACTCAACCTCTCATTGGCAGATTAGTGTCTATTATTGAGCAGTTTGTAGTATCTAGAGTGATGAGGCAGTATGGGAGACCATCGAGTATATCCCAGGAGTTCACAACCTATGCCTGGTATGGAGAGGAGGAGAGATGATGATGGGCATCGAGACTGTCATATGTGTTGAGCATGTAGGAGTTAGTGGGTTTACAACCGCAAAGATGGGATTACTTAGAGGATGTTGCAAACGCGGGAGCATTGCCCCAGTATAGAGATTGGTTTCAGAGATATCCTTTTCCTTAGTTTACAGATCCCAGAGAGCATGCACCTCTTATAGAGGAGGTTGAGGATGAGACACTAACATAGGTACTAGGTTAGGTACAGGGATGAGGGTAGGTACAGGGATAGAGAGCGGATGTACTTAGGTGAGTAGGCGGTGATCCTGGTGCTAGTAGCAGCAAGGTACCATCTTGAGTTAGACAATGACAGAGAGGGGAGGGTGGATCCTTAGGAGCTGTTGGGGTTGAGGTTGGTGGTGCTAGGGAAGCAAAGGGTGGAGGTGAGGAGAAGAGAGCGGCTCCTAGGTAGGTTAGGTAGCAAAGAGATGAGAAGGGAGGCAGAGAGGGAGATGCTAGGAGAGAGAAGGGAGTACCAAACATAGTACGATCTTTGAGATCGAGGTTGACACGTTTGCAGTCATAGTTGACAGTGACGCATACGCAGCTTGCAGAGCAAGACCGACAACTTACAAAGGTCAAAGCAGAGCATGATTGACAACTTGCCGAGGTGAGAGCAAAGTGTGATGCTCTTCAGCGAGAGGTTTTGCATCAGACGAGTTGTACAACCTATTATGTCGCAGCTTATAGTGTAGTGGTCCCAGTAGCGCAATAGGTTGTTCTGTATTCTCAATATATGGCTCGATTTGAGGGAGCTAGGGCACCCAGATAGGATATTGGTCAGCAGGCACCACCTCCTCCACCTGATGATGAGGGAGAGGTAGAGAGCTAGATTTGTTATATCTCCTAGATTTTGTTATATACCCCATTTTTGTAGCCTATACAATTCTTGCTCTGATGAGACATTGTATATGACAATTGATATCATTTGTACTCAGAGACATTAACAATATATACGAGCTCTTGATTTGATTTCATCGTACTTGTGTTGATTGATTATAAGATGTTGTATATGCTTTATTATATATGTATGCATATCTTTTCAGTATGGATGAATGTAATGCAGGTGAATATGGATGTTGGTTTTTTTGTCTTTTTCATATGCAAATAAATGATGAAAATGAGTAACTAGTAATGCAAATGTTTAGTTTTTTTTTTATGCAATGATATGAATGCAAATAAGTATATAATGAAATGTATGGATCTATATAAGATGCTCATGTATGCAGCTAACATCTCAATACACAAGTACTCGATCAGAGAAACAATGATGATTAAGATACCACTTAGCTGAGAAATGATGATTGCTTCAGACTCTCATTCAAAAGATAAAGAGATCATTGTTATCATGCCGAAATCACTCGAAATGCATAAAATTTAAAATGAATGCAATCTAAACCTAGTCACTGGATTTGTTATGCTTAATTTTCATCACTGAGCGTTTTACAAATATAATAGGCAAAATAGAGTTCTTTTCTTTTCATATGCAATATTAATTATCTTGTCCACAATGACCCTTTTTTCATTCATATCCTTGGACAGATTACACATGCATCTAGATTGCACATTAAAGAAATTCCCTCAAAATAGACAAAGAAATGACTCCAACCTCCCTTTAGCATACAAATAAGCAGAGTCGAGATATGTGTGGCAATTTCACCTTGATTATCACAGACACCCAACTGATTAGATGTTTCTAGATCATCATAATCGTTCCTACAAGCAGAAAATAAAGAAAAGTATTATGCCCCCAATCCTTGCTCCTCTTAGTCAAGATAGGCTTCCTCAAGTTACTCAGAGGGAATAATAATTGAAAACCAATTTAAAAGACAACACACAAAGAAAATTTTAATCATATCTCAAACAGTTTAGTGATTGTTTTTAGTAGTCTTGTTTTGCTTGTTTACTTAGTGATAACTCTTCAGTAGTTTGGAGACAGGTGTCTCACTCAGAGTGGATGACCTGGTACTACCAACAAAAAGATGACTTGGTTGATACTGCTTAGGACATGTAGATTGATTAGTCGATTACTCTAAGACTAGGACATTGATTGGTTTCAAGCCATGAGGTTTCCAAAAGAACCATATGTCACAAAAGCGACTAAAATATATGTACAAGTGAAAGCAAACATGCAGGAAAGCGGGAATGAAAATGGGAAATGCTAAATTTGCGTTGATGGATGGATCGCTTGAGTAAAAGAGGTGCCTGTTTACCAGGTTTTCACCTGCTTGGCAAAGATCCTTTCTTTTCTTTCTTTCTTTTTTTTTGGGAAATTTTATGTTGTACAAGTTGCTGGAGCAGAGAATACTAAGTGAAGAATTTATTCAAGTGGATGGTGTTGATTGGTTCACGAAGCTATTTTCCTTCTGATGTTGAGAGTTGATAGGCACAAGAGCCAAAGACTACAGTAACAATGTAGGGACCCAGCCAGTTGGGTTCAAACCTCCCTTTGTTGTCTCGAAATTGTTGATTTTTAGGATTTTCTCTCAAAACAAGGTCACCAACCTGAAATTCTCTTTGTAGAACTTTCTTGTTATAACCTATAGACATTCTCTTTTGGTAGGCTCTCAGAAGATCAAACGCCACTTGTCGACGTTCATCCAGCAACTCGAGTTCTTGCAATCTAGATATTCTGTAGTCTTCATCAGTAATAAGACCTTGCAAGGAAACTCTCAAAGAAGGTATTTCCACCTCAATAGGCAAGATTGCTTCGGACCCATACACCAAAGAAAAAGGTGTAGCCCCTGTAGGTGTTCTGATACTTGTTCTATAAGCCCATAATGCAGGATTAAGCTGCAGATGCCAATCCTTTCCAGATTTGTTTACCGTTTTGTGTAAGATAGTCAGTAGATTTTTGTTAGATGCTTCAGCTTGTCCATTACCTCGAGGGTAGTATATGGATGACCAGTGATGTTTGATTTTGAACTTTTCACAGAGCTCATCTAGATCTTTGTTTTTGAACTGCCCTCCATTGTCAGTCACAATTGAAGAAGGTATCCCATACCCGCAAATGATATAGTTAAGGATGAACATAGCTACTTGTTTATCGGTTGCTTTGATTAGCGGAACTGCTTCTACCCACTTAGTGAAGTACTCAGTGACAATTATGATAAACTTGTGTCCGTTAGATGATGCAGGATATATTTGGCCAATGAGATCAAATGCCCATTGTTGAAAAGGCCAATGTGTGGTGAAAGGTATGAGATCCCTTGCTGGAGCATGTATGAGATTCCCATGTAGCTGACACTTCTCACAAGTTTTAGCAAATTTTATAGCATCTTTCTCCATATCTAGCCAGTAGTAGCCAACCCTTAGCATTTTTTGATCTAAAGTTAGACCATTTGAATGAGATCCACAAATACCTTCATGGACTTTGGATAATGCGCGTTGGGACTCTTCAGTTTCTAGACACCTAAACAAAGTACTATCCAAACCTCACCTATACAAATCATTAACGATGATGACATACCATGAAGTATTTCAAATAAGGTTTCTTTTCTCATTACGGGTAAGATTAGCAGGGATAATTTGGTCATGCAAGTATGAGTAAATATGGCTATAGTGAGACGAATCATGTCCAATGATAGAACATACCATCTGAGACTTAGGGGAATCATAAACAAGATAATGTAATTCTTCCACCAGGAACTCAAAGCGGAACTTAGATTCTTGTAGCTGTGGTATAGATGCCAAGGTAGCCATAACATCTGTTGCTCTATTTGTTGATCTGGGAATTTGTTGAAATGATACAAAGGTAAAGTATTTCTTGAGGTCATCAACCATTCTCTTGTAGGGCATCAATTTCTCATCTCGAGTCTGATATATATCATTGATTTGGTTGATAATCAACTAAGAGTCTCCATAGATGTGTAACTCAACAACCTTGCATTCGATAGCCAAATTGATCCCATTTACTAAAGATTCATATTCCACAATATTGTTTGTGCAAGGAAAGAGAATCTTGTAAGCTTTTGGGATTGAATATCTTTGAGGAGTGATAAAAATTATTCCAGCACTAGAACCATGTTGAGTGAAAGACCCACAAAGAACATTTTCCATGATCGCTGAGTAAGGTGCATGATAGATTCATTCGGAAATTCTATGTGCAAAGGTTGATTGTCTTCAAGCGGAGCATCAACAAGTTGATCTGCAATGACCTATCCTTTGATAGCTTTGCATTCTATATATTCAATATCAAATTCTGTAAGAATCATAACCCATTTAGCCAATCTTCCTGTAAGTGTTGCTTTGCTGAGAAGGTATTTGAGCGGATCAATCTTATCCACCAAGTTGATAGAATGTGCTGACATGTAGTGTCTTAATTTTTGTGATGCAAAGACTAATGCAAAACAAGATTTTTCTATGATAGTATTGTTCATCTCATAGGACACCAAGGTTGTGTTGATATAATATATAGCTCTTTCCTTTTTATTCTCATCCTGTTGTGCCAAAAGTGCCCCCGGTGATGTATCTATAGCTGATATGTAGAGAATCAAGGGCTTGCCTTGAATTGGTGGCATCAATATGGGTGGATTAGAAAGATATTCCTTGATTTTCTTTAGATGTTGTTCACAATCTTCATCCCAGTTGTATTTGACTCCTTTTCGTAATGCCTTTGTGAATGGTTGAGCCTTATCTGGTAGCTCAGAAATAAAGCATCTTATTGATTGGATCCGCCCTTGTAAACTTCTCATTTGATTGATATTCTTTGGAGGTGGCATTTCCATGATAGCTTTAACTTTTTTTTGGATCTACTTCAATCCCTATCACTGAAACAAAATATCCTAGGAGCTTACCAGATGTAACCCCAAATGCACATTTCCTGGGATTTAATCTGAGTTTTAATTTTTCCATCCTGTCTAATATTGGACCTAGTTCTGATAGATGTGTTGATATTTTCATGGACTTAACTAGAGTGTCATCAACATAATCTTCCATATTTTTGTGCATCATATCATGAAAAATTATTGTTACAACTCTTTGATAAGTAGAACCAGTATTCTTTAAGCCAAAGGGAATTACGTTCTAGCAGAAGGTTCCCCATGCACAAGTGAATGCCATTTTATCTTGATCCTCAGGTGCAATTTTGATCTGATTGTATCCTGAAAAAACCATCCATTAAAGAGTACATTTCATATCTCGTAGTCGTATCCACGATCATGTTTATGTTGGGTAGTGGAAAATCACCTTTTGGACAAGATTTGTTTAAATCTCTGAAATCAGTGCAAACGCAGATTGATTTGTTAGGTTTAGAAATAGGTACAATATTAGATATCCATTCAACATAATCAATTGCTTTGATGAATCCAACTTTTAGCAATTTTTCTAGCTCAACCTTAACAAGTAATGCAACATGAGGATGCATTTTTCGAAGTTTTTGCTTAACAGGTTTAACTCCGGGAGTGATAGAAAGATGATGCATTATGAGGTCAGGATCCAGACCCGACAAATCAACATATGTCCATGCAAAATTGATCTTCTTTTTCATGAAAAAATCAGCAAATTCTTTTAGTTCTTCAGCTGACAAGGATTAAGCTACATGTATGGTGTGCTAAGCTTCTTTTGTTCCAATGTTTACTGGTTGTGTAGGTTCAATTAGAACTGATCATTGCTCTTGAAAGTGATCAGGCAAAATGTCAAGTATCTCACCTTCAGGAGCCTCAGAGAGGTTTTCACCATTAGGTACCTCCTTTATTTTTACTATTTTTGATTTTGACACCGCCATAGTGTGGTTTTCGCCATCAGAACTCTTATTTTTCTTCTTTTGATTTTTGCGACTAAGATACTTGACATTTGCTGCTGTCATGTTCTCACTTTGTTCATTGGTGGAAGAGTCCATTGGTTCAACTGCATCAAGATAACAGGCTAATGTATAGTCATTAACAAAGGTAGGTATATTCAAAGGTTGATCTTGGAGGGTACAGTCAATAAGTTCAGGATGTACCAGGGATAAATTTTTAACAGGTTCAAGGGAATTCATGGTATTATCATCATAACCTCGGACTGAACAAGTCAAGTTTTAGAAGACTACCTTGCGTAAGTGTCTCGAGACCAGGAAGAGTTACAACATGATTATCGAAGTGTACATTAATATTTAGGGGACCTAACCCAACAAACCTACCACTAGCACCATCTTCTACCTCGAACTGGACTACATATCATGGTTTGACAGTAACAAGGTCAGCAGACAGAGTCTTGACATTCATGAAAAAGTTGTCATAGTTTGGTGTCGAATAGGCAGTGTCAACCGGTACGAAGGAGAAAAGCAGCATAACACACTCTTACTAGTCTTCATTTTTGTCAAACCGACAATCGATATCTTGTGTGAATCGGTAATACTCTGTGATGAGTTACCAACCGACATTTTGTGATGAGTTACCAACCCACCGATTGATTGACGATGTCGACACATTGACGGTGTTTTTTGTGTCATGTTACTAATTATGTCTAGATTCATTGAACCTAGGAAATTATAATGTAATCCTATTGGACTGACATGAAATCAGATTCCTTTAAAAGGACATCATGTCTAGGGTTTTAAGTTGTTGCTAAAAGGTTTATGTTGTGCTAGGGTTTGAGGTGATTGTTGAGTTGTTGAAGCACGATCTTATCTGAGAAGATCAAGTTGTAAGTGAGAGAGACAAAGAAGACTAAAGTAATGTTGAAGTGCATTAGCAACGAACTATACTGGATCTAATCAAGTAGTCTGTGCTATTGGATAGATCAAACACTTGTTGATTACTCACATCTTTGACAAGTCTGTAGCCCTTAATCGGGTAGGCCCAAAAGCCTTTGTAAAATCCTCTAACAAGGTGGTTCACTTCTGTGAATCTAAAATCCTCTAACAAGGTAGTCCTTAATCGGACTTATCTCCTAACAGAGATTGAGATTCCTAACAGGATCTGTTCTGGTGAAGAACATTGTAAGACCTTAACCAGTCTGACCTTAATCGGTCTGGTTTCTATTCTGCAGATAGTGATTTGTGAGTTCCATCTCACTGTGGTTTTTCCCAGTTGGGTTTCCACGTCAAATATCTTGTGTTATGGTTGTATTGCTTTTGTGGGTGAATGCTTTATTTGCACTTTGGTTTGCATGTGTGATAACCGGTCTGTCTGTTAGATTGTTTTACCGGTTTGCCTTTAGACAGTTTAAGTGTTTTAGTGCATTGATTTTTGGCATACTAATTCACCCCCCCTCTTAGTATTCATCACCTTGATGACTCTGTTAGTCTCTGTCATCTTTTCCATTCAACTTCCTCTTGACTAATTATCGACCCTACTTCTATAGCCTCCAATTCTTCATTTGTAGTCCCATACCTGATTGGATCTATCTCATTAGAGGGAGATATGGTAGGTGAATAATTTTCTTGTGCTCTTTCTTCTTTCAGCTATTGTTCATAGTCTTCTTGTCTTTTTAGTTTGATTTCCTCTATTTACTTTTGCAGCTTCAAGTGTATTATCTCTTGTGCTTCATCTATGATATCACTAGGTTCTTCGGGAGTGTCTTCAGTAGATGTATCTGATAGTTGATTTGGACCCCATTCATACTCATTCAAGTTAGTTTCTGAATTATCTATTTGCATTCTACCTGTGTATGTGACCAGAATGTTCAGTGGTGCAAACAACTCTTTTATTCCTTCAATTTCTTCTCTCATGTATTCTGGGATTTCTACTCCTTGTAGTGTTATTGCTGATACAATTGGAACTTTATTGCCAGCTGCTTCTTCTCTCTTGATTGCCAATTCTTCTTATTCATTTTCATACTCTTCCTGAGTTTGTTGAGTATTTACTTCCTGTGATGTTGAAGGTAGTATCTTTTTCCTCCACTTAGACTGATGATGAGAAGTATGTTTATGATCTGTTGACTCTCCTAGACTATAGCCAAGTCCAGCTTTATCATTTGTAGACTTAGTTTGTAGCTGAATAGGTTCAACAATACCTTCTTGACGCTTGCCTAGAGGACTGATACTTGAATATCCCATGCGGTGAATCATCTTATAGCTTGGACCATATTGTTCAGGGGAAATCTCACAGTGTTGCACTTCTTTATTGTCACTATCTTCTTTGAAAAGGCATTTGAGAACAACATCCTCTTCTATTTCATCTGCAAGGGAAGTAGAGGAATGTACAAAAATACCATCATAAATGAAATTTGGAGTCGAAGTTTGTGGCTTCATAGCCTCTGATGGTTTTCTAGACTATCTTGGTGATGGAGGAAGAGACATTAGTGAAAGTACAGATTCTATTTTGTATCCATCCATTCCGGTATCTGTGATTTTCAATTTCTTTTCTAAATATTTCATCAAAGTTTCTGAACTTTCAGCTATAGAGGCTGCTCTATTATGAGGAACAAAGGTATCAACACATTGTTTTAATTCACTATAGGTGTAACTTGTATCAATAGGAATACTGACTTCAACTCGATTATAAGGAAATTTCAAGCATTGATGATAGGTAGATGGTATTGATTGTATTTCGTGAATCCATGGCTTGCCCAACAAGATGTTGTATGAAAGAGGAAGATCAAGTACCTAAAAAATAATGTCTCTTTCCACAGGTCCTATCCTGATTGGTAATAGTACTAGATGTTCTTTCTTCTTCATCATAAGCTTTGATTGTTATTTTCTTTGCTGGGTCAATGACATTTTTTAGAAAATCCCAACTATGTCAGTAGATTGTAGGTACAAATATTCAACCTACCGCCTCCATCTATCAAAACACATTTGACTCGGTGCTTATGGATCATAGCTTCGATGTGTAATGGCTAGTTATGTGGGTGATTCAGTAAATTGTCATCTTCTTCAGAGAAGGTGAGGTAATGAGGTGAAGTCAGGTGACCCACCATAGATTAAAACTGATCTACATCTAATTCTTTGGGGATATTAGTAGCGAGAAAAGCTTTGTCTAGGATCTCTCTATGAGTAGAAGAGATCTTAAGCAGTTCCAAAATGGAGATTTGAGTGGTAGTTCGTTTCAATTGTTCGACAATGCTATAACCAGGAGAGAATGATGAAGACAACTGCTTAGATTTAGTCATGATTGTATCTGGTTGTCTGTTTGAAGGAGTCGGTAGGTTTGATGTTGCTTGATCAGGAGTTGAGGAACTAGCTCCTTTGAGAGTAACCTTCTTTTGAGCGCAGGTCACAACATTTGCAGTTTGTGTTTTATTTTTTTTGTATTTGATTATGATCACGTTGCAATACTCAGATTGGGAAGATTCAATCATGTTGATCATATTGTCATTGTTAGTGTAGGTGTAATTGACTTTGGCACCTCCCTTGGATTTTGAAGAGTCGCCTTGTTCATAAGCAGGTAAGGGATCTTTAAAATCTTTGTGATCATCATTAGTCATGTGATTTCCAACAACAATTTTGATAGCATCAATGAGGTATTGGATCTCATGTTTGAGTTTCATGCACAGTATTCATTTTCCCTCCACCATTTGGGTTTAACTTCCGGATCATATGGTCTAGAGCTGTCTGGCAATGTTATCAAATTATTTGCCAATAAAGTCTTAAAAGCCGATTCATATGATTCTTCTAGAGGAGTGAAATCGTGTTTAGGCTTTGAAAGCCAAGGTTTCTCTTTAAACAACACTTTTGATTTCTTCAAAAGGTTTTTTGCCGCAGTTTCAACTGCTTTGAGTGCTTGTGTGCCACTAGCCAGATTAAATATTATGGGTTTTGACTTTGTTTTATTAGTGTCTATCATTGCATCATTAACAATGTTTCTATTGTTATCTTTGTCGTATTTCCAGTATTTGTTTTTTTCTTTGGAACTACAGCCTTGTTGTGTTTCTTTCCAAAGTAGTATATCTCCTTTCTTTATAAGCACATCTTCCATTCCGAGGGCACTATCTACCATTTTGTTAGATAAAAGGTATAATTGCATTTCAATTCAGGGATCAGGTTATTGACAAAAATGTCCATCTTCTCATAATTTGGAATAGGCCATGATTATCTAGAGAACATTTTTCTCCAACGTTGAAGAAAAGTGAGAAAAGGTTCTCCTGTTTTCTGTTTGGTATTACAAAGATCGATCATAGTGACTAGATGACAAATATTATAGGAGTATTGTTGGAGAAACAATTTGACTAATTCCTCAAAAGTTTTAATTCCCATAGGTAGGCTTGAAAACCATTCCATAGCTTGTCCTCCTAAACTCCTTGGGAAAAGGTACATGAGATATGTTTGTTCGTGCATGAACTCCATACATAAAGCACAAAATTCTTTGACATGGTCTTGAGGATCTGCATTACCATCATATTTTTCAAACTTAGGAATCTCCACTCTTGAAGGAAATGGAGGCATGTAAATATTTTTGGCAAATGGGAACGAGCATATTATGTCTAATGAATATTGTTTTGATGATTTATCCTTGTTTTTCATTTCTGCGATTTTAGTCTATAATGCTTGCAATTGTTTGTTTACCAGTGCTAAGGGTGTCTCTTCCTCTTTAGTGATAAGGGTTTCCATGTTATAATCAACAGGAAGTTTAGCACCTTGTTTTGTTATCTCTAGAAAATAATCTTCATCTTCTCTAGCCATGATAATCTTCATCATTTTTTGAAAAGCTTTATCCTTTTGATAGCTATTTATAACAACTTCTGTAGGTTCAAAGGCTTCAGACTCGCTAGATGAGGAATCACTATCATTATCATGGGTACTGAGATTGTCATAAGTGTCATGTTTAGCAGCTTGTCTTTCTTGCCTTTCTCCAGACATGATGGGAGATAAGGTTTGATAAAAAAAAGGTAAATTTGACGATGAAGATTTATTAGAAATAGGGTCTTCTATGAAGAATGAATTTTCTTTTAATAAAAAGGATGATCCTTTACCTTTGGTATCTTTCTTGTGAGAACTTCTAGTTTGAGTATGCATTTATAACTAATATGACTGAGAGCTAGATATGATGCAGAAGTCAAGATTAAATTGAAGCTAGTTGTTCGTTTAACGTAGTGATTGAGAGAAGTAACTAAGATTTAGTCTGGTTTTAGGAATGATCTATCTTGTATAAGATGTGATCTAAGTAACTTAGTTTGATTTAGTTTGATAAGTAGTTAATTGAACTAGCTGAAAGATGATTGAGAAAATTGTGCAGCACAACGACAGGGGTACACTATCAAGATTATTTATGCTCAGGATTATGATGACCAGTTTCATGCTCGTTGTAGACTGATTAGACAAGTTTGACTGTTCTGGAAAAGTGTGTAGATAGACAAGTTTCTGGATTGACAAAATTAGGAATTTGTACGACAAAGTTTTCAGACCCATACGACAATTTAGCAGTTCCTAGACGATAGAGACAGTTTATCACACGAGTTGTTGCCTAAACTCGCACGACAGTTTAATGACCTCCAGACAATAATATGATGAGTATGATGGTTATTCGTATGATAGTATGCTAAGAGCCAGGCGACAATTCTCTAAGAACAAAACGATAATTATGTATACTTGGACAATAATTCTGATAGGGGCAGACGATAATTTTGTATACTCAGATGACAATTCCAACATGGCGAGATGATAAACTGTCAGGACCAGTCTAGACTCGCATGACAATACGTATGTAGCTAGATGATAATTCAGAAGACTTGTATGACAAAGGACTAGACAAAGATGATATTCTGACATGGATAGAGTTTTGACGACTGATAGAGACCAGTTTTTGATAAGGACTTAGTTTTGATGACTAACAAAGACTAGTTTTTGACACGGATAAAGTTTTGATCACTGAGTTGTTGATTGTTTTCTCCAGTTTCACTATTTCAGTTTCAGTTTCAGGGATGAAAACACAATAAACACACAAGATGTATAATGAATTTCAAGCACAACACGCTAACCCTATGGAAGTTGGCTTAGAGAAGAAAACCTTTGCTTGCAGACTTAGGTACACACCCAATAGCTAATTAGAATACGACCGCTGAGTCTCACACAATGGATTCTCAATGTCGTATTAGCTGACTCCAAATGCTAATGGGGGCACGATATGACAAGTATCTTGGGAGAGTTACTATCTCTCTCGCACAAAGATTATCCCCCTTTTAGAGGTGAATCAGGTAGCCTCTATCTTATAGTTCTTAGTCAGGAATTTCGTTCAAAATTACCCCTTGAAGTCACACAAGCATGATTAAGGCCTATAGCCTGTCAAGGTACTGAAACAAGTTGTAGTCACGTAAACATGATTGAGACTGCGAGACCCTACAAAATGCCCGATATGAGAGATCTCAAAGAAAAAACTCTAATAATCCCATCCTATAAGACTTTAATCACCAGAGGCCTATTTATTATAGTGAGTTGGAATGCTCAGGTCCAGCTGTACTCACTTGGGTCGTTCTCACAGGGTGATTACTTTTTCCCACTGTGATAGACCCGCTAAAGGTACACAAATCTCAAACTTAGAAAAAGCCTCAAGGGTCTGAATTTCTGATTGTCTGTACAGACAAGAGCATACTCCCCTACCTCTTAGATTTTTCTAAAAACACAAAAGATAGATTTGTTCATTAACCAGATAGTAATTAAGTGCCTAAAAATGAATTTAAAGAATACATGATGTTCACTTGAATCTCCTTAGGAAACTTACAAAAACAATGAATCAGTAGTCATATTATTTTTGTGCGACAGGCATGTTCTTCGACAAGTGTTTTGCAAAAACTGATTAGGTTGTCAAAATTTCTCAGGCAGATAGACAACAAGCAAGGGTCAACATTAGTACCATAAAAATTTAACAAGAAAAACCCTAAAAATGTAGTCTGTTTTTAATACAAAAATATAGAATACCATATGATTATTCTCACCAGGTCATACGATAATCGCGACGGACAGTACGATATCTGCAGTTTGTCATTCAGTCCTCTGTGAAAACTCGTACAAGTTTTTGCAGAAACTGTACGGACAAAAATCCAAAAAATAAATCTGAAAAAAAAGAAAGTTAATTTGCGAGGCAGAAAGATGTAGTCTTCTACCCCACGGTGGGCGCCAAAAATGTGTGTGTGAAAAGTGGAACAAGTATTTGCAAGCTATAAGACACAACACTTCAATTAAGTCATTGCATGCATGGTTAGACATATATAATCATGAATATGAAAACCATAACAAATTGACCTATTGCCTTCTAAAAGATGCGAGTATAGACTTGCTCTCAAATTTGTATAAGCAATACTAGTGACTAGACTACACCAAGATGAAGGATTTAATCTATATGAGCACAAGATTAAGCTAAATGTATGCAAGATAAGCTAGATATGCAAGATTGAGCTAGATGAATGAATATTAAACTAGATGAATGAATTCTAAGCTAGATGAAATCAAGCAATCATAATTAAACTAAATATGTAAAAAGCTAAACTAAGATGCAATAATATCAAAGCACAATATCTTCAATGACTCCAGAGCAAAAACTACATAATAACAATAAATCTCTAGGGTGTTTTGAATGAGAGATGAAGGCTGAATTTATAGAGACTCAAAAGAGAGACCAACAATCAAGATTGATTAGCAATGAGCGGTTGATATTATTCAAGAAAGAGCACAATTTAGGATAATTGAAATAATTGAGAGATCAGATTCAGTTAATCTTGAGATAGATTCCAATTATAGCTTGATTGAATGCATTCAGATTATAAGTTCGAGTCTGCATTGGAGATTAAATTTAGTTGATTCCATGCACTTGAGATAAAAATAGGTGATTCCATGCACTTTTCTTTAATTTACTCAAGATTTTTATTTAGAAAAAGGCTTTTTAATGCAACTGAACTTATTTTCTCAAAATCTTTGAGTTTTAATTTTAGAGGAAATGATTAATTCAATTTAATTGCTTTTTCCTTTAATTTTTCAAGTTATCTCAATTTTAGGAAAAGAAATATCTTAAGTTTGATTTCTCTTCTCAATTTAATTCTTTTGTTTTGTTTTCAATTTAACTCTTTCTTTTACAGATTAATTCCTCTTTTTGTGATAAATCTCTTTTTGTAAATTAATTCTCTTTTTTGTAATTAATTCTTTTTTTTGTGATTAAATGGTAAATTTATTTATTAATTAAATATGCTAGGATATTTAATTAAATAAATAGGATAATTGATCAAAATGATTTACTTGGAATGATTTAATTAATTAAATAAATATTTAATTAATATAGTGATTTATTTGCCATGGAACATTATTGATTGAAGAATTAATTAATTAGGTGCTCAAGGTTGATTTAATTGCCTTTGGTTAGGACCTTGGTGATGTTGTCGAGATTAGGGGCGCATGGTTTAGATGACCATTTTTAGGGTATTACGGTTACCACTTCATCTTTAGGAGCCCTCTTGGTAGATAATGATGACCAAGGAAGAGAGAGATTAATCTATTATATCAATAGGACATTGGTTGGTTATGAGCTAAACTACACCCCAATAGAGCACACATGTTTGGCAATCATTTTTGTATCTCAGAAACTTTGACATTATATGTTGAGGCATAAAAAAAATCTCATTGCAAAAATTGACCCACTTAGATACCTTTTGAACAAAGTCACTCTCATAGGGAGACTAGCTAAATGGGTAATGATCTTAAGTGACTTTGACATTGAGTACATAGAAAAAAGGGCTTTCAAAGGACAAATTATTGTAGATCAATTGACAGAAGCCCCACTTCAAGAAGATCACCCAATACGGATAGACTTTCCAAATGAATTAGTGTTCACAATAAATATCTCCATACAATGGAAATTGTATTTTGACGAATCCTACACTAATCATGGGGTGGGAGCATGCATCTTATTCATAACACCTTAAGGGGATGCCAATGTCAAAGTTTGATAGAATAAAATTTCTGTCCACAAACAACATAACATAATATGAAGCTTTGATCACTGGGCTTTGCACAAGAATGCAATGGAAAATAAAATATCTTCGTGTTGTTGGAATCAAGGAACACTAAGAGGGGGGTAAATTAGTGTTCTGCAACCTTTAACATTCTTAATTTGATTCTACAACCACTTAATGCAAATAAATAAAAGAAAGATTTAAACACATAAAGCATATATCCACAACACCACAACACCAGGATTTATATGTGGATAACTTGGTTAAGGGAAAAACCACAGTTGGATTGAGACCCATAATATTAATATACTCTATTAGAAGTATAGAAATATTACATAAGGAGAATGCACATTCATTCAGACACATTACCTAGAGCACACTGCTCAAATTACAATAAGGGCTACAATCTCGGAAAGCTCACAACCTTATAAAATGATTACAAAGATTACAAGAAGGCTTGAACTATTGAATATCATCAACAAATGCCTGAGTATAGTTCTAATTGAGCATAAAATACATAATATTACTCTGCTCTGCTATATTGCTTTGTTTTGCTGTTCTACATTATACTGGAGCACAAAATCCTTCACTTGCACAAGTGAAACTGCACACAATCACTCACAACCACTTTCCACACAACCATCGATACCCAAAATGATCATATCAATCGCTCTTTTATATCTGCAACATCAAATTAGATCTTTTTACATGTCGGCCCAAAAGTGCATAACACACAAATGAAATGTGTATACCAAGTCGGCTCAATTTGAATCACAACAATCATGTCGACCAAAAAGAATTGTCCACACACTTCCCACATGTTGGCTAAACATCCTCAAACACAATTACAACCACCAAAATTACTTTGCACGATCTGTACAACAAATATCCACACGTTACTACTAATGAACACTGTTCTAACCAAAAACCTATACACCAGACCTTCCAAATTACTCAAGAATCATCACTGGAGGCCACAAACCTGGAATAAGGTAGATTACACATCCATAATTATTCTTCAAGATCCGAAACAAAAAAATTTAAACCAAAATACTGTACACTGTCGAATGTCATATTCAAACTCACCGGACCTTACCATACCTTAATTTGTCTTCCGATATGAACAAATTATGATATGTGAATGGAATATCTGACTCCAGTTTCCATCAATGAAAACATCTAATCATCTATGCAGTGTCTCTTGCCAACAATCTCCCCTTTTGGCATTGATGGCAACACTTGGTGAAAAATGACAAGTGTTGGACCAAAACCAAAATGCTATACACTATAATCTAACAACCAGACTCCAAAAATCAACAACTCCCCCTAAGATTATTATAATATTTTTCACTCGCCTACACTCCCCCTTTGACATCAATGGAAAAGATAGGGATCTGGAGATCAAAACTTTGCATAAAATCTATATACAAAGCATATATATACAATCCTTACAAAAACTTGAAAATATATACAAAAGTGTTTTTCAATGACTCCAAATGGTTGTCCCAACTGTTCTTTAGACTCTCTAAGAAGGATATGAGGCCGTTACATAGGTAGGCTTGCATCTCTACTGACATTAGATCTGAAGGTTCTTTGGAATGATAGTTCCGATACTTAAAGATAAGTACAGATGCCAAGCTAATAAGATGAGGGGGGGGGGTGAATCATACAAACTTAATCTTCCATGAAAACATCAGATTCAACCTCGGTAACATATATTTCAGTAATATAACCAAAACTGCTAAACATGCAAACTCAAAAGCATATAAACATCATAATACTCATAACACCAGATTTAACGTGGAAACCCAAATAGGGAAAAACCACTGTGGGATTTTGGACCCACTAAGAAATATACTCTTCTAGAGTATGCTCGGTTAAAAGAAAATCTTGTTAAAGATTACAAACACATTGCTATATGTGACCCGGTTAAGGGATTTCCCTCAGATCTATTAGGATATTCACCTTGTTAGAAGTGACCTTGTTAAAGGATTTCAACACTCAATCAGAATGTCACCTTGCTAGAGGGTTTTACAAATAAGACTTTAAGTCCACTCGGTTAAGAGATTTTCTATCACTTCACAAAATAACAGTAATAAAGATCTATCTGCAACTTCACATCTAAAATGCTAAAGTAAATTCTTATTTTCTCAATACAATTTAGACATAGAACTAATCTTGTCCATCTGCTGGGCTCTATACTCTTTTATTCAAAACAGGTCTTCAAGATTCTGTGCTCGGTAATCACTATGTAGCATCCCTATGCATACACTTGCCCGCATACATTGTTTATCAACAGTTCCCTATTCATAAACAATTCGCCAACCGCTTAATCTCCTTGATCACATTTCCCATGATCAATCATAGCCATCAGATCTTCAAACTTAGACCAGGTTCAATGTATCCTTCGATCTGAAAATGTTTTACCCCACCTTGGAACTTGCATACATTTCTTGGAACTTGTGCTAGGGTATCGTGGTTCAATCTGAGCTGTAGATCTTCCTGCCGATTTTCCTTTGCCATAGATTCTTTAACAAACTTCATTCACGGCATACCAATCATTTAATCATAGCCAACTCATCGACTTCCTTCATTAAATAATGCATGTAATCATTTAATGCATTCTGTTATTACTCGGTTGCAACTCGGTAAATACTAAACTTCACTCGGTAGACATTCTGCCTTCATTAACCGATAGCAATAACCTTAGGGTTTACCGACTATGTTCCTTAGGGTTTAACGACTAGGTTCTTTGCTCAGTAACATAGTATAGTATTAACCTTTCAATCAATAACATATGTATGATATCGAAACAATCTAAACATCATGATCTCATCATTGTCTAACTTGGTAATAGTTGCCCATTGAATAACTTATTCCTCCCCTTATTCATCATATTCTTTCTGTGTCTTTTACCGACATCTTTATACTCATCAAATCATACTTCTCAAGATATGGCAACATCATACTGAATTAGAAAATCAATTTCTTGACATCAATGACAAAATAATAATATTAAGATAGTAAACATCCTTGATCAGTTATATCCATAATCATCAACAACCTTCTCAATATCCTTATTGAAATGCCAACAATCTCTTATTGTCTGTTATAATGCCAAATGTCAACAATCTCCCCCTTTGGCATTGATGACAAAACCAATTGATTTGACCTAATTGATTCGGATTGCTGCGAGATTCTGAGATGCTGAAATGCTCTCCTTCTGTCATCAGAATTCTCCCCCATACATTAGTCTTCTCCTCTTCTTTAGTCTTCTCCTCTCTTCTTCAGTCTTCTCCCCCTTTGACAACAATGCCAAAAAGTAAAGAAATAAAACATAATTTCTTCCTGTATGAAGTGATTTCCTGCTGTTATGTGTCAACTTAGTCTCGGTCAGAGCATTTATGTCTTCAATTCCTGTTCCCTATATTGTTTCCTGTATTGTTTCTTGAATTGTTTCCTGAATTGTTTCCTGCATTGTTTCCTACACACCTTTAGAAAACATCCTAAAGTGTGTAAATCAGCATCAACTCCTAAAAGATATTCTATAGAGTTATCAAATTGATGCTTTCACCGAACTCAATCAGTGAGTAGAAGATAGGGGTAGGACCCCTAACTTACTTCTGAGATACTCAAAAGTGTCCCTTGGCAGTGGCTTGGTGAAGGTATCTGCTATTTGTTCCTTTGTGCTAACATACTCCAACACCACTTTCTTCTATTGAGCTTCTTCTCTAAGATAATGATATTTTATAGAGATGTGCTTTGTCTTAGAGTGCATAACAAGATTCTTTGAAATGTTAATGACACTAGTATTGTCCCAGAATATAGTTACTGGCTCGGTAACTTTCTCATTTATACCTTCCAATAGTTGTTTGATCCATGCTATGTTGGTACAATTCAGTGCTGCAACAACGTATTCAACTTCTGTTGTTGACTGTGAAACACATCCTTGTTTCTTGCTAAGCCAACTCACTAGTCTTTCTCCTAAAAAGAAAGCTCCTCCACTGGTGCTTTTCCTGTCATCAATTTGCCTGCCCAATCAGCATCAGTATAAACTTTTAAATCAAAATCATTTCTTTTCTGATATACTAAGCCATAATCTTTAGTGCCTTTCAAGTATCTAAAAATTCTCTTGATTGCTGTCATGTGTGTTTCTTTAGGATCTAGAGAGAATCTTGCAACTATACCTACTGCATGTGCTATGTCTGGCCTGCTGTGAACAACATATTGTAGCTTTCCAATCATGGATCGGTAAAGTGTCTCATCAACAGATGCAGATTCATCATTCTTTGATAGTTTACAGTTGGTAGTCATAGGAGTACTTACTGGTTTTGAATCCTCCATTCCAAATTTCTTCAAGATTTCCTTTATGTACTTGGATTGAGTAATGAAAATCTCATCTTTCATTTGTAGTATCTGTAAACCTATAAAATACTTTATCTCACCGATTAATGACATCTCAAATTCTTTGCTCATTTCATTTCCAAAGTTCTTACATAGAGAGTCATTTCCACAAAATATAATATCATCAACAAATATGGCTGAGATCAGTATTCCATTTTCATCATTCTTCATGTAAATATTGTTGTTTTCACTTGTTCTTATAAAACCAATCTTGATTAAATAAGAGTGCAATCTTTCATACCATGCTCTAGGTGCTTGTTTCGGACCATATAAAGCTTTGTTCAATTTACATATCTAATCTTTATTCTTGTCTTCAACAAATCCTTCAGGTTGTTCAATAAAAACTTCTTCTTCTAATACTCCATTCAAAAATGCAGATTTGACATCCATTTGATATACCTTGAAATTATTGTAAGCAGCATATGCCAACAATGTTCTTACTCCTTCAAGTCTGGCCACAGGTACAAAAGTCTCACCATAATCAATTCCTTCTTCTTGGGCATAACCTTTGCAAACTAGTCTTGCTTTATTTCGAATAACCTCTCCTTTTTCATTCAGCTTGTTTCTGAAAATCCACTTTGTACCGATTACATTTTTGTCCTTCGGTCTTGGGATTAGTGTCCATGTGTCATTCTTCTTGATTTGATCAATCTCTTCTATCATAGCATTTATCCAATCTTCACTGTTAAATGCCTCTTTCACTATTCTCAGTTCAAATTCAGATATCAGACATGTGTTCTGTCTCAGTTTGTTCCTTGTCATCACTGGATCATCCTTATCTCCTATAATCTGACTTGGTGCATGATGTCTTCTGACATACTTGGCTAATACAGGCTCAGTAGGCTCTGTATAATCTTCTTCATCACTCAGTAACTGGATATTCTCTTCATTTCCTTCAACAGTTCTCTCGGTAAGACTTGTCGGTTGAACATAGACAAATTCATCATAATCTTCTGGTTCCTTGGAATTTACTTCATCATTTCTTTCTGCAAATTCATCAATTTTCACATTTGCACTTTCTACTATTTTGTTAGATGATTTGATCAGACATTTAAATGCTTTACTTCTAGAAGAATAACCAAGAAATGTTCCTTCTTCACTTTTCTGATCAAACTTGCCATTCCTATCATCCTTGTGTACATAACATCTACTTCCAAAGATTTTGAAATAACTTACATTAGGTTTCTTGTCATACTAGATTTCATAAGGTGTCTCAAAAGTACCTTTCTTCAATTGTACTCGGTTCAGGGTGTAAAATAGTTTTGCTTATTGCTTCTCTCCAAAAAGTTTGTGGCACTTTCTTTTCAATCATTAGGGTTCTGGCACAATCCACAATAGATATGTTCTTCTCTCAGCAATTCCATTTTGTTGTGGAGTTCTTGGTGCAGAGACTTGTCTTTTTATACCATGATCATTGCAGAATAAGTTGAACTCATCAAATGTGAACTCTCCTCCTCTATCTGATCTAAGAGATTTCAGTTGTCTTCTTGTTTCATTTTCAACTCTTGCCTTGTACCATTTAAACATTTGAAAAGCTTCTGATTTTTCTTTTAAAAACATTACTGACATCATCCTTGAGTAATCATCCACAAATAATATGAAATATTTATCACCATAATAACTTTTAACTTTCATAGGACCACAAAGATCAGTGTGCACAAGATCTAAAATTCCCTTAGAAGTGTAAGACTTAATTGTAAAGCTTGATCTTGTCATTTTATCAATCTGGCATCCTTGACACATAGCATTCTTAGGTTTTTCAAGACTCGGTAGACCTCTTACTCGGTGCTTCTTGCTTATTTTGATCAAATTATCAAAATTTACATGACAAAACCTTTTATGCCATAACCAGGTATCATCTATCTTTGCATACAAACATTTATTCCGAGTTGAGTCAAGATGAAATGTATTACCTTTTGTTTGTGCCCCGGTAGCAGCTAACTTTCCATTCTTGTCATGAACTTTGACAATTCCTTTCTGAAATTCTATTCGATATCTTGTATTGTTTACCTGTGCTACACTCAACAAATTGTATTTCAAACCTTCAACCCAATAAGCATCATTGCATTTTGCATTATCAAGAAGTGTTATGGATCCTTTACCTCTTACTGGACATGGTGCATCATTACCAAATCTTACATAGCCTCCATCATAGTCTTCTAACATAACAAACTTGTGTTTATCACCTGTCATGTGATGTGAGCATCCACTATCTATGATCCAAGAATCATTAGTATTTATGTGAGATATTAAGGCTTTTTCTCCATACCTTTCTTCATCTGATCCATCTTTGATAGCCACATAAACTACTTCCTCTGTATCAGTTTCATCTGATTTATCATCATTGGATTCCTCATTGGCTATTAAGCATGTCTTTCTATCTCTTCTTTTGAAGTCTCGGTGTCCTCTGTAATGATTATCTTTCTATCTATCATCTCGGTAATCTCTCTTTTCAGTAGAATATTTGTCAGGATAGTTAGAAGCCATATGTCCTATCTTATCACAATTGAAACATTTCAAAGGTAGTTTTCCTTTATACTTACCTTTGCCTCTCGGTAACCTTGTGGTTAACAGTGTTTCAAATTCTTCTTGCTTTCTGATTTCTTCATACAGTTTGTGTACTTCCTCCATGTTCTTGCGAAATCTTTCACTTGCTCCACTATGATCTCCTTCAGAGTACTTATACTTTCTTTCATTGTAATCATTAGATTCATCAAGATGAAAAGAACTAAATGCAGATTCAACTTTATTTACTGATGACCCACTATTATCAAAGTTACTTAACTCAAATGCATGTAGCTTACCAATAGTAGCATCTAAAGAAACTAGCATATTAGGTACAAACCTCAATTCATTGATTGCAGAGACTCAGATTGCATAAGCCAGTAGAAGGGTTCTTATTAACCTACTTGTTATATCCTTTTCTTCTATAGTTCCACCCACTCCTTTGATTTGATTAACAATCTCCTTTAGTCTTGTACTATACTGGGTTATGTTTTCACCTTCATTCATCCTCATAGATTCAAGTTGTCCTCTTAGACTATCCACTTTTGCTCTTTGAACATGTTCATCTCCTCCATACATAGATATGAGCTTGTCCCACATTGCCTTTGCATCATTGTAGCCTTCTAGATCATTAAACTCTGAATCGGTCAATGCAGATGTTATTTCAATCATTGCTTGGATATGTTCTTGCTTTGCCTTTATTTCTTCCATTTTCAATGGATAGGTTCTCGGTGTGATGAAATCATTCTCTAGATAATATACAACATATTCTCCAACTCCTGATAGGTGTAGCTTCATCCTTTTCTGCCATGTAAAGAAACTTGACTTGTTCAGCTTCGGTGCATCCCTCTTATACATCTTTGGATCTTTGCCTCAAGTACCTTTAAACTTTTCTTCCAGAGTCCAAAGCTCTGATACCAATTGATAGTTCTGATACTTAAAGATAAGTACATATGCCAAGCTAATAAGATGAGAGGGGGGGGGGGTGAATCATACAAACTTAATCTTCCATGAAAACATCAGATTCAACCTTGGTAACATATATTTCAGTAATATAACCAAAACTGCTAAACATACAAACTCAAAAGCATATAAACATCATAATACTCATAACACCAGATTTAACGTAGAAACCCAAATAGGGAAAAACCACTGTGGGATTTTGGACCCACTAAGAAATATACTCTTCTAGAGTATGCTTGGTTAAAAGCAAATCCTGTTAAAGATTACAAACACATTGCTATATGTGACCCGGTTAAGGGATTTCCCTTAGATCTGTTAGGATCTTCAACTTGTTAGAAGTGACCTTGTTAAAGGATTTCAAACACTCAATCAGAATGTCACCTTGCTAGAGGGTTTTACAAATAAGACTGTTAAGTCCACTCAGTTAAGAGATTTTCTGTCACTTCACAAAATAACGGTAATAAAGATCTATCTACAACTTCACATCTAAAATGCTAAAGCAGATTCTTATTTGCTCAATACAATTTAGACATAGAACTAATCTTGTCCATCTGCTAGGCTCTATACTCTGTTATTCAAAATAGGTCTTCAAGCTTCTGTGCTCGGTAATCACTATGTAGCATCCCTATGCATACACTTGCCCACATACATTGTTTATCAACAGTTCCCTATTTATAAACAATTCCCCAACCGCTTAATCTCCTTGATCACATTTCCCATGATCAATCATAGCCATCAGATCTTCAAACTTAGACTAGGTTCAATGTATCCTTTGATCTGAAAATGTTTTACCCTGCCTTGGAACTTGCATACATTTATTGGAACTTGTGCTAGGGTATTGCGGTTCAATTTGAGCTGTAGATCTTCCTGCTGATTTTCCTTTGCCATAGATTCTTTAACAAACTTCATTCACGACATACCAATCATTTAATCATAGCCAGCTCATCAGCTTCCTTCATTAAATAATGCATGTAATCATTTAATGCATTCTGTTATTACTCGGTTGCAACTCGGTAAATACTAAACTTCACTCTGTAGACATTCTGCCTTCATTAACCGATAGCGATAACCTTAGGGTTTACTGACTAGGTTCCTTAGGGTTTACCGACTAGGTTCTTTGCTCGGTAACATAGTATAGTATTAACCTTTCAATCAATAACATATGTATGATATCAAAATAATCTAAACATCATGATCTCATCATTATCTAACTCGGTAATAGTTGCCCATTGAATAACTTATTCCTCCGCTTATTCATCATATTCTTTCTGTGTCTTTTACCGACATCTTTATACTCATCAAATCATACTTCTCAAGATATGGCAACATCATACTGAATTAGAAAATCAATTTCTTGACATCAATGACAAAATAATAATATTAAGACAGTAAACATCCTTGATCAGTTATATCCATAATCATCAACAACCTTCTCAATATCCTTATTGAAATGCTAACAATCTCTTATTGTCTGTTATAATGCCAAATGCCAACATGGAAGTCATGGCATTATGAGCATCCTGTAGTCCACTGAGCAATGCATCTAACTTAGGAGTGACAAGACTCTAAATCCTCTCCAACCTTGCCAATGATCCTCTCCTTTTCATGGCTCAAGCTTCTGATCTTGTGAAGTAGAGATATTACATTGTCTTCCTTGCTACTTATAGATATTGTTAGAGGATGAAGGGACCGAGATATACCTGCCAGCTACTCTTCATGCTCCTTATACTTTTTCTCAATCTCTCAGTGAAATTGGACAATGATAAGCATGATTTGTAAATATTACCTCCCGTAGTCAGTGCATCTGGAATTCTCTTAATGCAGGTGTCCAATATAACTTTATCACCAACAATCATCCTATTGAATGTCCTCATCCTCTTAGCATTGAACTCACTATAGACCTTCTCCTCTGTTGACTTCTCAAGAGACTCAAAATGAGTATCCACTGATTTGATCAAACTCCTTAGTTGAATGGAGGGAGTATCTAATGCATCCTTTTGAAATGATGGCATTATTTTCTCAAGGATACCAGATGCCTGAGAGAGCATCTCACTATCCTCTATGTGAGATTTCATAAAGTCCTCACTAGCCTTGGCTTGAGCAAATGTAGCTAATTGGAGCTTCTGGATGGGGGACATAGAGGCTAGGTTGATAGGTCCTTGGGTGAATTTTGAATCATCCATAGTCTGATTACCCTTCACTGACTCTTTAGTGTCTCTTGCCACCATAATAGTTTCAACCTTTACCTCAACTTCCTCCTTCTCAACTTCCTTCTCATCATTTTTCTTAGGTGGTTCTTCATCCTTCTCAATAGTGACTACCAGAGGATTCTAAGTATCTTCTTCTCCTTCCTTGTTTACTGCATCCTCATTTCCTGTATCTTCCTGATAATCTATCTGCACATATGGAATAGAAGTATTTGTCTGTTCTTCTTGTGATTGTATGTTTTGTGTTTCTGAATGAGTATCATCTTGTCCTTTTTCCATATTAACTTCATACTGGTTTTGAATCAAAACTTTTCTCAAAATTTTCTCGGTATCCTTAATAACCTTATCAGTTTTCCCAATTATTATCTTATTCACCCTTGTCTTACTTTGGAACTCATTCTTAGCTAACTTAAGTATTCTTGCAATCTCCTCCTTAAAAATTATAGAGCATAAATTAACTAATACATATTCTCTCAATCTTTCTTCTTCCACTTTTGTAGTTTCTCTCCTCATATCCAAAACTTTGTACAAACTCTTAGGAATTTCAGACATTAATTCTATTAAAGCTTTTCTATATACATTTAGATATTCTACAATAGCTTCTTTAAAAGTTCTCTTACTATTTTCATCAAAACTATCATACCACTCAAATAATGGCTTCAAATTCTCATTCTTCACAACCTCATTCACTATCTCATCTAATGTTATGGGAATTTTAACAGTAAATTTTCTTTGCTTTATCACCTCATCAATTCCAGATGATTTTGGTTTCTTACCAGATTTTGTTCCACCAGATGGCTTCTCCTTGGTGACTTGGGTGGTCTTAGCAACTTTGGCCTTTACCTCCTTCATCACTTCATCTAAATTAGTCTCTTCATCATCCACATTAAAAAATCTTACTGTCTTCTTTCTCTTCTCACCACCACCAGATGAATTGACTGAAGATTTGGTTGGTTTTACAGGATTGGAGGAGGGAGCAGTACTTCTTGATTTATTTGGCTTAGGAGTAGTAGTTGCTTCTAGTTTGGCCTTCTTAATAGTCTTCTCTTCTGATAAGATATTTCTTTTTCTTGCCTCCCGGACCACCTCCTTGGAAATCCCTATACTCTCAGCATAGGCTTCAAACTCTTTCCTTACCTTTTTTCTAGATTTATGGAATTTTGAGTTGTCGTTGCAGTTTTAAGCTTTTCTTTGCATAGGTTTCAAACCTCTCCTCTGAGGGATCAACCAACTTGCTTAGCAAGTGCTGTGTGTAGAGTTCCAAAATTTGTTCATCAACTTCATATCCCATTGGCATAATCCACGAAGTCCCTGGTTCAACTACCTCCATCAAGCACTGGTCAGTATCTACCATGAAACAAATTGTGTCTTGATATTTCTGCACAATTGACTTAGGGATTCTTTCCCTCTCATGCATCTCTTTTTTAAAATTCTTAAATTATCCCTACTAGCTAGCATTCCAGACCCTAGAGTCACCAAAGCTGTATAAATATTCTCTGATTTGAACACCTATAGGTCTGTCAAAGGGCCACTATACCAGACCAACTCTCGGTACTTCATTCATGAAGTAGAAGCATAAACATAGGATCATAGTACCATACTTAAATGGATGTTTCTTTCTCTCCTTTATCTTCTTCAAATTCTTCAATAGCTCACTCCAGAGAAGTTCAGAGAGGTCATACTTCTTATCTTCTCTCATCATTTCATATGCAACATAAATGGTTGTTCTGGAAACAAAATTCTCTTTGCTAGAATACTAGACCTTGTACCCAATCACCATTGAAGCAAACTTAATATCATATTCCATAATATCATTAATTTTCATTGCCTTGTGATCAAACTTTGATGGTTGCATTTTTAACAACTTCATTCTTCACAGCTTTCAGTGAGGGTAATTCTCCAGATGAACATAACCCTGTCATAGCCCTAATAACACTCTTTGTGATCTTATATGACTTATCCAACCAAATAAACTTATCGTGCATTCAACTCAACACGTACCAAACCCATTCAAGTTCATCAAACATTGGGAATATGGGAAACTATGCAAAACCCTTATTCTCCAATACTTGAAATTTTGGTTTCAAGTTGCCAACCCCATCTACCATCTGCTTGGTGTATAAATTCAATATTTATGCACTTCCAAGTTCCTCAATATTGTAATGTGTGTAAACCCTAACATCTTCAATATGCAACACACCGTAGGAGACCAATGAAAACTCACTCTTTGGGACATTTTCCATGGAGATAAATGGATGGTTTTTGAAATCAGGTCAGGATCTCTCCATTATGTCAACAACTAATGGGGTAGCAGTACCGGATGCAACCATTTTAGCAATTTCAAATTTTAAATTGAAAAGTTTCAATGATAAATACCTTTATTACCGGATTTAGTTTTCACTTTGGAAATAAGTTTGATGCTTGATCTCACTTGTCCATCTTCTCTCAGATCTCTTTAAACACTATCGCCTTGAGTGCAAAGTGACAAATGAAGTGATTAAGTCACTTTTTGTCCTCCACATACTTAACTTTTCATTGTAATAAATTCACTTTGCCTTAATACTTCTGGATACTCTACATCTTTAAATCTATTCAAACACTTCTAGAAATCCTTCAAATAGACTAGTCATCATCAAATTCAGCTTCTGCAACCTACCAAAATCAAGCACAAATCTCAAATAGGGGGTTTATAAGATTTTCATGAAAACTTCCCCCAAGGCCGGATGCCTTAGTGTAGTTACTAGATGTATTTCCAACACCAAAATTAGGTGCGGATCCACTCGCTACTTCTGAATCACTCTTTTTAACCCATGTCTTCTTCATCTGATCTCCGATCTCTTCAACTTTCACTTTTCCCTTCTCATCTGCCTTCACATTCTTGTTCTTGTCTTCTAGACCTCTCCTATTCATGTTTCTGCTGCAATACTTGGCAATGTGATCGGATTTGTTACAAGCATAACAAACAACATTTCCTTGTCTAAGCTTGAAATTCATCTGAGTTCCTCTTGTTCTGCATTGATCAACAACATGTCCAAATCTACCACATGCATAACATCTGACATATTTCTCCTATTTTGAAAGTTGTTCATCACACTTCTGCATTCATTTGACTTATGACCATACTTGTTGTATTTAAAACATTGACTAGAGAAATATGGACCATTATTATTCATCCTATTTCTGCATTGACTAGTCATATGACCAAATTTATTGCAAACAAAACAGTTACCATTGAACTTATGAGCATGAGGTTTCCTTACCAAAGGTCGCCTTGAATTTTTCTTCTGTTGTGCTGAAATTTGGAGCTTTTATCTTTCTCAAATCCAAGACCTCTTGTGTCATTAGCATTCTTCTGGCTTTCAAGCATCTCATCAAGCTTTGCTAAGTTGATCCATAACTTCTCCTTTTACTCATTTGCAACATCAAGATCATATCTAAGAATAATTATCTACCTTTCAAGATCTTCCTCATGTTGTTTGGAGTCTTGTAGGTCGAGCTTCAGTTGTCCATTCTCATAATCAAGTCTGCAACATTCATCAGTTTTGTCTTTCAGTAACCGAGCAAGATTTTTTTCATTCTTCTTCCTTTCCTCAATCTCCTTTGTCAATCTCATCACAATAGCTTCTATCTCATTCTTCTAGACTTTATTAGATCTAGAAAGTCTCTAACATTCTTTTGTATTCTCCTTCAAGGCTTCTTCATCAATGATTTGACTTTCTTTCTCCTTCCTTATCAACAAGTTCCTTTCTCTTTTCTCTTGACTTGTTTAATTGATCTTTCAATGATTCAATGAAGTTCTCAGCATCCCTAAGGTTTACTTTTACTTGCCAAACCTCAACTTGTGATTGATCAAGATCTTCAAGTGCAACAAGAATTTGTTGTCTAAGACTACCAGAATCTATTGATTCACTTTCCCGGATCCTCCTCAAGCTATTAGGCTTCTATTGAGGAACTAGGCTTTGGTACTAATTGTTGGAATCAAGGAACACTGAGAGGGGGGTGAATCAGTATTCTGCAACCTTTAACATTCTTAATCTCATTCTGCTACCACTTAATTTAAATGAATAAAAAGAAAGATGCAAACACATAAAGCATAGATCCACAACACCATAATACTAGAATTTATATGTGGAAAATCCAGTTAAGGGAAAAATCATGGGGGGATTTAGACCCACAATATTAATATACTCTATTAGAAGTATAGAAATATTACATAAGGAGAATGCACACATATTCAAGCACACTACCTAGAACACACTGCTCAAATTACAATAAGGGCCACAACCCGAGAAGGCTCACTACCTTACAAAATGATTACAAAGATTATAGGAACGCTTGAACTATTGAATAGCATCAAAAAATAGCTGAGTATAGTTCCGATTAAGCACAAAACACATAATCTTACTCTGCTCTACTATACTGCTCTGTTTTGTTGTTTTGTATTATATCGGAGTACAAAATCCTTCACTTGCACATGTGAAACTGCCCACAATCACTCAAAACCACTTTCCACACAACCATCAATACCCAAAAATGATCACATCAATCACTCTTTTATATCTGCAACATCAAATTAATCTTAATACATGTCAACCTAGAAATACATAACACACAAATGAAACATGTATACCAAGTCAGCTCAATCCGAATCAAAACAATCATGTAGACCAAAAATAATTGTCCACACGCTTCCCACATGTCAACTAAACATCCTCAAACACAATTACAACCACCAAAATTACTCTGTCGGATCCGCACAATGAATATCCACACGTTACTGCCGATGAACACTGTTCTAACCAAAAACCTATACACTGAACCTTCCAACTTACTCAAGAATCATCACTGGAGGCCACAAACTTGGAATAAGGTAGATTACACATCCATAATGCTTCTCTTAGATCTGAAACACAAAACTTTCAACCAAAATGAAGTACCAACCAAAACATTGTACACTGTCGGATGTCCTGTTCAAACTCACCAGACCTTACCATAGCTCAATCTTTCTTCCAATAGGAATAAATTATGAACTGTGGATGGAATATCTAACTCCAGTTTCCATCAATGACAACATTTGATCATCTATTAATTTTTCTTTCCAATACATATTTATGGTGATTCTTAATTGATAGTGAAATAGGTTAATGATGATTATCTCACCAAGGATGATAAGTTTCTACCTTACAAATGTATGGTAGATGATTTCAAGAAGTAATTTAACCATATTATCTTCAGGAAAATTTTCCTAATCCAAAATAAAACTGCAAATGCAATGGCCATAGTAGGATAACAGTTTATGATCTCCACCTTCAATATTCCACCATCTGAATGTGTGTGTAAAATTGTTGGTCTTGATTTGCCTTGGTATAAAGATGTATATCCATATCTCCATGACCAATGCCTTTACCTTGGCTTTTCCCAAAGCTAGTACAAAACCCTTATTCAACAAGCCACTCATTATTTCATCATTAGTGAAACCCTACATCGGAAATGTCATGACAAAATACTCCTTAGATGTTTCAATTCAATAGAAGCACAAATGACTTTATGAGAGGTATACAAAGGTATTTGTGGATCCCACTCTAGAGGTCCTTCTTTAGTTAAGAAGTTCATGCAAACTAGATACTGTTGGCCACACCAATGGAAAAGGATGCCTACAAGTTTGTTCAAAAGTTTCGACAATGTTAGATGCACATAGACCTCATCGATGCACTAGAATAGGATCTACAACTTATAACATCTCCATGGACCTTTTCTTAAGGGGGTTCAGTCTTGTGGGGAAGATTAATCTGACCTCCTCAAATAGACACAATTTTATCCTCACTGCCACATAATACTTCACCAGGTGGGTGGAAGCAATTACCTACATAACTAGCGAACAAATAGCTTAGTTCTTACTCAATTACATCACATATTGGTATGTAGTATCCCAATCCATCATCACAAATAACAGGTGTCCTTTCAAAAACTAAGATGTTCAAAAACTCAATAATAATTTTTAAATTCAACACCACTTTTCCACACCATACTACGTACAAAGTAATGGTCAACATGAGACAACTAATAAAACTATCCTCAAAATTCTGAAGAAAGTTGTCAATGACCCTTGTTGGTGCCCAAAATCACAAATTGGAAAACCCAAAGACTTGCCAAATCCTCAAGCAGTCCAATCAGCCTTGGCCAATGAACATGGATAGTCAAAGACTAAATCCTCTACACTTTAGGCTCCACTAAACCTAGGTGGGTGTACCTCACACTCTCAAGCACAAAAGAGATTATTTAAAGTGGATTTAAGCCTTTTAGCAAATTATAAACTGGCAAATTATTGTCTGCAGTTATGCTTTATTATGTGCTTTAACTGAATGCTTTGAAAAGAAATGATTATGAATGTATATTGAAAATGAGATTGCTTTCAGGATCTAAAAGACATATGCATAGATCGGTTCATATAGGATTTGGGAAGAATGTTTTTCTGTCAAGGACCTTGAATGCATACAGATCAAAACCTTGAAAAATCAATAACAGATCAGTGCCTCTATCCAGGGATATATATGACACTTTGTGGACAAAATATCTTATCAACTCAAGAGACAATTTCTCATCAACTATGGAGGTTCAGTATGTATTACACAAACAATAAGAACTCAATCTTTCACCTAATGCAACAACATGTGATTCACATCATAGCAAATCTATAAACATATTTATCAAGAGGACACAGATAACTCATCAACACAAAAGTGTACACAATATTTGGAAAAAGAGACAATGAACCTTATATATTAATCTTCAGGAAATAATTGCATACATAATCTGCACTTGTAAATACTTCATTACAGATTGCTTGCACAAAATGATACTTCTTCGTCCTATAGACTTCTCTAATACAAAATAATATTCAATCCTTACAGCATTATGTTGTTCTTATGACTCCCCCCCATATCTACATTTTTTAACCACTTATATATGTGGTTGAATGGGCACCATACCCCTTTTGGGGTGAAAAGTCACCATTTTACATTAAAATTAACAAAACCCTTTGAAATTAATATGCAAACTAGTTAGTCAATAACCTTGCTTTAAGCTATCTTTCTAGTTTTTGTTTGGTCAGCTACCTTACACTTCAAATATGAATCTGAAAATGTGTGCGTGATAGGAAACATCCACTTCTAAAATGGGTCTTCATCAGATTTGATATTTGCATACATTTTAATTCCAAGTCGACATCTTCTTTCATGCAGGTCAAAATAATAGGCTTTTCAGCCTTCTTACAGTCTTCTATATGGTCTACAGCCAAAAACACATTGTACAAATCTAATATTTTTACTGGAGCTTGGGAAATTTTTTTTTTGAAATGGGTATTTCTTATATTTTCATGTTTCATTCATTTTAATTCTCTATTCATATAATCTTTTCTACAGATCAAAAACACTAGTCTTTCATGGGGTCCATTGGAATTAATTTATTCATATCCTCCTTTACTCTAGTTGTTCAAATCTTTCATCATCCATTATGTGTCATTTCCATGAAGTCACAACCATTTTTAATAGTAGGGTTCTTTAAATTATTTGGAAATTTGAAGCCCCAACAACCCTGACCATGACTAGAACCTCCAACTCAATCCCACCCTTCAGGCCTAATGAGTTTGTGTTTTCACTCCCATAGGTGCCACACCATGTTCCCTTGTGTATGGATCTAAATCCATACTCCCCATTGAGTTCAAATTACCTTCACTTGGAGTTTCATTATGAAATCTCATCCCAAATGAAGAGTACCGGATTGCAAGGTTGAATGAGCTATAATTGTTTGATGAGAAATGTCAAAATCCCTTAAATCATCTTCAAGTATATCAAAATCACCTTAGGAGAATCTATAATTAGAGTGTTATAATACAATTATTTGAGATAAGGGACCTAGTGTTAAAATAAAATCAAAGGAATCTAGTAGAGAGAGAAAGGCTAGGAAAATCTAAGCCTAACTGGTTGGGGCCATATTTCATCATAGGGGCACATGAAAAGGGTGTTTATCAACTGTCTACCCAAAAGGCGAACCGCTACTTAATCCCATCAACAACATGCACCTGAAGAAGTATTACACTTGAGTATCACAAAATCCTATAGAAAAGTAAAAAAAGTGAAAATATCAAAAAGAACAAATTAAACATAAAAATGCAAAAAATAGTCACCTTGATGAAAACTTGGTAAACATGCACCTTGTGTGATCACAAATAGAATCAAGAAAAATGGCAAAAAAAAGAAAAGTAAAGAGAAATAACTTGCCTTATAGTGAAATCCTGACAAATAGGCGCTTTAGGTAAGTACCATGGTGAAAACCTGGAAAATAGGTGCCATGTGTAGGAGGTTACAACTTCACCATCTATTAGATTTTTATCTAGTCAACTGCTATTCCATCTACCATTTTCATCCCACCATCCATAATAAAACATAGCAACAAACCTCTCATGACTTGAGGTTCATTGGTCATCAATCCTAGAGCCCACTTTTCACATTGAGTCAGTCCAACACCCCATTTCTATTCTACATGGCCCTAGCCATGGACAAAAATCTAATTTAAAAGGTCCTTAAAAAATCCATAAAAAGCATAAAATGTCCTAAAAAATCTATTAAAATCATAAAAGGTCTTGAAAAATCCCATTAAAAGCATGAAAAAGTCCTTTAAAAATCCATAAAAAGCATAAAAAGTTGTTGAAAAGTCCATAAAAAGCACAAAATTTCCTTAAAAAAGACCTTAAAATCAAATAATTAATCAAGAGAATTCAAAGCAATAAACTATCCCTTGGAACAACAAACATATAAGTAAATACATAGTAAGTTAAAACATTAGCAATAATAGACAAACAATCAGTTAAGTTTACAATCAAATCAATCACATGTTTAATCAATTGATCGATCAATCCCTATCTATCATTCATCAACTTGTCTTGTATAGGGAAGGGTTCACTAAGGGTACACCAAAAAAACAAATAGATCAGTCTTATATGGGGTATTAAAACTTTAGAACCAGACATTATCACTATCACCATCACATAAGTAATCAACATTGACAAGGATCAATATGGTTGTTGAATCAATTAGTCATGTTAGTCTTATCTTTTCTCGGTTTGTCTCGGGTCATGTTCCCATGCTACTCAGGGATGTCCACAAGTGGCTAGAGGAGCTAGGATGTTTTGTGATACTTTTTATTTATTTTCTATTTGTGGTGTGTTTTCATGAAGTTCTGGGGAATAGGTACTTTGGGTATCTATGTTGTTACATTCATTCAGTAAGTATCCTATGCAAAAATAAAGTCAAGGATAAATATGCTTGTGACTATCGCACATACCTCGAGCCTTAGTACAACAACCCTAGAATGGATGGATACGCTCCTTCTCTACAATATATTTGTTAATGCAATTAGAAAGCATCTACACCTGGGTCTTTCACACCATAATGCAAAAAGCTCCATTGTTGCATAAGAATACTCAATGATGAAATTGTCGTACCACCTTAGAAGCACAAGAATTTATGATAGTTTCATTTCCTTATATCAACTATTATATTCATTGATAAATTATTTCTCCTAATTACTCCTCACTTCTTAATGATTCATTCTTCTCACCAACTATTCTTCCATCAATGTGCATAGTCATTTTGGCATGGTACTTTGATATGCAAAAATAAGTCCATCATGCATCCATACATGTGTTAGCATATAAACATATCATAATACATCACAACATACCATTTTCATCACATTCCATCACATCATCACATATATATGTACAAAATCAAGGCATGCCATCATATATAGAATCATATTAGTACACAACATCCATTACATATTCATCACATATGCATATAATAAGTTGCATCCATTATAACATCAAAGGCATCTAGAATATAGATTGCATATCATATATAAGTGCAAGCATAAACATCATATGAGTGCATACATCCATCATAAAGCATGTAAAGCACATCACACATCATATAAGCATTATAAACCATCCATCGCATAATAAACATCATAACATAAACCAACATGCATATAGAATAATAAGACATCATATAAGCATCACCACCAAAACTAAATATCATATATAGATAAAAAATAGTGATAGAATACAATGTCATCATGCCTATGATAAGAAATAAGGCCCTTTCCTTAGTATATCTCCTCCTAGTTCTTTTCCAAGCATATTTCTAAGTCTCATACTACAAAATTGATGACATATGATAATATGGTGATCTTATTTTTCTATTGAGAACTTGTGTGCATTGGACCTATCTTTATACCACCCCTTTCTTGGTGGACTAGGACACTAGACAACATAATCCCCCCATATTGGGCCCAATTGTGAACATATCTATGTACCGATTCTCGTTAGTTGTTATCCGATCTTGAAATTTTAATATGACCATTCAAGGTTAGCCTAATTTATGAAATACCTTGGGAACACTATATAAGAGCATCTTTCCTAATTTATTTTCATACCTTCACATTCCAATCAACTCCTAGAGCAAGTATTATGAGCAAATTTCTTTAGATTTGAGAATTATAGAGCAACAAGTTACAATAATCTTCATGCATATTATTGCATCAAAATTTGAGTGTATTATCGAAAGAGAATCACATCATCAACAACATTAAGCTTGAGGTATAATATCACGAGCTCAAGATTTTCCTTAAGGTTTCAACCTCTTCCCTATAAGGCTAAGCTCTCTTTTTTATGTATTCTTCATTATAGGGTGAATTCCAAACTTGGGGTCATCATCTCAACACCATTTTTTCTCTATTGTGTTTGTAGGTTTTACATTTAGTAAAGAAGGATTATAGATTAGAAAGTGCAAACTGAGATAAAGAGAACCAAAATTTGAAGAAATAGAAAATCTTGGATGGTGACAATTGTTGTCAGTGTCCAACACTTTTTCAATGAAATTTCAAGGATATATTTAGAGAGACATCCTAATCTTGAATATGTTTCCAATATTTGCATCAAACACCTTGAGGACAGTGACACCTAAATTGACATAGTCTAGCACTTTTGAGCTCAAATTATAATCATAGGTTCCTTTTTGTTCCTTGTTTCCAAATCTATACTCAGATTTGTATATATGTTCTATATCTTACTGTTTATGTTGATTATTCTCAATATTGCATCATTATCCCTAGTTCTCTCATTCTTTTACAAAATCAAAATTATAACCAAAAGAATAATTAATCATTGTGTGATCAATAAATATGAAGTTGGGCCTATTCATTATTCTTGAATGTATTGTATGAGTAAACAGGTTTTATTCCTAGTTTTGCATAATTAGACTAGTGGATCTCAATCACTTACTCTACACTTCCCTAAAAGGGCAACTTCTTTTTTCACTTTTTTACTTGACATTTTTTACATGTAAAAATGAAATTGTTGTCACTAAGATTGCACCTGTAATGCCTAAGTTGATAGCTCAACAATCTTGTGAAACATGGAAACACCTTCGAGCTTGTGGGTTGCCTGGAATGAAGGTGAATCTCAAGAGAGAGCTGGTTCTCTTACTAAAACTACTTGCTTGATAGAGAAAAGGGATAGAGACACTTGCATAGAATTAAATCCTAACTCTAATGGAGGTGATGCACTAGAAAGGAATGATACTACTTGCTGCTCTAAACTTACAATCAACTTTAAATGCAACAAATATATGCTAACAACTTAGAATAAACCAAGTAATGCATCAGTATTTCATAAGAAGGTTTTGTTTCAGTGTTTGTGTGAAGGAAAACTGGTTTTCACAGCCGCAACTTGCTAAAAACTAACAAAGGCAGACTATGACTTGCACTAACATGATATATTTGCTTGAAAATTGGATTAATTTAACATGTTTAAAGGCTTTCATGAAAGGAAAACACACTGAATTGATTATATAATTCATACACAACATAAAAACATAGAGGTTTGAGAAGGAACCAATTGCTTTTATTAATTATTTTTTGCTGCTACAAAAATTTGAATCTCAATATTGCTTGAAAATGAATGAGTTACAATGCAATAGCTTGATGCCAATTACAAGATGAGAGAAAATAACTCAGAAGAGACTAGAGAATACATAAGAAGATAAGCAAAGAGAAGTTGATGAAGCACTAGAGTAGGCTTATCTTGAAATGCCACTTGCTTCTTGTTCTTTACTTCAACTAGTTGTCTCTTTCTTGAAAACTGCTCCAAAAATGCAAGACTTGCTACTTGGGGATGTACATGAGAGAAAATCATGCAAAAAGGTGTCTGGAACTGCTCTCAACTAAAGTGAAGTAGGCCAAAAAGTTGTCTCAACCCATGTGTAGCCCATGTGGGGTCCTAAATTGATATAGAACTGGGGTATTTGCTTTGGAAATGCCCTTGAACAATCCTTGAGCTAATCTGAACTCAATGAGAACTCCTCCAACCCCTGTGTCTACTGTTGCAAACTCACTACAAACCCCCTTTTCTAGGATGCAAACTAGACTCCAACTAGTACCTAGTGCATGATTATGGCTCTTTAACTGATTGAGAGACTAGTTGATATTTTCAAAGCTTCTTGGGTCATATAGAATCAAATTTGTGCAATTATACCTCATGCAAAACCTCAAATCTAAGTCATCTTAGGCTCAAATAGAATCTTGGACATATATTAACTCATGAGAACTCATAAACATGCATAGAATTGTTATATTTTCGCTGAAACTCCTCCTTTTATGCCTTTAAAACATTTGTTGAAATCATACTTTTAATCAAAGTGCTTTGAATGATTCTAAGGGAAGAAGATTATGTTGGTATTGAAGCACTTTTGGTTCTTGGACTCCTAAATGAGAAACTTCAAACTAACTGGTAAAATTAGAACCTTTTCTACACTGCCCTTTGTTTGATATAATATTGTCCTTTTCTGTTTGTCAAGGTTGCTATCATTATCTCCTTTTGGCTGCATTTTCTTATGTAACACCTTTCTTGTACAGTAGCCAATTATTTTCTAAGAATGTTATTTGATGTATGGTAGCTACTCTTATTTGTCTTTATGCCCATTATTGACAATAACAACCTTGTCTCTGTATGGTAGACTTTTATGAAGCTTTGGTCCTTCTCTTTTATCGTGGTTTGTATATGTGTAGATCTATGGCTTATAACAGTCATGCCCATTAAATGGTGCCTTCTCTTTGTTTCAGATTATGGTCACCGTGCCTTGCCTTTACTGATAGGTTCTCAATGAGGCCATGACAATATGTATTTTTCCTTTATACTTATGCATTCCTTTATGATCAAAGTAACCATTCTAGAGTAGTTAAAACCTTCAAACATTGCCCTTAGGACTGGTGAAGTTTTCTCAAAAACTACAAACTAGGCTTGCAAGAAATTTATTGGGTTGTTTTCATTTTACCTTTTTCTTATTTTTGTCCAAAAATTACGAAAAAATCATTCGTATATCTCGCGATATGACTGAATAATGGCTATAGCTACTCTTAAAACCTTTTTACATTTTGCTGCTCTATATTATGTCTCCATGCAAGGAACCTTTCCTTTACTCATAGGGCTGCAAATGGCCTCTCTATTCTATGTACCTTCATCCATGACATAGAGGGAAACATTTTATTATTTCATGATTGTTATAAACCCTTACATGCTTGAAATGTTGTATAGTATTTGCGACTCCATTATGTTGCTCCTATTCTATTCTTCTTTGACCGCGACTTTAATCTTCATGAAGATGCTTGTATATGTATCTCTCCAAGATCTTTTATGCTTGTATCCTTACTTGTGACTACTTTTTTGACTATATGATGCTCTTCCGATGTCCTCATCATCACAACACACACACCCATTATCTTTCTTTTGTTTTAAAAGGTTTGATATGAAGCATCTATGCCTTTCCTCATTTCATGATTTGGCTAAATGGACTGATATTGTCCTCTTCCAAAGCAAATTTGGATTAGAAAGTCTTTTTTAATCCTTTAACTCTTGTGCTAAAACTCTCTTATTCACCTCATTGAATACAACCTTATTTTGATCATTTTCATCCTTTAACAAACTTGACTAAGAGTTTGAGCAAGTTGACTACTAAGGTGATTTTTTTTATGTTGTTCTCTAATAACAATCATTATCACCTTTATTCTTAGAGGAGCCAAAAGCTCTAAACTATATTAGCCTTCTTAACAAGAATTGTTGTTATGATCTACATGGTATCTAAATATCAATTTGATGTTTTTAGTACTCTTTCTATGCATACCTGATCCATGAACTATCCTTTTCTCCTTTGTGTAGATTTGTGCCCATTCTCGTGCTAAAAACTTCATGGTATGCCATGCAAACCTTTGAAATTCAGAAATAGAGCTATAAAACTCTTTGTGGAAGCACTAAACAGATGCTTTCCTACTGCAAATTAGGGTAAATAAGATATATTTTCATCATGCAACCTATGAATGCCTCTTGTAGACACCTAAAAATGTCTCATTGATCATGTACTAATTATTCCTCTAATTGATTAAATAATCTATTATTTAATTAATTTAATTAATCTATTTCTTCTAATTTCATATTTCCTCATCATCTTATTAATTATTCTATTTTCCTATTCTTTAATCATTTTAATCATTTTCTAATATTAATTAAATAATTATTATTTAATTAATTATGATTAATTCCCCAATTTAATAATCTTTATTATTTAAATAAGTTACTAATTATTCAATTTCTATCTCTAATCATCTAATCATTCAACCCTCTTCTAAATATTAATTAAATATTTATTATTTAATGAATTGTGATTTAATCCTTTAAATTAAATAATATTTATTATTTAATTAAATTCCATTTCTAAATAATTAAATAGTTTCTTTAAATTATTTAATTAGCTAATTAATTCTTCAATTCCAAATCCCCAAATTCTAATTTCATTTAATTTCATATTCTTCTAATTTCTTCCAAATTCAATTACATGTGCATGATTTCAAAAACCAAATTGAAAATCAAAGTCAAGTTCTAAATATATTCAAATACTAAATTGAATTAATAAATTCAATTATCTGAATAATATCTCATGCAAAGATTAAATTAATAATCTAAATCTAAATGCAAGCACATGCTAAATTAATTAATTAAATCATTTATCTCTTCAACTTCTATTTCCATCTTTCAGTTAGCTTTTTCTAAATTAAGCTCTCTGTGTCATCCTCTTTATTTCCTCCAATCATTCTTTTTCCCTCAGTCAGCTTTTTCTCAATCAGTTAACTCAATTAATCTATTCAATCTATTGAGTTTCATTCCTACAATCATCAGTTCAACTATCAATTTTCATTTGAGCTCACTGGAGTTCACACCTCTTGATCAATTTGTTCCACCTTTCAATCAATCTCATCCAAATTTCTATAAATTGAGCATCCAATCTCCATTTTCAACAATCACGAACTTTGAATCTTTGTGTCACTTGCAGGTTACCAGCGCAATATCTGAGAGCCATCATACCACGAAGAGGAGAAGAGCAATGGAAGTTCTACGCAGTCATAGAATAGGGAGTTTTTATTGATTTCATTTATAATTCCTATTTTGCTTGGTTGTGTTATTTCATTGTATTGTTTGTTAAATTTTGATTAGGATAGGGATTCATGATTTCCCTTGTTTCTAATTGATTACTTTGTTAATAGAAGATGAATTTTGTATCCCACATTTTGGTGAACCCGACATGAAACTAACAACAATTTAACCTTTTCTATGTTTTGTGTTATTTTTGTAGATTGTGCGGATTTTTCATTTTTTTTGCAGGTTGTATGAATTTTGAGAAAAGGCTTTTCATCACGTAATTGAGCTTACATCGTCACACAATCGCATAGAAAGGATCATGCATTCAACCCTTCGGGGTCACGCATTCGTTCAGACAGGGTCACGCAATCGCCCTGTCCAGATCACACAATCACCCTTTTGGGATCACACATTCGTAGGAAGCTTTGCTGTTTAATTTTTTCTTCCATCTGTTATCTGTTATGTTTAATTCTGTCTTAAAATTGGTTAATCCAGGATCAAATTGCTTTTTATTTCATAATTTGATTAACACTGTTTATGGCAAGAAAAGTTCAGTTCAAGATTTCAGGTGCAAGAAGGACGAAACAACAAAGGAGAGAAGCCAAACGATATCAAAAAGTTCTCTAGGCAGAAAAATTGATACAAGATTCGGAAGAACAACTGGCCTTAGACTGATATAATAGCCTAGTTCTTTCTTATATAGTTAAATATGATCTAATCAATATTGAATGGATGATGAGGGGTTTGGCTAGGGCTTCACAATTGGTTTCGTAGGTTCCTGATCGGGTTTAGTTTTCTTGTATTTTTCTAACTTTTTTGTTGTTGTCTGCATTCTATCACGCAATCGACCTGTTAGTACTATGCAATCGACCTATTAGTGCTACGCAATCAACCTGTTAGTGCTACGTAATCGACCAGATACCGTCACGCATTCGGTCTATCAGATTTATGCATTCGATCTGTAAGTATCATGTAATCACTTAGGTAGTATTACGCAATCGCCTCTGTCAAGTTTTGAGTTTCTATTTTTTGTTGGTTTAATTTTACTAGTAATCTTCTGTTTGCAGCCTGTGGCGGATTCGCAGAGAGGATTAGATTAGTAATTTTGCATGCACACTTTACACTTCAATTTTTAGTGCTTAAAATCAACAACAGTTAAAATTGACATGCATGGATAATCTCACACTTCGTTGTTGGTGCTTAAAATGAACATGGGCTAAAATTGACATGCATGCATCTTACACTTGGTTTTTGGTGCTAAAAAATCAACAAATGGTTAAAATGGACATGTATGCCTTCATACTTCGATTTGGTGTTTAAAATTGACATGCACATGCGTATCTAACACCTAAATTTGGGCTATAAAATGAATGTGAATCAGGCTACATTAGATTAAATCATTTTTTTCATTTTCTTAAGGGAACATAACTTTTTATTGTTTCTGGGGTGGGCCTATTGTTGCACTAACTGACTTTCTACTTGCCATTGGGCTCTTGGGAGAAAGAAGGAAGGTGACAACGACATCCAAATTTTCTTTTGTTCTACGTAGTGAGGGGTATCTTTGACTGGGGATTTCATCACCCCACAGAGGTACTTTGAATTGGGATGCGTTGGGGATATCATCTCTCCCAGCGTACTCTTGAGCGGGTTTTTTGAGCCACTATATAAATATACTGGTCAGGTGGCTAGAGTGTTGAGTGAATTCGACATATGTGGGGGCCTTCCCTGTACTGATAAGCTCAACTAAAGCCTTAAGTGGCTTGCTCTGAGAATCCGTCGTTGGATCGGGACCCCTCGAAACCTAATACTAAGAACCAATTTAGTTGCCAAAAATCCTACATTCAGTGGTTCCGGGAGTGCGGACCGTACCCCATAGATACCCTTCATGTACCTTACACTATGATACAAGAATCCCTCAGCTAAAAGATCCTCGGATCTTCAGGGTAAGAGAGACTGGAATGCCTGAGAAGTGTGTGCCGTGGAGTGGAGCTAGTGCTGCTAGACTCTCTATCTGTTCATTTTGTCTCGGTATTTCTTAAGGGCCTCACTGAATGGTGTCTACTATCCAACCTAAGATTGTATTCTATGCTTTTTTATGTATTGTTGTGCTAGACTAGTATTGAGTCAGTCCTTGGGCTATTTCAGGCCCTATCCCACGTATCTCCGAATTTTCTGAGATTGAATGAAAATTGAGTCAGTCAGCTATACATACCTACCAGCAATTGTTCTCAGATTTGGAAAACTACAAAACATTGTCCTACACACGAAGTTATAGAAAAAAAAGTCCATTTTGAAACCAATTCTCAAAAGTCCTTACATAGTTGTGACCCTAGGTAGTCTTTTACATAGTCTTTTGCATAGTCCCACTTACATCCTCATTATCATCATAAGTATTTTTTGCATTATCATCCATATTAGTTACATTATCATATACGTCTTCATCTAGACCTCATATACGTCTAAGTCCATTATAGGTTCATAGCATGTGCATTCATGGGTCTCCCAGGTGATGGTTTGCTCCCCTTTGAGCAACCTAATCTAGTTCCAAATGGCAGTCAATAAGAAATGATTGATGGTCTAGCTAACTTAGGTTGGGATTTAAGAAGAAGCACACCTCAATATATAGGAGTCATACATGAGATAAACATCGAGTCTAGGATTTCCCGTATAATTGATAGAGTGATTGAGGCTGAACAACTTCGTCAATAAATGGAAAGACTTGCATTAGAGAAATCTAGAAATGCTAAAAAGGTCTCACATCAAAATCCTCAATAGAGTCTAGTATAGTCTTGCATACCTCATATTTATATCTATAGTCTATTGTTAGGCCATCATCTTGCATAGAACCACCTTCATATAGGCAATTTTAGATGCACGTCACAAGGTCGCAGAAAGCGAAAGGAATAATGGACCCGAACAACACACAGTCTATAACCCTACTTGGAACATGGACATGTCAATAGGTCAACACTCAGGTACACGGACAATGTCCACCATAAACAAATTACAACAACATTTGACAAAGGAAGAAATTGAGTCTGCACAGCAAGACCCACATGTCCTCATGATCCTAGATGCACTTATACATAGCGATAGGGACAAGTATCTTTCGCTGTTAATACAAAATGGGGCAAAACTACCTGAGGATTTTGATGTCACAAAGATTTTACCACCAGGAAAAACATTAGGTCAAGATAATAGCCAAACACCACCTTTGACACAAATACAAGCAACGACCTCCAGTTTTCCTCAAAACGTACTTATCCAAACAAATGTCAACACAAATGCGAACTTTCAAACAAGTGTGTCATCCCCAATGATTAATGCTAGTATACCATCACTTAGCATACCGATAATATCAAGTGTCTCCACACCTATTCAAACACAAGCAACAAGTGCAACCCAACCTCCATTTTCCTATTCTATGGGATCCACATATAGTCAACAAAATGCAAATCTAGGTATTGCCAATACAACAAATACAACTCAATCAAACATGGGTTCACATATCAGCTATTTCATAGTACCTAGTGGAACGCACAACACACAAGGTTATAATCTTGGTACCTTCCAACAACCTCCTAGTTATGCAACCACAAATCCTTTTGTGGGACATACACAAACACAAGGTATACCTTTGACACAAATAGATATTCTAACACAAAAAATACAGAATTTGCAACAACAAATGATGACAATGCAAACTGGTAATGATAAAAAGAGCTACACAATGCAGGACCTACGTCCTTATCCATTCGATCACACATTATACATACCACCTTTCCCACAACATTTTGAAACGCCTAAATTTGATAGATATCAAGGGAAGGGTGATCCTAGAGATCACATCAGAGAGTTTTTTACGGCATGTATAGAAGTTGCCTCGGATGATACTTATCTAATGAGACTATTTCCTAAAAGTCTGGGAGGTTCGGCTTTAGAGTGGTTTTCACATTTACCACCAACCATCACATCATGGGGAGAATTAGCTGAACAATTTATAGCAAACTTCTCACACAACATTGAGCCGCTAAACAATACGAGAATGAAACATTTGCATCCTTCATACAATGATGGATGGCTCTCTATAGGAGGTGCAAGACAGTTATCCCAGAAATAGAGCAAGTGGATATGTTTACAGAAAATTTGATTCCTAAGATTCAATATCTGATACAAATGCAATGTCTAACCACATTCAAACAAATCACAGAAAAGGCTCTCAAATGTGAGAAGGGATTAGTAGAACAAGGTCTTATTAAGTATGGCAACACCAACAACAATGACAAATCTAAGTTTTGGTCAAAAAACAAAAATGTGACCAATGATGGTATTGTAGACGCCAGAACGATAAACATAACTCAACCCATTTTATCTTTGGGAACGGGTCAGTCAACAAATTCACATACAGGGAATAACACAATATCAACAAATGTAAATGCTACACAAAACACAGACACAAGATACCCCAGGGTAAACGCTCCAAGAAGAAATTACACACCTTTAGGAGAACCAATTGAGTCAGTGCTCAAAAAGTTAATACAGACAAACATAATCACTTTACCTGAAGTAAGAGTGTATGAACTGGGTCCTTTCAAACCCACATGGTGGAATGATAATGATTTCTGTGATTATCATAGGACTAAAGGTCACAAAATGGCAAGTTGCTACAAATTGAAAAACTTGGTCCAAGATATGATAGACCAAGGGGACATCACAATTAATACTGATAAGACCTCAACAAACACAAATCATATGATTTTTAAGGATCCTTTTGTTAAGCATGACAAGGGAAAAGCTACTACATCAAGTACCCAAGACAACACGACTAACTACACAAAGGTCTCATACGAGTACACTATTTATGCCATTAGCTCAGAAGATACAACAAACAATGATTCACAAGAAACACCTGATCAAGAGGACCAATATCAAGATACTCATAGAGATGATAACCAAATTTGCGTGATATCTGAAGCACCAAAGTATGATGATGATACAAATGTTTGTCTCAGAGACTGGGGACATGATCAACCATCTCACTCAGGTTGGTTTGAAGATGAACTCATTGGACATATTATGGATGTCAAACATACACATCAAGACTATGAAGAGGGATTTAACATAAATCTTGATAAAACAACCTATGATACAAATGATACAATTGCTACAATCACAATTACTCCCAGAGATAGAGACTATGCAGTGGTTACTCGCAGGTCAAAGGTAACTTTACAAGGGATACCACAAAATCAACCACCAGTAGTAGGGACTTACAATGTAGTTGAGAAACTTAAGAAAACTCTGACATAGATATCATTATTCGAACTATTGCGTATTTCACCCAATCATAGAGCTATACTGGACAAAGCACTTCAAGATTCAGTAGTGGACAAAGATATATATGAAAAATGGCTTCCAGTCTATGGTAGGAAATCTGACATAAGGCACACATATTGCATTCACAGAACAAGATATTCCTAGTGATAAATTGCTTCATAATGACCCACTACATCTGTAAGCTTACATTCATTAGAAAAGAATCAGAAGAGTACTCATAGATGGGAGAGCCGGTCTCAACATTTGTACTTTAAAGCTAGTCAAAGCACTGGGATATTCTGAACTTCACATTGATTCTTCCAAAAGGATAAATATCAAGGCTTACAATGATGAAGAACATCCATCTAAAGGCATTGTAACATTACTTGTACAAGTAGGACCAATAACAATAGAGGTCGCTTTTCAAGTCTTGGACAGAGAACTGGGATATAATATGTTATTGGGCCGCCCATGGATCCACACCATGCAAGCAGTACCATCCACATTTCATCAGTGTGTCAAATTCCCATCTAATGGTATTGAAATCACCATAAAGGATGATCCAAATCCATTCCAACATTGCAATTATCTGAAAGACAGTGTGGATAATCAGATACCTATCAATCAGGCTGCACCTCTCACTACACAGCTGGAAACATTAAAGATCATAGAAACAAAAAAAGATATGCCTACAACATCCTCCTTACAAATAAAGGATATGGGTTGTGGAGAATACTCTATTGCAAATACTTTAAGTGGGAAATGGTTGTCTCTTTCTCCTAAGTCCTTTGGGAAACCTCACACTACAGTGCAAAAGTGAGATAAAGGAAAAGAAATTGTCAAATACACAGATTCATGCTCTTTCATTAGATGGGATGACTTACAAGAAGAATCCCTGAATGAAGATGTTAACCATTGGATATATAGAGAAGAAGATCATATGACAATACCTAGAATACACACAGATCAGTATGGCAATGGATTCAAAATACTCCAAAGACATGGATATGATGGTACCATAGGCCTGGGGTTATTGAAACAAGGATGATTAGAACCTGTTGTTCCTAATGATAATCCAGGGAATCAAGGATTGGGATACAAGCATGTACAACATAGTATCAAAGCAAGACAACGTACTCTTGATATACTAAATCAACCAAGCAAAACAACAGATTACATATCACACATGAATTTGTCCACACAGGCACTTCCATCTTCATCTCAAACGAGTAATCAAGTACCTACATCACCAAGTGCAGAATCAGATGGGGAAGACATGAGACAACTCTTGCAAGAACCTACTGTAGCTAGGAAATCAGAAATCATCACAAGCAAATATGAACATTAGCCATAGCTCAATCAGGAAAGCTCAAATGCAATGATAAATCCTAATTACATCCAATAGAGACATGAAAATAAAACATTCAAGATTAGAAAATTAAGGAAACCAAGTGCAGATTTGAATGTCTCCTTCATGTGGCTCCATTGTCCTTATTTCTTCTTCAAATAACTTTGTTGTGGATCTCACCTACAAGTGCATGATCATGATATGAAAGCAAGTAGACAAGATGATTGCTCAACAATACTCGAAGCGTGATTGATTCGAGAATCGATTTGAAAAGTGATTTGTTCGATAATGTGATTATTAGATAATGTGATTATTAGATTGAGATTGAAGAAATTCATCCAATTTATAGATAAATTGGAGAAATGATCAAATTAGCATGATTCAATTCAAATGGAAATTGCAAATCAATATGACAAATTATAACAAACTATGACAAATTTGCACTTTCTATGCAAAATTGATTGATTGATGATTATGACAAAATTATGACAAATTTGCACTTTCTATGCAAAATTTGATTGATTGATGATTATGACAAAATTATGACAAATTTCTATGTCAAAAATTGATTGATTGTCAATTATGACAAATTATGACAAATTGAAATGTCATTCCCATGAAATTAGGAGAAAAATAGGAGAGAATTGAAATTAGGAATTAGGAAAATTAGAAAAATAGAAAATAGGAATTTAGAAAATTAGAAAATGAGGAAATAAGAAATTAGTGAATGAATTAATAATTTTTCATTTATTAATTAATTCACAAAGAGGGAAGAATTAGTTAGCCAATTAAATGAACATTTAATTGCGATGAGAAGACTTAGGATAAATAAATAATTTATTAATCCTAGAGGGAGAAATGACAAACAAGGTTAAATGAATAAATCATGAAACCCTAAAAGATAAATTAGAAATGCAAGGACGACAATTAGGTCTTGATGTAGGATTGATTTGATCATGATTCTGACTTGATAAATGATTTGATTGATAAACAATTGAAATTGGTTGACAAATTGACCAATATTGATAAAGAGACCAAATTGATATGCGCCAATTGACATGATTGAAGAGGACAAGGATCGATGACAAATCGATCACAAAATTGATGAGATTGACAAGGACGAGGATCGATGACAAATCGATCACAAAATTGACGAGATTGACAAGGACGAGGATCGATGACAAATTGATCTCAAAATGACAAGATTGATAAGAGGACAAAACCCTAATTCAAAAGCGATAAAAATGAGGAATGCAGAAGAAGGACTCGATGCTCGCAAATAATAAAGACCAAGTATGAATCATAGGAGAAATGTTAATGCGACGCAAAAACCCTAAAATAAGGCAATGCGCAAATGTTAAAGTACGATTCCGCAAGCGTTGACCATTTTTAGGTGTCTACATTTTGCCCCTCTTTGAGACAATGCGATTTCAAGCATTGTTTCAAAGAACAATAATGAAAATGCCCCAGACAATAATAATGACATATGCATGCCCCCTCGAGGAATTGGCTGGAAACATCCAGAAAAGAGGCCAATTGATCGATACGAATGATAGAAGATGATAGGTTCGAACGGACTGCCAAGACTAACGGAAGAAATGTTAGTAAGAAGAAATTAGACAGAGGACAGTTAGATATGAAGGAAAACTTGCTTTCACATATGCACATAAGTAGGTGAGAACCTTTATTTGATATGGCAAAATGGATGCGGCACAACATGGCAATGAAGGCCAGAGCGATAATGCAACCCTTTTTGCAAAAGACAGACACATTGCAGACAAACAACAATCACAACAACAAAAAAGGAAAGGGACCATGAACCATCCCGGTCACTCTAAATCACTCAGTGACATCATCAAGCAACATAGGAACATGATCGAAGATAAATCAATAAATGATAAGATGCACAAATTCCAACAAATCAAACAAACATCTTGATCTTCATTATCAAAAGTTGAAAGTGCTGATAGGACGATCATGCTGTCTGGTTTCAGGACATGCGGTGCCCCGTCTAAGACAGGACACAGTCTGGTTTTGAGTATACCACACCCTGTATAAGACCCATGATAGTAGAGACAAGGACAAATGATTTTTTTGGTTGATTGATATGACAATGTTGATCAGTTTGAATGTCTGGTTTGAGTGAAAAATTCATCTGTTAACGCGTGATTTCATTAAAGCGTAGTGTTGGATTGCGTGTCATTGGAGGGATGCTCAGTGATTTGTCTTATGCACAAAAGGGATCATTTATTGCAGAATGCTTGTTTTTGGATTTTAATGTTTTGAAATGTTTTTGTGTTCATTTTTTCAGGACTTTATTTGACTTTTTAGGGATTTTTTTTTCAGGACATTTCTCAATTTTTTTTTTTTGGATTATTTTAGGACATTTTTCAATTTTTTTGAATTATTTCAGGACATTTTTCAATTTTTTTTGAATTACTTCAAGACATTTTTCAATTTTTTTGAATTATTTCAGGACATTTTTCAATTTTTTTGAATTATTTCAGGACATTTTTCAATTTTTATGATTTTGCCCCCAGTGTCTAGCAAGGCAAGGAATATGACAGGTGAATAAGTAGGCTTTCTGAAATGTTGGTGGATAGAGGGAAGACAAAGGCCTTTTTATCATGGAGACAATATAGATGCAATTTTCAAGGGCTATGGTGTGATGGGACAAGAGACTGGATATGACAATGTAAAGCAGGAACATGGCATGAGGGACATGTCAAAAGGTTTTTGAAACCATGTTTAAATTTTGCGTCCTTATGTCAAATCAAGATCAAGGAATGAAAAAGAGTGTATGGATAGTGATAATATATGGATAGGATAAGCAAGACCAAGAATGGATAAGGGACATGGACAGAAGGTCGGGATAGGATACAGGATAGTGGCAGAAAGTCGCAATAAGCTAGGGAATATGGATGAAAGGTTATAATAAGCAAATGGATAAATGACCAAAAGCTATGATAGACTAAAAGCTGAAAACAAGATGCATGATTCTCATGAAGATCATCAGCCTTGTCAAGATCAAAGGTGGAAAGAGAAACTAGACATGAGGGACAATAGGATATCAAGGGTAATGACATGGTATGATAGGATAATGGAAAAATGAAGGACAAAAGGATATGAAGGAGGAAACCTGCCCCTAAGTGAGATGTGCAAGGAGTTCATAGATTACGCATGACGCCTGTTTGCTAGGTTTTCATCATGGTACTTGCCCAAGGCGCCTGTTTGCCAGGTTTTCACCAGTGGACGAATTATTTTTGCTTTACTTTTTTTTTCTTCTTTTTTTCTTTTTTTTTTTTCACTTTTTTTTTTACTTTTTTTTTTTATTTTGACTTTTTCAATAGAAGATAGACACATGATAGGGGATGGAAGAAGGACTCAATCATCTTTTTGTTTGGATAGTAGCCTTGAAAAAAAATGGACCATGACCTTTAAAAGTATGCTCAAAGATGTTGGTAGGATAAGGACATGGAAAATGAGATGAAATTAAGGCAAGGATTTATGCAAAGGATTGGATCAAAGGGATGGAAGGATGGAAAATATGCATTGGATAATGGATAGGGTATTGAAAGAATTGGGCTTCACTAGATGGAAATGAAGGCAAGATTGACATTGGCACACACCTTGAGGGGTGAGGGATTGATGGAGGAAAAATGGATTTCAGATTGTGAGATTTGGATGGAGGAATAGCTTGGGATTTTGGGACATAAGGGCCCAAAATGGAAGAAGGAGGTGATGGAGGAACAAATTTGAGAGGTTTGGATGGAGGAATAGTGATTTTGGATGCCAATTTTGATGTTTCTTTAGGTTTTTGTGCTTCAAGGAGCCACTTAGGGATCCACATGGTTTTTGATTTTTCATGCTTTTGTGGTTCCTTGGAGTGCATTGCTTGCACAAGGGATTTAGGAACCCATATAGATTTTGACTTTTCTTTATTTTGCTCAGTGGGCCTATGTGACCTTTTGGATTTTTCCTTTTCTTTATAGATCAAATTTTTCTTTGGTTTGACATGTTGATTATATTGGACATGTTGATCCTTGAATACATGTGGATTCCTAAACTTATGACTTTTATACTTGGCATCCAAATTGCTTGGAGGGGGAAAGGAATGCATGAATGGATATGAATGAAATGGAGTTCTTTTGGATGGATGAAATTTACTCAAGGATGTGTGCCTTTGCTGACCTTGCATAGAGGATGAAGGAATATAAGGACCTAAGATGGATGGAAAGTATGATGGGGAAGGTGTATGTTCTGATTTTGATGGAGGGATACCAACGTCTTGAGAGTGAGTTGTGTAGACATGACCCTTAAGATCTTCTTTGATATGAAGGGGTTCTTTCTTATGAAGATCTACTCCTTTGCCTTTATGAATATCTTGACTTGTAGGATACTCTGTTCTTTGGGAAGAAGACGCGAGTCCATTATGAGGTGGATATGATATGAGAGAAATAATGAGATCTTGAAGTGGATCAGATTGCACCAAAGTGGAAGAACCCATTATGCATGTTGAGGGTTCATGAACATCTTGCACTGACATGTTAGAATCATGAAGGGGATTAGGATCATGAGGACGATTAGGATCATGTAGTGGACATGGGTCAATGACAGGCTCTTCAAGAGATGGAATGGGAGAAATAATGGGATCATCAAAAGGAATGAGATCTTGGAGTGTATATGGAGCATTAAGACAAGGAGATGGAGGAACAAGTGGATCTTGTGGAGGATTTAAAGGAATAATTTGATCTTGACAAGGAGGAAGATCATTGGAATCCTCTTTAAAGTTGCTTTGCTCTGGACTTTTAATGGGATCATCGGAAAGGATGGAAGGGATATCTTGATCTTTCTTAGGAAGTGGAATGCCAATGGGATTTGAAAGGACATTTTTTTCATGAAATGGAAGGGGATTGTTTGGGATTGGATGGATTGGGATATCTTGATCTTGCTCGGGAAATGGAGTGTTAATAGGACTTTGGATAGGATGGACAAGAATAGGGGAATCATCGTGAGTGTCTGGGAACATGGGGTCCTGGTCAACAATTGGATGGGATGATAAGGTTTCAGGATCTTGATCTTGATCTGTTTCAAGACACGTTTCTTTATGCTCTAAATTATCCTCTTGACATGGGGTTGGACTTTGGATATGCATGGAGGATTCTGACAAGGGATTAATGCTTTGGCATGAAGGAAATGCACTTTGAACATTTGTGATGGATTCTGGCAAGGAATCAATGCTTGAACATGAGGAAGAGGGACTTCGAATGGGGTCCTCTAAAACAGGTAATGGCAATAAAGTGCATGGTGGCATTGGGTCTTGTATTTCTAAAACATGACAAGGATGTGCATCATGAATTGGATTATCTTGGCAATCAATTATGGATAGTCCTTGGGTAATTTCATCCTTGGGTGTATTGTTTGATGAGGACAATATGGAAGGTTCTTGTGAAACTTCTAAAGGTGTAGGGATAGATGCCACTGGAGAGTGAATTTATTTGCGGGGGGATGAGGCATTGCTAGACATAAGTGTATTATCTCGATCTTCCTCAAATAACTCACTTGGTAGGTTCCTTAAGAGCCTTGCAATAAAGCCACCTTTCTTTCAAGGTTTTGACATGGTTGTATCTGGAATTTGAACTTGTTTGGAAAGGAGTTGGTTCTGATCTAATGTCATGTTTTGATATTGGACTTGGTTCAATTGTTCTGACATGTTTGAAACTTGGGTTGGTGTGTGCTGCAACCTTTGTTTTTGAATGTTTGGTTGTGGTTGTTGACATTGATATTCCACCCTTGGTTGAACCATTTGTGGACATTGTATAGTTGGTTGGACATATTGTTGAAATTGGACCATTGGTTGTATTGGTTGTATATGTTGAACAATTGGTTGTGTTTGTTGGAAATGTTTGAACTGTTGAACAATTGGTTGTGATGGTTGAAAATCTGATTGATAGTAAACACCTTCTTGTTCTTGTTGTGGAGGCACATAATGTTGAAATTGATGTTGTCTCTTTTCTTGAAATTGTTTCATCATCTCTATTTGGGAGAGGAGAGTTGGTATGTCTAATCGTTCAAGAAGAGATCTTACATCAATTGGCTCAATCTTTGGATTTCGACCTAGAAATTTTTGAAACATTTTGGACATTTGTGATCTATTCTTCTCAATGTTTTTCACTCTTTGTTCCAAAATCTCATTTTATTGAGCTAGTTTCTCCTCTAGTTTTTGTATTTGGAGACTTGTTTCATCATAAAAAGTTTGATCAATATTGCCTTGTTGTTGGGTTGGATATAATTGTGATTGCCTTGGATTAAAATTCGATTGCATTGTCGGTTGATATGTCAAACTTTGTTGCATCATTGGTGCTTGGAACCTTGTTTCAATAGACATGTCACTATGCAATGTTTTTGGGATTTTTGATTTTAAAAGGATGATGTATGATATGCAACTAAATGCAACCTAAATAAATGAAAATGCAATCTATGGCAAGGATGCAACCTATGTTTTTGGTTGTTTTTCAAGATTCTGACAAACTTTTTGGAATGCAAATCTAAAAAAAGACCCTTAGGAAATTGAAATGATGTCTAGACCTCAAAGGACAAAAGGACCAAGTGACAAAAGGACAAAATGAGAATGTCTCCCCTATATGCTTGGATACTAAGCTAGGTTTGACCAAATGACATGGATGACAAAAAGACAAAAGTTTGATAAGGTCTAGACTTCCTAACAATGACTTAGGGTTTATCAAAGATTTGGATTACTCAAGTATGACAAAACCTAATTTTTGAGACTATATGCAAAGGGACAATTACTATGCAAATGACCCTAATATGATATGATAGTGACCTAAGCTTAATGAAGAGACCTAGGGTATGCAAATGCAAATGAATGACAATGCCAACCTAAGTTTGAATTATGAAATTGTATTACTCTAATGCAAGAGGACACATGCAAAATGGATGACCCTTATTGATATGAAAAGGAGTATGACCTAAATGAAACTTAACCTTGGTAGTTGACAATGAATTTGCAAAAATGCAAACCTAGGATGAACCTAAATCTAAGTGACATGAATGCTAAGACAAGATTTTGAAAAATGTTTGACAACCCTGTTTGAAGGTGTTTTGAACTTTGTTGAATGAAATACTCTTGTGTTTAACCTTGTTTTGAATCAATTTGTCTTGTTTTTGAAATGAGACACCACTCAACTTTTGACAAGCAGAGAAGAAAAGATATTTCAACTTAGACTCAAGACAATTATGCTCATTCACACATTTCTTATGGTAGGCAAGGACATTAGGTACTTGAGAGGTAGACTCATTATGAGATTCAAGGAGAATACATAGATGCTTGACCCCACGGGCTCCCCTCCATGGCACTCACTTCTCAGGGCAGCCAAGCATCAGTCCCCATGGAAATCTCCCCAAGGCGAACTTAGTATCTCTTCCAAGTATCCGAACTTGTCCTTCTCAAGCAACTAGAAGGATTTTTGGCCTCTAAATACAAGGTGTTTAGTAAGGTTTTCTGTTAAGCGTTACTCCTTGGTGTCACGCAAGCGTGATTGAGACATTAAGCCCACCAAGATACCAAACAAATGTAGTCACGCAAGCATGATTTAGACCGTGAGGTCCTACTTAGATGTTGATATGAGAAAGAATTCAAGGGTCATCACTTCCCAAGTAACTGCAATTCCCACGTAACCCTTCCTTCAAAGCTTTCGCCCATCAGGTATTTGTTTATAGTGAGTTAGAATGCCAAGGTATTCTAGCCGCACTCACTTTGGGTCGTTCCCTTCTCACGATTATCACTTGCTTGCAAAAGCAAATGGTCGAGAAGGTAGGCCCTCTAAAGGTGACACACAATCAAAAACATGAGCATGGTATCAAAGATCTGGATTTCTGATCACCCTAAGAAGGATGAGAGCATACTCTCCTACTCCAATGTCAAACTCAACAATCAAATCAAACATAGATTCATTCCATCCTATTTAGAAATCATACTAGGTGCCTAAATATTAATTACAAACACAAAGTTTAGTTGTAGTCCAAGGCAACCTGCAAAACCCAAGTCAGGAGTTTGATATGTTTTAGTCTTTGACTATCGAACTTGCATAAAACATGTTAGTAGTTTCATTTGTTGTCTTTGTCATGCGTATGCCAAGGTTCTGCATAGAGAATTAGTACCAAAAAACCAAAAAGCAGAAACAACATGCAAAACAGAACAATTTGCAAGTAAAAACACACTGCCTTTACCTCTATTTCTGTCCCTACACAGGCACAAAATGTCTGACACAGGCACAGGATGCTTGACATAGGCACAAAATGTCCTTAACACAGGCGCAGAATGCTTGACACAGGCGCAGAAGTTCCTAGAAAACCCTGCACTACCCTGTTTCTTGGGTTTTTGACCTGCAAATCATCTCAAAAGCACTCAAAAGCATGATTAGGGGGTTAGTTCATGTCGGGTTCACCAATTAATGTAGCTAGGAAATCGGAAATCATCACAAGCAAATATGAAAATTAGCCATAGCTCAATCACGAAAGCTCAAATGCAATGATAAATCCTAATTACATCCAATAGAGACATGAAAATAAAACATTCAAGATTAGAAAATTAAGCAAACCAAGTGTAGATTTGAATGTCTCCTTCATGTGGCTCCATTGTCCTTCTTTCTTCTTCAAATAACTTTGTTGTGGATCTCACCTACAAGTGCACGATCATGATATGAAAGCAAGTAGACAAGATGATTGCTCAACAATACTCGAAGCGTGATTGATTTGGGAATCGATTTGAAAAGTGATTTGTTCGATAATGTGATTATTAGATAATGTGATTATTAGATTGAGATTGAAGAAATTCATCCAATTTATAGATAAATTGGAGAAATGATCAAATTAGCATGATTCAATTCAAATGGAAATTGCAAATCAATATGACAAATTATAACAAACTATGACAAATTTGCACTTTCTATGCAAAATTGATTGATTGATGATTATGACAAAATTATGACAAATTTCTATGTCAAAAATTGATTGATTGTCAATTATGACAAATTATGACAAATTGAAATGTCATTCCCATGAAATTAGGAGAAAAATAGGAGAGAATTGAAATTAGGAATTAGGAAAATTAGAAAAATAGAAAATAGGAATTTAGAAAATTAGAAAATGAGGAAATAAGAAATTAGTGAATGAATTAATAATTTTTCATTTATTAATTAATTCACAAAGAGGGAAGAATTAGTTAGCCAATTAAATGAACATTTAATTGCGATGAGAAGACTTAGGATAAATAAATAATTTATTAATCCTAGAGGGAGAAATGACAAACAAGGTTAAATGAATAAATCATGAAACCCTAAAAGATAAATTAGAAATGCAAGGACGACAATTAGGTCTTGATGTAGGATTGATTTGATCATGATTCTGACTTGATAAATGATTTGATTGATAAACAATTGAAATTGGTTGACAAATTGACCAATATTGATAAAGAGACCAAATTGATATGCGCCAATTGACATGATTGAAGAGGACAAGGATCGATGACAAATCGATCACAAAATTGATGAGATTGACAAGGACGAGGATCGATGACAAATCGATCACAAAATTGACGAGATTGACAAGGACGAGGATCGATGACAAATTGATCTCAAAATGACAAGATTGATAAGAGGACAAAACCCTAATTCAAAAGCGATAAAAATGAGGAATGCAGAAGAAGGACTCGATGCTCGCAAATAATAAAGACCAAGTATGAATCATAGGAGAAATGTTAATGCGACGCAAAAACCCTAAAATAAGGCAATGCACAAATGTTAAAGTACGATTACGCAAGCGTTGACCAGTTTTAGGTGTCTACACCTACCACTGAGTTACAAAATGATGTAGTTATTGACACAATAGTACAACCTAATGTGGCAATAGATGCAGGATTACCCCCACCACCTGAATCCCACCCATGGTTATTGTCACTACTTCTACCACAAGAAGCAACTTAGGCTCAACCTAATGAAACAAATGAAGAAAGATTTCAAAGGCTTATACCAGGCTTAAGAAGGATCGCTAATGTGCAAAGAAGACTAGTCAATCTACAACAGAATCAGGGACAGGAACAAGAAGAAATAAGAGATGATAACTCATATGATGATACATATATTGAAAGTGAGACAGATTCTCATGATTATGAATTTTTATCACTCCATGATTCTAGCCCACCAAAAAGTGTAATAATAAGGAATCAAATAAGGATTATACAGGATGAAGATATACAAAGCCAGTCAAACAATCAAGTCTTGATGTTATCCGAGTCTACTAAAAAAGGGAGTAATGATTTACCCCTAGTACATTCACACTTGATTGATTAGGGGCAAGAAGGAAAACCAACGCTGGATTGGTTGGAAAATGATGAAGCAATTTCAGAATTTCTAGGAGTCAGAGAGGGATTTCCGCAAGGTGATCATAAAGCAGGGTTTGCTATAGACCTAAATAGAATGACATACTTTGGAGAAGAAAGTACTTCTCCAACATAAGATAAGGATCAAACTACCCATAATGACAAAAGTGACTTGGGTAATCTTCCTATGGAAAGAGAAAGTTTAGCATTAATTATAGAGGAAACAAAAGAAGTAAACATAGCAGAAGGGGAGGTTGTACATAACATCCATCTGGCAAAATCACTGAGCAAAGAAGAAAAAGATAGATTCATTCATTTTTTCAAGCAACGACCTATAAAATTTGCTTGGTCCTATTCAGACATGCTAAGCTTAGACTCTGAATTAGTGTTGCATCACTTACCATTGATACCAGGAGTTAAACCTTACAAGCGAAAATTGAGAAAAATGCATCCAAGTATCGCATTACTGGTTAAAATAGAACTACAAAAGTTGTTGGATGTAGGTTTTATTAGACCTATTGACTATGCAGAATGGATATCCAACTTGGTACCCATGACTAAGCCCACAGAAGGCATAAGAACCTATACTGATTTTCGAGATCTAAATAAAGCTTGTCCTAAGGATGACTTCTCGCTACCCAATATCAACATGATAGTTGACCTAATAGCTGGAAATGAGATGCTATCCTTAATAGATGGTTTTTTAGGATACAACCCGATTACAATTGCACCAGAAGATCAACATAAAACAACCTTTACATGCCCATGGGGAACGTACTGTTGGAATGTGATGCCATTTGGTCTTAAAAACACTAGAGCAACATACCAAAGAGCCATGACAATGTTGTTTCATGACATGATCCATAACATAATGGAAGATTACGTGGATGACATATTGGCTAAATCACAAACCAGAGAAAGTCACCTTGCAGTTCTTACACAGATTAAACCCGAAGAAATGTGTGTTTGGCGTAACAGCAGGTAAACTATTAGGGTTTATAGTATCAAACAAAGGAATTGAAATAGACCCTACCAAGGTCAAGGAAATGATTGATATGCAACCTCCACCAACACTTAAACAACTCAGAGGGTTACAAGGAAGATTGCATTCCATAAGGAGATTCATAGCATAGTTGGCAGATAAGTGTCATCCATTCCAGCATTTACTCAGGAAAGGAGTTACTTTTAAATGAACAGAACAATGCCAGGAAGCTTTCCAAGCTCTAAAAGATTATCTTTTAAACACACACGTGTTAATATCTCCTACTCTAGGACAACCTCTATTGTTATACATATCAGCAACGAACTCAGCTCTAGGAGCTCTATTGGCACAACATGACAAAAATGGAAAAGAAAGAGCCATTTACTATATAAGTAGGACTCTAATCGACTATGAGCTTAATTATACCCCCATAGAGCGAGCATGCTTAGCAGTAATCTTTGCATCACAAAAGCTCAAACATTACATGTTGAGTCATAAGGTACAACTCATTGCATGCTTTGACCCACTCAAGTATCTATTGAGCAGAGCAACATTGACCGAGCAATTGGCTAAGTGGGTTATGATCTTGAGAGAGTTTGATATAGAATACATAGACAAAAAAGCCATCAAAGGAAAAATCATAGCAGATCAATTAGCAGAGGCTCCTATACAAGATAGTCATCCGTTGCTGATAGACTTTCCAGATGAATCCATGTTTACATTAACTGCCTCAGTAATGTGGAAATTATACTTTGATGGGTCATATACAAATCATGGATCTGGAGCAGGCATTCTCTTCATTACTCCTCAAGGGGATGTTATACCTAAGTCATTTAGGATCAATTTCCCATGCACCAATAATATGGTTGAATATGAAGCTCTCCTCATAGGGCTTCGTACAGCTGTATAATGGAAAATACAAGAGTTACAGGTCTATGGTGATTCACAGTTGATTGTAAACTAGGTCAATGATGATTACAACATGAAGGATGACAAACTCATGCCTTATAAGAAGTTGGTCAAAGATTACAAGGAGCACTTCAGCAAAATTACCTTTGAACAAATCCCAAGAATACAAAACAAGGCAGCAAATGCAATGGCAACCATAGGGTCTCTTCTGAATATGCCTGCTAACGAAACTCAGTTTGAGTTTATCATAGAACAGTTAATGCTACCTGCATATGAGACTCCCTTATCAGACTATGTACGTGCAATTGTGGGTCCAGAATCACCTTGGTACAATGAAATATATACAAATTTACACACCCAATACATGTCACCGGATTTGTCTAGAAATCAAAAGAAGACCTTTATTCGTCAGGCATCTAGATACACCATTATAGCTGATACTTTGTATAGAAAGGGTTTCGATGGAACTCTTCTCTGATGTCTGGATGAGAATGAAGCACACCTTGATTTAAAAGAAGTCCATGATGGAATCTGTGGGGCTCACCAATGTGGTATGGCATTGTCAAAGAAATTGCTGAGAACAGGGTATTACTGGCCAACAATGGAAAAAGATGCTTACAAGTATGTACAAAAGTGTAAACAATGCCAAATGCATGGAGACCTTATTCATGCACCAAGATCTTCAACCCATCACATCACTGTGGCCATTTTCACAATGGGGATTAGATCTAGTGGGTAAAATCAACCCTACTTCTTCTAATGGGCACAAGTTTATCTTGACAACCACTGAATACTTTACTAAGTGGGTTGAGGCAATTCCTTTAACATACACCACTGGAAAGCAAATAGCAAAATTCATGCTCAACTACATTATATGTAGATACAAAATTCCAATGTGCTTTGTTACAGATAATAGGTGTCCATTTAAAAACCAGGAAGTGAAAGAGTTGTGTGAAAAATTCCACATACAACAAAGATTTGCCACACCATATTATCCACAAAGTAATGGGCAAGCAGAGGCTACAAATAAAACAATATTGAAAATTCTTAAGAAAGTAGTCACTGACACGGGACGGGACTGGCATTTCTAGTTAAATCCCACTCTTTGGGCCTACAGAATAGGAGTAGACACACCTACAAGAGCAACACCATATTCCTTGGTCTATGGGATAGAAGCAATACTCCCCATTGAAATAAAAATACCGTCTTGAAGAGTCTCCTTACAGAACATCATATCAGAGGAAGACTACAGGGTAGCAAGGTTGCAAGAACTCGAAACCCTTGATGAAAAAAGACAAACAACATTTAACCAACTACAAGGATATCAAAATAAACTGAGATGAAGTTATAATAAACGGGTCCGCCCATGAAATTTTCAAGTGGGAGATCTAGTAATTAAAGAGAATAAAAGGAACCTAGCAGAACGAGAAAGGCCAGGGAAATTCGAACCTAACTGGCTAGGTCCTTTCATTATAACAAGGGTCATAGGCAAATGGAGCCTATAATTTGGCTGCCATGGAGGGAGATCCAATCTCTGACCCTATGAACAACATGCACCTTAAGCATTATTATACCTAAGGGCTGTTTAGTTTAGGTTTTATTTTCCACATTGCATATCATATCATTTAAAACACAACATTACATGCAGTTTCTTTTTTAGATGCATCACATTCTTAAACTTTCCACATTTTCATATAGAAGCATCAATAAAACAAGGCAACTGTTCAAGTTTATCATCTGTTTGCATCTAGGGAAAACAAGGGTCATCTCCTTTCTTAGATATTCAGACATGAAGTCTTTGAGGTTCTAAGGTCATTCATTCTCAACATTACCCTGTGACGACGCTTTACTTATGGTTGGGTACAAATTTCACTATTTGAGACTTGTTAACCCACAATCTATCAATTGCTATATCTCACACATTAAGAAGATCTCTAATTCATTCTATACACCTAGTTGATCATATGACTAGTGAAAAATCTAAAATTCTACTTCAGTGCCACTATAATTATCACCCAAGTAGGTTTCATTACTTACAAGTCAAGGCAAGAAAAGAAAATAAAAAAGAGAAAAAGAGCTATGCCAAATATCCATCTAAAGGCAAATAGAGCAATCATATATAACTGAAATATCATGTATACAAATGTGATAAAAAGCTTGACTATGGGAACATGCAAGTAACTCCATAAGGGCTATGAATGCCTACTGGCAATGGAGCAATATTTGAGAAATTACAGTCTATAACCTCACCGGAGCTCTCAAGGCTTGCTGGCAGCGAGGCTCTATTCAGGATGCTTTTGAAGTTAGAAAAATCATGTAGCTAGTCATATAGGATGCTAAGGATCTTTAGTGAACATAAGAGTGGGAATTAACGCATTTGCATATACATAGGCAAAAGAAGATCAAAGTTTCAAGAACCAATGGGGAAGTTTTCTGCGTCTCCATTTGTAAATCCTAGTCGCTAAGTGTGTTGAGATGAATGTTCTGAAGGGCCTTAGAGATTGATTGACTGCTTATCTATGAAATGTTTTGCACCTCCATTTCAATTGGTGTATTCAAATGCAAAAACAAACACAGTCAACCTTGTTTGAATAGGAAATGCATCTTCATCCTGCACGTTGCATTCACATAGGTCATGTCAAAAATTCATTTGTCTCCACATACATTATGCAGATCATCATGTCATACAGGTCTGCACACTAGGGACATAACTGAAAAAATCCTAAAAATCAGATAAAGTCCTGAAAAAATCCAAAAAATCGTATAAAGTCTTGAAAAAATCCAAAAAATCATATAAAGTCCTGAAAAAATATCCAAAACCATTGAAAAACTCAAAATCCACAAAAATCGAAAACCACAAAATCCAAAAAAATGGAAAAATCTAAAAATACGAAAAACATTCAAATACAATCCTGAAAAGATCAACCAAAAATATTCAAATATGATCCTGAAAAAATAAAAATAAAAAAAATCAACCAAAAACTTTCAAATATCGATCTACATAATCCAAAAACATTGAAAAAGCTCTTGGAAAAGAACTAAAAATAAAAAATCAATCAATCAGAAAAACTTGCAATAAAATGTCTTGTGAGAAACAAATACCCTAATAGATATCCAACAAACACTTCACACGAAGTTAACAAAGGATACGACTATCCAGTCAAACATATGCAATCAACTGATCAAACTGTCTTATCAATCGTATCATATCCATATCACGCGATCATTATCTTGTCTTAAACAGAAGAGGATACACTTGAAATCAGACAGGTCAGTCTTACATGGGGTCCTCAACTTTATGAGATCAGACATTATCAACCATCACATCAAACAACTGAGAATGAAGGCACAAGGTCAGTATAGCTACTGAATTTTGTTCGGGTCAGTCTTTATCTTTTTATCATTTGGTGACAGATATTGTTCCTATGATACTCAAGGATGTCCACAAGTGACTAGAGGAGCTATGATGGACATTATCTTTTTCTTTGTTTTCTGTTTGTGGTGTGAACCGATGAAATTCTAGGGAAATTTCTCTAGTGGGTGTTTGTGATAAGAGCCTTCACATAAAGGTGAAATCACCACACATACCTCGACCCCTAACACAATTCCCAGAATGGAGGGTTCACTCCTTGTCTGCTACGTGTTTGTTTCTTCAATGAGATATCTTTACATCTTGGTTCATTATACCCTGATGTGCTAAAGCTTCATTGTTCAATAATAATACAATATGTGACACAGGTTCGTGATTCATTCAAATTCATTATTATTCTCATCTCAATTGCTTATTGATAGTTTGTTGATTTCTCATCTTCTGTCTAAATCGCATTCTTTCTAACATTCTTTCTATCATCAATTTTTCTCTCTATCAATCTGACTAACATTTCTTCAACTTATATCTGAGTTAAAATTGGTTCAACCATTATCATACAAAAAGAATGCATTCATTATAGAGTTCATTTGCATTTCGTCATTATAGAGTTCATTTGCATTTCATCATTATAGAGTTCATTTACATTCATTATAGCATTCATTATAGAGTCATTTGCATTCATTTACATCATTACTACATACATGTACTACCATTGCATTTAGAATCATATAGAATTAAAATAGATATGCATCATAAAACTCATAACATCATATAAAACATACATAGATCATTACCAAAACCCGCATGCCATATATATATATATATATAACTCAAAAATGATAATGTGTGTGAATACAATAAATAAGCCCGAAGGCTCAGATAACATGATCAACCAACACTGCCTCTGCCAGCAGGTGGATCCTGTCCACTAGATCCTGCCCCAGGATGTTGAGGTGGTCCCATAACACCACCACTGCTAGTCCATCGTGAAGTAGATCTACTTGATCTCCTCCCCATGTATGCACTAAAGCTAGGCTCTCTTTGACCCTTAGGGACAACTCTCATATGCCTGCCGATAATAAATAGACTCCTACACAACAGTGAAATACCTATTTGGCTGGTCGCGTGCATCTGTACCTACTCTAAAAAGCTGATCGAAGGCATCCATAGTAATTTGACATCTCCGCACTGCCTCATCTCTCTCCCTCTAGAGATGATCTCGCTCGATATCTTATCTGGCGACCTCGTCCTCCAAACTCTGTACCCGTGCTCTGAGAGTCGCCATCTCATTATCAACCTGTCCTCTCCCATCCTTAGCACCAGACACATCCTCCAGCTCTAATATATCCTCATCATCATCTCCATCCTCGCTACTTGATGAATCAGAAGAATCATGGCCGTCCTCACTGCTAATAGACTCGGTGTCCCCACCAATGTCTACATCCTCATCTCCATCATCTCCCCCATCTCCTCCCTCATCTCTCCCACCTCCTCTCTCATCTCCACCACCTCCTCCCTCAACTCCACCATCTCCTCCCTTAGCTCCACCCTCTCCTCCTCCTCTGTCTCTCTCCTCTGGCTCTCTCCTCTGCATCTATCCTCAACCACTGTCTAGGATGGCGAATCTGCTATGTTGTAATCAGAACATCAGGACCAGTCAAAGGCACTGGCCCGTGCCTAGCAAACCACACATCATACTCTGCTATCATCCCAGGATCTACTCCACCTCTACCCCAACCCCAGAGTAATGGTTGCAGAGAATTGAACTCAGTAGAAGAAACATGTGGCTAGATGTACACATCCCAATCAGATACCTCTCGCGATACATGAGCAAAATAGGCAGTAACCACAGGTGTCACCTGTACCTCACCAAACTATCTAAGAACCTGCCCTGGAAGATACATCTCAATAATCCATTGGGTCTTAAAGGTCCTCCCAATAAGATATCTCTATTGTCGGCAGAAAGACAAATGCACTACATCATCAGGCCAATCGAGGCAATCTAAGTAAGGTCCCCAAATAAAATGCTGCAATATGTCAAACTGATGTCTCCAGTACAAGGTGTTCCCCGAACCCCTGTGTCTGATACCTGCTGTATACCTGAAGGCATAAGGCTCACCAGGCTACAAGTCTACATGAATGACAGGCCTAGAAATAGAAATGTGCTCCCATGCCCATGTCTAAAGCAAAGAAACACCACAACTGATAGAACGGTATCCCAGATAGACTATACCATGCATCTAATCGTATAACATGGCTAGAAGACAAGGACCCCAGGCATATAGTCGATGATGCACAATCATATCATGGAGCACTCTGCCCCATCCAACTAGAAACCCATGACCTCATCTGTTAGGTATCAATAAACCACTGACAACACTACATAATACAATAGTCAGGTCATCATAGTCTAATCAGGCCCAAGGGATGTCATAACGACCACTGATCTGCAAATCCTGAATCTCACACTCGAAAAGTGCACATAGTCCAGCAATGCCATCATCATGGTCATATATAACTCTCTCACCATGAATGGGAATACACAATATACGCCATACATCCTCTAGCGTAATGGATGCCTCACCAGTCGGAAGATGAAAAGAACAGGTCTCAGAATGCCACCTCTTTATCAAAGCTGTAATCATGGCCCTGTTGGCCGTAACCTCTGGCAAATGTAAAACATGGTATAGACCTAGCTGTTGGATATGCTCAATCTCGTCATCCGGTAAGTCAGCTCGAAGATCAAGTCCACTAGGTCTGCTCTGTCGGTAGTATAACACTCCAATGTTCTCTTGCAATGAGAAAAAGATCCAAATGTCAGATATTGGATCTCGAAAAACTTAAATATTTTCAAACGCATGACAAAAACTTACATATACAATGAATGCGTGACAATTATGACTTATGTGGTACAAATAAGACTCTTGCGTAATGATTAAAGCTAATGCGTAATGAAATGGGCGCATGCGTAATGATTAACACTTATGCGGAATGATATACATGAATGCGACATGATAACACTAATGCGTAACACTTAGGACACATGCGTAATGATTAAGGCATTTGTGGTATGCTTAACACTAATGCGTGAAATTCGACAAGCGACTGCATAACAGATAGCAAAAATTGATCATGGAAATTTGTTTGAAAAACAGACGTAAAATAGGCATATATTGGGAAAAAATTAGAAAAATACCATGCCGCTAGTCCCAGGAGGTCTCTGATATGAACGTACTCGGTCATATAGGTGCAATCGAGCTCTATAACCAACCATTATGATCAAATACTAAGAAAAAAGCACACAAATTACAGAGAAAACCAAGGAATTACCAAAGTGCAAATGAGCAAATGAAAACCTAAAAATCTCTATTTATAGCTCAAAATTAGGGTTTTCTGACACCTTGACGCCCGTGGTCCTCGCCAGCTTCAAATACCTTGTAGCCTACTCAAACGATCTCGAAATCACACAAGATTTTATGCCCTTGCTCATTTGACTAATATTGAAAACATGGTCTCAATTTTGGAATTTTCCGACCACCTTTTCCGAGGGGGCATATTTACACTATACAACAGTACCAAGGCATACTGGGGCAAAATTTTTCATTTTCTTTGAAACAATGTCGTTCCGACTTTGTCTCAAAGAGGGGCAAATGTAGACACCTAAAAATGTCTCATTGATCATGTACTAATTATTCCTCTAATTGATTAAATAATATTTATTATTTAATTAATTTAATTAATCTATTTCTTCTAATTTCATATTTCCTCATCATCTTATTAATTAATCTATTTTCCTATTCTTTAATCATTTTCTAATATTAATTAAATAATAATTATTTAATTAATTATGATTAATTCCCCAATTTAAATAATCTTTATTATTTAAATAAGTTACTAATTATTCAATTTCTATCTCTAATCATCTAATCATTCAACCCTCTTCTAAATATTAATTAAATATTTATTATTTAATGAATTGTGATTTAATCCTTTAAATTGAATAATCTTTATTATTTAATTAAATTTCATTTCTAAATAATTAAATAGTTTCTTTAAATTATTTAATTAGCTAATTAATTCTTCAATTCCAAATCCCCAAATTCTAATTTCATTTAATTTCATATTCTTCTAATTTCTTCCAAATTCAATTACATGTGCATGATTTCAAAAACCAAATTGAAAATCAAAGTCAAGTTCTAAATATATTCAAATACTAAATTGAATTAATAAATTCAATTATCTGAATAATATCTCATGCAAAGATTAAATTAATAATCTAAATCTAAATGCAAGCACATGCTAAATTAATTAATTAAATCATTTATCTCTTCAACTTCTATTTCCATCTTTCAGTTAGCTTTTTCTAAATTAAGCTCTCTGTGTCATCCTCTTTATTTCCTCCAATCATTCTTTTTCTTCCCTTAGTCAGCTTTTTCTCAATCAGTTAACTCAATTAATCTATTCAATCTATTGAGTTTCACTCCTACAATCAGCAGTTCAACTATCAATTTTCATTTGAGCTCACCTGAGTTCACACCTCTTGATCAATCTATTCCACCTTTCAATCAATCTCATCCAATCTTCTATAAATTGAGCATCCAATCTCCATTTTCAACAATCACGAACTTTGAATCTTTGTGTCACTTGTAGGTTACCAGTGCAATATCTGAGAGCCATCATACCACGAAGATGAGAAGAGCAATGGAAGTTCTACGCAGTCACGGAATAGGGAGTTTTTATTGATTTCATTTATAATTCCTATTTTGCTTGGTTGTGTTATTTCATTGTATTGTTTGTTAAATTCTGATTAGGATAGGGATTCGTGATTTCCCTTATTTCTAATTGATTACTTTGTTAATAAAAGATGAATTTTGCATCCCACACCTCTCTTAGTCTTGTTCTTTTATTTCTCTTTTCTTGCATGTGAAAGAGGGTTTTCGCCCTCTACAAAAAGCTTCAAACTTCACATAACTTCCTCATTCATGTGAATAAGCCCTTTTACTTTAGTTTTTAAAAATTTAAAATATAAAACATTACGCTTTTTTCAAAGATTTTGAAATAAAAGATATAAGATGAACTTTTGAAATGTGATTTAGTGCATGACCAAAGACCAAAAGGCAAAAAATGAATTGTTTTAAATAAACTCCCTATAATTAATCCAATTAACATTTGATAAATAAAAATTGGACAACATTTTGGCGACATCTTCTAGGTATTTGCTTGCTGAAAATCACAAGACTATTAGCCTTTAGATCCATTTGGTTTAGGGGTCAATAATTGGGCTTGAACCAACTCAGATTAGACTTGCAACACCACTGCAACAACACTTAACAACAACAATAAACTAAAAACTAATCTAAAAACTCATGCACCAACACTTATGGAAGGGAAAGAACTAAAACAAAGCATTGTACACAACACTTGGAGGGAAACAAACTCAAAAAATAATGTGCACTAACACTTAGAGGAAAGAGGAAAACTAATCTACTATGATACAAAATTGGATGATCACCTCAATAACAAAGTTTGAGATGAATCCTATTGATTGGGATGGGAAGCTTTTCTCCTTCCAAGTTAGACAACTGAAAGGCATTGCATGGCTTGCATGACGTGATTACAAATGGGATACTCTGCATAGTATAAAATTTGGTGTGTTTTAGAGGCCTACTTTTTAGCTCATCCCATTTAAGAACTAAATCTCCTCCGCTGAAACTTCTTGGGACTTCTTTCTTGTCAAATATTTTCTTCATTTGGGCTTGGTGTTTCTCAATGTTCTTGAGGGTTTGCCTCCTTATCTCCTCTAGTTCCATCAGCTCTGCAAGTCTTATTTCCTTTGGTTTTTCTCCCATCATTTCCAACTTCTTAATTAGATTTAGAGTTGGAAGTTCTACTAAGGTAGGAATCCTTTCTTCCTTTCCATACACAAGCATATAAGGAGAGTTACTTGTGGACCTTTTTGGAGTGATTCTATCAGTCCATAAAGAATGCTTTAGCTTATTGTGTCAGGATCTATGATTGTCTTCTATTGTTCTCTTGATGATTATGATTAGGTTTTTATTTGTAGATTCAACTTGTCTATTACCTTGTGGATAGTAATTGGATGAAGCACTCAAGAAGATATCATTAGTAACTACCCATTTAGTCACTTTAGCACCTACAAAATCCAATGTATTATCAGATATAATGGATTCAGGAGGGCCAAACCTTGCTGTTATATCTTCAGAAAAGTTCAGGACAACAATCTCATTTGATTTTTTCAAAGCCATAGCCTCTATCCATTTGGTGAAATAATTTGTGGCTATTAAGATCCATTTGTTTCTTATGCTGGAAGGTGGATTTATGGGTCGCATGAAATCAAGATCCCACTTCAAGAATGGTTGATCCACTTGAATTGGATGCAAGGGAAAGGATGCTAGCTTTTTTTTTCATCAACAATTGCACATTTCTTGTATTTTCTTACCCATGCATATGCATCTTTGTATAGATAAGGTCAATAGTAACCAACTCTCATGATTTTGAGAGCAATTGTTTGTGGTGCAAAATGACCACCAACTGCACCATCATGAAATTCTTCAAGAACCTTGTCAATCTAATCAAACTCAATATATCTCAATAGAACACCAAGAAAATCCTTCCTACATAATACTCCATCCAAAATAACGTAATGAAATGCTTAAAGTTTGAAATACCTTCTTTTTGAATTATTAAGGCCTTGTGGACACTCACTAGTTTCAAGATAATGCATCATTTCTTGAATCCAACTTGAGGGGGGGGGGGGGCTGCTACATCAATTTGTTCTTAATCAATGGTTGTAACGAAGGGAATTTTCTACCTCATGGATGATGAATCCTTGAGAACAAATCCAGCCTCTAATACCTCACTCGAACTGGCACTAAGGTGAGCTAGGGGATGAAAATTGTCAAACTAAGCTATTAAATTGCAGAGAGGACGTTCAGATGGCTCTGTTGAGCCTCTATCCCAGGATGAGTGTGCAAAGATGGGACACTAGCATGGTGCGCTATCATCTTGTACAAACAAAGTACAAAAATTGTATTGGAATGACAAATACAATTAAAATACTAAATATTCACATGAAAATGATAAAAAAGAATAATAGTGCGAAATACCAAATGAAACAATAACTTAAGAGGAGGGAATAGACGAAGCTCATGAAAGGTCCATGATTGAAGCCTCCCATTAAACAATCTTCTTCCCATGATCAACAACCTACACACAAGCAATAAGTAAAATGTTGGGGGTTGTGTTTTGGATCCTGCCTAAGTTAGACCCCCATTTTTGGTGTTTCCACCTCCACGAACAACCCAAATAAAAGCCATGGGGAAAATAAATGATAAAGATAATTAAAAGATAATGTAAGATAAAAGAACAATAATGTGTGAGATAAATGGAAAAGAGAACAAGTAAACTCCCCTTTTTGAGATGTTATGACAATGGTACTATGAGCTATTCATAAAGTTGTAATAACGGTGGTCTCCATAATAGGAAATGTGAATGCTATCTAAGGAGATAAAACCAAGAGCTTCAACTTGTAAAAGATAATCTCAAAATACCCAAAAGATCCAAAAAATGCCTTCAAATGGGAGAGATATAGGCACTAAAAGGCAAAATGATGTTGGTGGGTACATTTAGGGGTGTTACAATTCCTTTCAGGTGTAGGCGTAACACTCAAACGACCACCTACAAACTTTTAGATTCATGGGACGCTAGCGCGCCACACGGACATCTTCGCATTGTGCCCTAGTCCTTGAAGGTGATAGGCTGGCAAAGTTGGTAGAGACCAATTTGGAGCTGACGAGGTGATCCTGGGTGGACAAAAGGACAAAGGTGGTGATGCCCTACCTCCAATGACATGGAGGAAGACACCATTTGTAGCGTTGAATCACAAAGGGAGAAATTTTTGATATTACATTTTGCCCCCACTTTAGCAAGCATGTCTTTGATGAGAGATGCAAAGATAAAGTAGAGAAAGATAGAGAGTTGCGATAGGGAGGCAAATTTTTTTTGATCAGATGAGGTTGTCCCCTGTGAGAAGCAAATAAGATTTGGAATAGATATTGCTAATTGATACATCACAAACATGCTAGCTGTAATCTAGCATATTGGATGGCAAGATGAAGGATAGATTTTGAGATTAGTAAAATAGCGTAATAGGAACAAGCCTTGCTTTGGAGGAAATCCCCTAGTTACAAAAAAGATACAAGATAAGCGGTCATCGTGGTAGGATATAAGATGCACTGGTATGAATAGAAAAGTGTGTTATGCTAGATATCCATACAATAGGGCGATGATGTTTTCCGGTATGGATGACCATATGATAGGGCGATGATGTTTTCCAGCATGGGTAGTGATACGCTAGATTGCCATGCGATTGGGCAATCAAAGATAGATTTGGTAAGTAGTAGATTGGCCCCTACCAAGGAAAACAAAAGAAATGGATCAAATGGTTTGGCCCTCATTTAGGCGAAAAAGATCAAGTCATTTGGCCCCCACCTAGGCAAGAAAGATCAAGTGGTCTGGCCCCCACCTAGGTGAGAAAGGATCAAGTGGTTTGGCCCCCACCTAGGAAAACATGAAAAATAAATCTACAAGAAACATATAAATGTATGTAGCTAAAATGATAAATGCAGATCATGCAGAAATGCAGATATGATGGCCCCCCCTTAGAATGACATGCATGAAAGGCATGTCATTCTAAGGAGAAAAGCAATTGTGGTACATCAACATGGAAAGATATTTCCATGGAATTCCACCATGAGGTGGCAATACACAAATGTCCACAACATCAAGAATGAAAATGTAAGAGGATAGGCGGATCCGATAGTCTAGCATCAGAACCCATAGTAGTGGCAAAAGATATATAATACAACTGCGAGATGGGTATATCGTCATAGCGTTAGAGTTCTCAGATTTGAAGAAGAGTACATGAGGACAAAGATAAAATAAAAATGTGGGTCAACATGGAAGGAGGTGAAAAGATGCCCCCAATGCTTTGCATCATCCTGAATGTCAAAAAAGAAAGATATGACAAATATAAGAAGTAGAGAGACAAAGTAGAAGAAGATATACGACAAAAAATCTCATGTATCCGAGCAACTATAGAGTATCGCAAGTCCTCCAGATAAAGATAGTCAACCTCCCGTATCCAAGTGTCTACAAAGCAACTTGGGTCCATTGGGAACACATATAACACAAGCACGAGGGAACACAATCAAACGTACATACAAACAGATGGAGATAAAAGATAAAAAACCTAAAGGTCATCCCTTAGGAGATCATAATCTTCCCAATATAGATCATAAGGAGAAGGAGGATGAGCTCAAAGAGGGATCACCATAAGAGTTTCATCAGGCATCTCACTAGCATCGAGAGCAAGGGATGAAGCAACAACAACAACTGCATCCATAGTCTTGAAGGAGGTAAGGGTCAATGATCGCATGAAGATCAAAGACAACATCAGGATATCTTCCAAGGAGTTGAACATGCAAGCCTCTGTGGAGGAAGCGGGTGACTCACTCAGAGAAGATGAAACAAGAACAAGACTATCAACCTCTGAAAGAGGGGCAGTGACAAACTCGGGAGAAGGTGGGGCCTTCTCAATGACACACACAGACACATGCAAACCAATAGGCATTGAGACATGCATAGAAGAGGGTGAAGAACATACCTATAAAGTTTTTCATCGTTGAAACTTTGGAATAGGGCCCTACTCAAGCTTGTGTTTTGGGCACATAGAAGAAGTGAGTCTCCTATCAATTGTAGCACGCTGGAGGACTGTAGGAAAGATCAGATGCTAAAGCAGGTGTGAAATAGGGGGAGCAAAAAGAGTTGCACTAGACACCACCTGCATATGCAATATATCAATGGGTCAGGACAATGGAGGCATGTCTGGTAGAGAGGCGATGAGGGGTGACTCTAATAAAGGACCGATAAAAACCTACACCCATTTAGAGGGAGGTTCATCAAGAGGCCCCGAAGAAGTTGGAAGCAACACTAAAGAAGATGCAAAAATAGGAACAACAGACAAAGAAGGAGCTGATGTGATAGAGTTGGGAGTCATAGATGCAGTAACAACCTACAAAGTGACATCACACTCTCAAGCCATGGCTGTCAATAGCATTTACGCTCATGTGCATGCTGATTATGATGAAGATGAGGGCCTCCAACTAAATACCAAGAGGATTTAGGAGAATCATGCTCTATAAGGGAGGCCTCTAAAATCATGTCAGGGATAGGAGAAGGCCCAAATGATGAAGCAAGAGGTGCATTCAAAATAGGCATGACATTCATAGTAATGAGCGCCCTACCCCACTTTACTCGAGGAGCGACCAGGGGAATGGAGGATGCCGACACAGACTATGAAATAGGAGCGAGTGGTGACCAATGAATATGAGAAGTGTACTTCCCTTTCTCATAATAAGAGGGCTGAGGAATATTAGCCATGATTAGGAGCTTGAAGGGAGGGCGGGCCACAAAATTTTACAACATAGGTGCCTTTCCTTTATCTACACTAGGTGCAGTCATAGGAATAGAAGACACCACTAGAGGCTGCATAGTCCTAGGTAGGCACTGAGGTCTACTCAGAGGAGAAAGATTAGCCTCGACCCTTGATGATGAGGGGATAGGAGGCACCACCCACTCCATCATTAGAACAAATGGAGTAGAGGTCGATGCAGGGAGAGGCAACGAAAAACTAGGTTGCATCAATTTAGGAGTCGACTCCCCCATCTTGTATTATCAATTCACCACAGGGAAGCATGAGCCCAACTGGAGTAGGCCAAAAATGGTCTAACAAAAAGTCCCCATGAGCTACCAAGGGTTGATATCTAGTGTCCTTGATGACATGTACCGAACCCTCATTGGGAAACTTAAGGCATTTATGAATCAGTGATGGGACTGCCTCCATAGCAATCAACCAGGGAATACCTAAGTTAGCTCTGAAGATGTCCAACCCAGGAATGATCACAAATGTGGAAGATACAGCCTTGGGTCCCACAAGGACCATAAGGTGATATTACCCAAAGGAGGGATGGAGAAGCCATCATGTGTCCTCGAGGTTGTTTGACACTCATCATATGCAGGCCTATGCTCACTGTTCATGAATAGAGTCTCCTCTATAATGACATCAACTTTGCATGATGGGTCAACTATCACACCCATGACAATTTGACCATTCAGTTCGGCAGGGATGTATAAAGGAGCAGACTCTCTACAATATGGGGCATCCAGAGGGGTGAATGACAAGGACACATCAGACACCTTTTCCTTCTGACTAGGCGACAAGCAAATAGGAGTCATGGTGACCATGTTCACAAATGGATCATCATCCAAAGAAGGATCTGATGTAGAGATGAAATTTGCCAAATGTAGGGGAAAGGGGTCGATATATATTTGCAAATCCTTGTTAGCTTGATCAATAGATTTGTTTGACTTATGTTTCTACGCATCAACTTTGTTTTCACAACTATCGATGTGGTCCTAGAAAATGTACCAAAGACAATAACATCGCTCGATGTCATGACTAAGCACACAACAATAATGGAATAACTTTGACCCATCATACCATCATGGATAGGGTCTAGTATCAGACAATGGTCTAATCTTAGGAAGGGTTATTAAGTTATCTTTCAACAACCACTGCATTATGCTCAAATAAGATTCATTCAATTTTGTGAGGACCCTATTTTGTTGCAATCCTTGTGCAACAACTATCAAAGGAACAACCATGACATTGGCTATGACTTTATTCTTCCTAGACCCTTCCACAAACATGCCTACAAAGGACCCACTGCGAGGGTTCAAAGTAAAATCTCTGAACTGCGACATGGTTTGCTTGTAGTCCGTAAGCACTAAACACATGTTAGAAAAGTTTTGATATCAATTAAGAGATAATTTTTCCCTTAATGTCAGTTGCAAGTTACCGATAAACATCCTTTGTAGATCACTATCTAGCAGGGAAAACATGATTTTGGTAGAAATTGATTGATATCTTGAAATAAAATCTATGACCTTCTCATTGGGTTTTTGCTTGCAATGAACAAGGTCAGCTATAGTGACCTTGCTGCTGGTTTAGGAGCATCTAGCTTTTAACCAGTTTATTGATGCATTTTTAAAATTTAGTGTTTGAATAATAGACTACTTAGAGGTCAACATGTGTGTTTAATAGTCATTTGAAGGGTGATTGTCACCAAGGTTGTTTGTTTTTACAAATTTGGCCAATGAGCCCTTGTAAGCCTAAAATGGCACAATCTTGCATTTTGATGTAAAAAATCTTGTAAAGAATCATTAGGCATTTAGGCATGTCATTTTGATGTTAGGGAATCATCTAGGAGGTTTAGTATGAGTAGAAATGCGTAGAAGGCAAAAATGCACATTTGAGCAAAAGTTGTCATTGTTGCTTGACAACTTTTTGCAACTTTTTGAGCAACTTTGCATTTTTGAGTAAATCGGTGGTTAGGAAATAGATGAAGAGTTGGTTATAACCAAAATGGCATATAAAATGATATGAGAATTATTGTATGTGGGTTGGCAAATCCCTGAGCAAGTTTGAATATAATTTGAAGACAATTTCCAGATTTTGCCTTATATGTTGTCATTTTTGTAGCAATAGTCTGTACCAAATGGATTGACCTTGCTACTGTTATTTCATGGTGGTTTAGTGTATGATATTGTATTTCTCAGGAGATGTTTGTATCTTTCCTTAGTGCAAGTTTGGTGTGTGTTTGCAAAATGTTTCTTACTGCATTGCTCTCAGTCTGAGCAAGGGTTTAAGAGCCCAATCATGGTTCCAACTTGAAATCCCTTGAGTTTTGCTTAATGACCCTTGGGATTCAAGTCATGGAACCCTTGTATAATGTAAATAATTTTTGGAATATCCTGGAAGTTGTTGGGAAGCAACTTGCTATCATTTCCTAGGCGAGCTCTGTCATAGCCCAGCTAGGAAAATGATTGTTAATTTTGTCTTTGCTTGCAGGGATGAGTAGTTGTGAATGTACCAAGTGTTTGGTATGAAAGAGTGATGTATGAAAAAGTATCAGTGAAGAGGTGGAGGTGTGATAGTGTGGAGAGAGCAACAAAATCCATTGGAGAAGACTGTTAACTCCTAAACCCTCAAAAGTGCCATTTTTGTATGGACAGACCAGACAACCTACCCTAGTGGATCCAAAATTTTGTCCAAAAGGTTAATTGGATCACCAAAGGTTTTGGGGAGTCCATTGAAGGTTTTCTGAGAATCTTCCCAAAAACCAGCAAGGTAGGGCTAATTGGGGCTCTAGGGCTACTAGGCCTAGAAAATAGGAAAAAGAGGGAGCGATGGGAAAATGGTGAGAAACCAAATGAAGAACCAATTGAATGGAGTTGGAAAACATATCAGACACCCCATAAAACCCCTACAAGTATAAGTTGGAGGTTTGAAAAATCTAAAGGCTGGATTTACTCTTGTGAATCCTAGTCATGCTTGAGAACAACTATAGCAAACAACTTGATAGGGAGAACTCCATGAAAGTTTGTTTGTGTGACTTGTTAGATGGAAAAGTGAAGAGTGTTGGAAGCCCACTAAGACATCCTTTACCTACCTATTGAGCAAGGTGTAACTCTCTTGTGAGAACCTTGCCCTATCAAAGTGGTATCAGAGCAAGCTAAGATTTGGGAAGAAGCCAGTTCATGTCAATGACTGAGTCAGTAGGAGAAAATAGCCTCAGGATGGTGACTAATGTAGAGTTAGCCAAGAAGAGAGAAGATCAAGAGGAAGAGAATATAATCCTCAGGGTAAGACTACAATAGTTGGAGAGCAAACTAGACGTAGTTGAAGACAAGGCTGAGAAGGTAACAATCAAAATCAATGAAGGGAAGGGTAAATAAGTAGTAGAAGAGGATAGCACACCTGAACTAGATCCTATTCTACCTGAATAACCTTTCCTTAGAGGTATCAAATCCTTAGGAGGGAAGTCCCTAGAAGGAGTGCCACTTTTTTGTGGAAAAATGGAACTAGAAGTAGTCATGGAATGGATTGAAGGATTGGAGAATCACTTTGAATGTGATGGGATTAGTGAGGCACAAAAGGTGAAGGTAGCCATATCTAGATTGAGAGGAGAAAACTTGACTTGGTGGAAATTCATCTAAGAGGAGAGACAAAAGGAGGGTAAGAACCCAATAGCCACTTGGAAAGGAATGTTAGCTAGGGTGAAAGAAGCATATATCCCTGAAGACTATGAAATTAAATTACACAAGAGGAGACAAAACTTGAGGCAAAGAGAACTAGATGTGAGCAGCTACATTGAGGAATTTTAGAAGTTGTGTCTAAGATCTAAGGTGGTAGAAGATGAAATCATCAAGGTAGCCAAGTACTTGAATGGCTTGAGATGGAATATACAAGAAGAGTTGAGCTTGTTGTGTCCTACTACTATTTATAAGTGCCATCAATTGGCACTCAAGGTGGAAGAGAAGAGTAAAAAGAAACAAGAGCAAAGCAACAGAGGTAGAGGTAGGGGAAGAGATGTCATAGGTCATAGATGTAGCTATGGTGGAAGAAGTGTAGACCAAATATCCCAAGGGGAATACAAGTTGGTAGAACAAAGTGGGGATTCCAATAGAAAGAGAAAATATAAAGGAAGGGGATCTAACAACTCTAGTAGAGGAAGGTCTAGTGGATCTAGAAGAGGGTCCTATTCGCCACAATGAAGTGCTACAATTGCCATCAACTTAGACACCCGACATACAGATGTCCTGAGAAGTCTTCTTCATCTCAATGAGGTAAGAGGAGAGTAAGTTATATTCAAGAAGATGCAACAAATGTGAAAACATTAGAAGTGAGTTTAGATTCAGAGGTTGGAGAGAATCTCATGATGAGAAGAGTCTTGATCAAAGAAATGGTTAAGGAGGAACCTAGCCAAAGAAGATCCTTGTTTAGGATAAAATGCAAGATTATGGGTAAAGTATGTAGATTGGTGGTGGATTCAGGTTCCACTAATAACACAGTGTCAGAAGAAGCAGTAAGTAAGCTCAACCTACAAGGAATCCCACATAGTGATCCTTATAGGGTTACTTGGCTCAACAAGGGGCAACATGTTCTAGTGAATGAACAAACTTGGGTGGAGTTCACTATAAGAGGATACAAGGATAAAATCTTGTGTGACATCTTGCCACTAGATTCTTGCCACCTACTCCTAGGTAGGCCTTGGCAATTTGATAGAAAAGCAATACACCATGGGAAAAATAATGCCTATACTTTTAAAAAAGATGGGATTACCTATAAAATTCAGTCCATAGGAGATCAAGAAGAGTGTGGAACTAAAGGTTCCAATGTGCTACTAGTTGGAGAGAAGGAGTTCATTAACATTCTCAAGGAAGGAGAAGGAGTGGGGTTTGCACTTGAAGTAAAACCGAAAGAAGAAAGCAAGGATAAGAGAGTATGTATTCGCAATGAAGTGTAGAAGATTCTAAATTAGTTTAAGGACATTATCAGTGATGGAAAACCTGCAACCTTGCCTCCTTAACGTGCCATAAGTCACCAGATTGACTTCATACCCAAAGCCTTATTGCCTAATAAGGCAGCTTATAAAATGACACTGGAGTAGAATAAAGAGGTAGCTAAGAAAATACAAGAACTCTTGGATAATGGTCTGATAAGGAAGAGCATCAACCCATGTGCAGTTCCCACCATTTTGGCCCCAAAGAAGGGAGGTACTTGGAGACTTTGTACTGATTCTAGAGCTATCAATTGGATTACAATCAGGTATAGGTTTCCCATTCCAAGAATTGAAGATTTGATGGATTATTTAGGAGGTACTGAATACTTCACCATGATGGACCTCAAGAGTGGTTACCACCAAATCAGAATCAAGGAGGGAGATGAATGGAAGATAACATTCAAGACCACATAAGGACTTTATGAATGGCTTGTTATGCCATTTGGACTCACAAATGCCCCTAGCACATTCATGAGACTCATTAATGAAGTACTCAAGGACTATATTGGTAAATTTGTTGTTGTTTATTTAGATGACATCTTGATTTTTAGAAAGTTTAAGGATGAACATCTTAAGCATATAGAGATTGTATTGAAGAAATTATGTGATGAGCAACTAACTATCAATTTGGATAAATGTGAGTTCATGAAATAGGAGTTGATATATCTTGGTTTTGTAATCTCAAGGGGTGATTTGAAGATAGATACCTCTAGGGTGGAAGCCATAATCAGTTGGCCTACACCTAAGACAACAAGTGAAGTGAGGAGTTTTCATGGCTTGGCACAATTTTATAGGAAGTTCATCACAGGGTTCAGTGAGATATGTGCACCTATGCTTGACACAATCAAAGGAGGTGTGAAGACTAAGTTTCAATGGACAAAAGAAGCACAAAGAGGATTTGATCTCTTAAAGACAAAGGTGGATACTCAACCAATACTAGTTCTTCCAAGCTTTGACAAGCTCTTCACCATTGAATGTGATGCAAGCAACATAGCAGTTGGAGGAGTCTTAAGTCAAGACAATAGACCAGTTGCATTTTTAAGTGAGAAGCTCAATGATGCCAAGAAAATGTATTCTTCTTATTATTTGGAGTTATATGCACTTTTTCAATCACTTAGGAAATGGAGGCATTATTTGCTGCCTAAAGAATTTGTGGTTTATACTGATAATCAAGCCCTTAGCTTTCTCAATTCACAAGAATAGTTGACTCATAGGCATATCAAATGGGTAGAGTATTTGAAGTCATATACTTTCACCATTAAACATAAGAAAGGTCAATGCAATAGAGTTGCTGATGCATTAAGTAGAAGGTTGCTAACAGTCCAAGAAGTGCAACTCAAGAGCATTGGAGTGGATAGTTTGGAGGGGTTATACCAAGATGATGAAGACTTTGTTGCTATCTACAAGGTTTGTCAAGAGTTTAGAAATCATTTTCATGGTGAATATGCAAATTTTACCTTACAAGATGGTCTTTTGTTTAAAGGAGGACAACTTTGTGTACCCAGAGGGTCCATGAAAGAAAAATTGATGCAAGAGAAGAACAATGGTTGCTTAAGTGGACATTTTGGATTGAATAAGACTTTGGAACTTGTCCAAAGATACTACTATTGGCCTAAGATGCAAAGGGATATCAAAAATTATGTGGAGAAATGTGTGGTTTGTCAAAGAGCCAAAGATACTTCTTCTATTGCTGGTCTCTTTCAGCCTTTGCCTATCCCTAACCGGACATGGGAGTGTGTAAGTATGGACTTTGTTGTTGGTTTGCCCAAGACCAAATCAGGATTTGATAGTATCTATGTTGTGGTAGATAGATTTAGCAAAATGGCCCATTTTATTCCATGTAAGGTGACTCATGATGCTAGTCATATTGCTCACTTGTTTTTCAAGGAAGTCATTAGGATTCATGGCTTACCTATCAGTATAGTATCAGATAGAGATGCAAAATTTATTTGTCATTTTTGGAAGACTTTATGGCAAAGATTGGGTACTAACTTGTCTTTTAGTTCAACCTACCATCCCCAAATAGATGGCCAAATAGAGGTGGTCAATAGAACACTTGGAAACCTTCTTAGGTGTTTGACAAAGGAGTATGAATAAGCTTGGGATCAGATCATCCATCAAGCTGAGTTTTCTTACAATGACAGTGAGTAGATCAACCTGTAAGAGCCCTTTTGAGGTAGTTTATTGCCTTATCCCAGAGGTGTGTTGGAGCTTAGAGATATTGGGAAAATGGGACAATAGAGTGGACTTGCTATGGACATGGCTCAATCCATGCAAGAGATTCATGAGCAGGTTAGGAAAGCTTTACTAGACACCTCTCAAAGGATCAAAGATAAAGTAGATGAAAAGAGAAAGGATATACAATTTGTTGTTGGGGACCTGGTCATGGTTCATTTGAATAAATCAAGGCTTCAAAAAGGTGTCCCTAGTAAACTTCAGATGAGGAGGATTGGACCTTATAAGGTCTTGGCTAAGTATGGAAACAATGCCTATAAACTTGACCTACCCGGAGACATGGCTTTATCTCCTATATTTAATGTTGCAGACTTGGTGCAGTCTAAGGGCACACTTCTAGAGGAATGTAGTAGAGTCTCAGAGGTCTCTCAAGCACTTTTAGACCTTCCCTTACGACCTGCAACCATTCCACAAGCCGAGAAAGTATTGGATTCTAGAATTCTCAAGAAGACAAGGCACACCACCTAAATGGAGCATTTAGTCAAATGACAGCAACTTCCAGCATTTGAGGCTACTTGGGTACCTGAAGTAGACTTTTCTAATCTTGGAATTCCCCTTTCTTTGTTGCCTCAAGGAGTCACTTGACTTCTTTCTCATTGAGGGAGTATGGTGCAGGAGCACCTAGCTTTTAACCAATTTATTGATGCATTTTCAAAATTTTGGTGTGATAGTCCATATTTTGGGTTAGTGTTTGAATAATGGTCTACTTAGAGGTCCACATGTGTGTTTGATAGTCATTTGAAGGGTGATTGTCACCAAGGTTGTTTGTTTTCCCAAATTTGGCCAATGAGCCCTTGTAAGCCTAAAATGGCATAATCTTGCATTTTGATGTAAAACATCTTGTAAATCCTCATTAGGAATTTAGGCATGTCATTTTGATGTTAGGGAATCATTGTAGGAGGTGTAGTATGAGTAGAAATGCATAAAAGGCAAAAATGCACATTTGAGCAAAAGTTGTCATTGTTGCTTTACAACTTTTTGAGCAACTTTGCATTTTTGAGCAAATCGGTGGTTAGGAAACCAATGAAGAGTTGGTTATGACCAAAATGGCATATAAAATGCTTTGATAATGATTGTACATGGGTTGGTAAATCCCTGAGCAAGTTTGAATAGAATTTGAAGACAATTTCCAGATTTTGCCTTATATGTTGTCATTTTTGTAGCAGCAGTCCGTACCAAATGGATTGACTTTTCTACTATTATTTCATGGTGGTTTAGTGTATGATATTGTATTGCTCAGGAGGTGTTTGTATCTTTCCTTAGTACACATTTGGTGTGTGTTTGCAAATTGTTTCTTACTGCACTGCTCTCGGTTTGAGCAAGGGTTTAAGAGCCCAGTCATGGTTCCAACTTGAAATCCCTTGAGTTTTGCTCAATTACCCTTGGAATTCAAGTCATGGAACCCTTGTATAGTGTAAATACTTTTTGGAATAGCCTGGAATTTATTAGGAAGCAACTTGCTATCATTTCCTAGGCGAGCTCTGTCATAGCCCGACTAGGAAAATGATTGTTAATTTTGTCTTCACTTGCAGGGATGAGCAGTTGTGAATGTACCAAGTGTTTGGTATGAAAGAGTGATGTATGATAGAGTATCAGTGAAGAGGTGGAGGTGTGATAGTGTGGAGAGAGCAACAAAATCCATTGGAGAAGACTGTTAACTCCTAAACCCTCAAAAGTGCCATTTTTGGAATTCGTACAAGTACGGACAGACCAGACAACCTACCCTAGTGGATCCAAAATTTTGTCCAAAAGGTTAATTGGATCACCAAAGGGTATGGGGAGTCTGTTGAAAGTTTTCTAAGAATTTGCCCAAAAACTGGCAAGGTAGGGCTAATTGGGGCTCTAGGGCTACTAGGCCTAGAATATAGGAAAAAGAGGGAGTGATGGGAAAATAGTGAGAAGAAAAATGAAGAACCACTTGAATGGAGTAGGAACACCTATAAGACACCCCCTAAAACCCCTGAAAGTATAAGTTGGAGGTTTGAACAATCTAAAGGCTAGATTTACTCTTGTGAATCCTAGTCATGCTTGAGAACAACTATAGCAAACAACTTGATAGGGAGCACTCCATGAGAGTTTGTTTGTGTGACTTGTTAGATGGACAAGTGAAGAGTGTTGGAAGCCCACTAAGAAATCCTTTACCTACCTATTGAGCAAGGTGTAACTCTCTTGTGAGAACCTCTCCCTATTAGCTGCCAATGTTAGCTTGAAGTCATTTAAGGAAAAGGTCCATAAGCCAATAAAAAGTGCAGATAGAATGATCCATCAAAGACTTATAACATTATAACACTATACTTTTAAGGGATTGTGAGAATAGTTTAAGCAACAAAAAATCCAAATTATGATAATCATTGCACATAGTCATGAAATAATCAATATGTACATTAGGGTCCCCATCACTATTGAACCTATTGAACTTCAGTGATTCAGCTACTAGAGGAAGGATAGTGTTCAAAATGGTGATGTCAAGGGGACTCTTCCTATAATATGCAGGCATGGATGACTGACTAGAGACAGAGGCCAAGTTGGCTAACTATAACTTCAACTGACCCATATTTTGTAAGATGGTGTTCAAGACTAGATAAGCAGGTGAAGGAGGTAGAGTTGGGCTAGATGTGCCACCACCTCCACCTCCACCTCCAAGAGAACCACCATCTCCACTAAAACCACCAAGAGAACCTGTGCACCAACAAAGGTAGTATTAGTGCTGATCGTAGAGACTTGAGATACAATAGAGGTAGAGGTTGAGCTACTAGACATACATGTATACCCCAAGGGAGTGATCGATGCATTGATTCTAGGAATGCTTGGCCCAGGGTTGACCATGTGCACTATCAAATCATGTATGCAACAACCAACTAGGAACCACAAGTGTCAGACTGGAAATCTTGTGGTGATGGATCTGCCAAGGGTAAATGGTTTTTAACGAGCATAGATAATGCCCTTAGCATCTATAAACCTTTCTTGTCTAAGATGAGCATGTCTCTCAAGGTATTGACTATAATCCCAACTTGAGGGATGACATTCTCCCAATTGAGGAAACCTTTGAAATCTCTTAGGTTCTCCTGTAAAGACCGAATTCAGTCAAAGTCAATAATGACAATAGAATTGTAATTAACATTAGGAGGAGAAGGCAACAAAGAGTTCGCCGAGGAGTTGTTCTAAGAACTAGCAGCTGAAAAGCCTCCTATGAAAGGTATGCAGAGAGTATAAGAGGGGAAAGGCTCGCTAGAGTCAGGTAGAGGGTTTTTGATCATCACATCGAATAGAGGAGGATTGTAATGATAAGGAGGGAAAATCCATCTAGATGTCCTCCTGAATATAACACTTGTGGCAGTCTGGGTCGTAAATCTTATAGACAAGCCTTGCGATGCTGAGACCACACTACAGGGACATGAAGGGTCTTGTCTCTTGGTAAAGTTTGATACTCCAAAAGATGAAGAGGGTTATGCAAATGTTAGAACAAGAATGCAAACTTGATTTTATTTATTTATTTATTTAAGTTTGATTTTAGCTAAATGAATACAATTATCTAAATGAAAAATGCACAATATAAAAGGAAAAGTTTCTTCACGTCGGGTTAGCCAAAATGTAATGGAGGGAATTTTCTACCTCAAGGATGATGAATCCTTGAGAACAAATCCACCCTTTGATACCTCACTTGAACTTGCACAAAGGTGAGCCAAGTGATGAAAATAGTCAAACTAAGCTAGTAAATTGCAGAGAGGATGTCCGAATGGCTCTGTCCTCAGGACAAGTGCACAGAGCTAGGACACCCATGCGGTGTGTTGTCATCTTGTACAAACAAAGCACAAGAACCATAGCGGAATGATAGATACAATTAAAATACTGAATTCTCACAGGAAAATGATAAAACATAATAATAGTATGAAATATGAAATGAAATAATAACTTAAGAGGAGGGAATCGAGAAATCTCACGAAAGGTCCATGATTGAAGCCTCCCGTTAAACAATCTTCTTCCCATGATCGAGATCCTACACACAAGAAAGAAGGAAAATGACATGGAGGAAGGTTCCATTTGTAATGTTGAATGACAAAGGGAGAGATTTTTGATGCTACAATGGTCACTAGGACAACTTCTTCTTCAATTTGTTCGCTGCTCACAACATTACTAGTCAGCTGTTCACATAATCCTTTACCTCTTTCCAACTTAGTTACCTTGATTTCCATGTTATATTCCATGACTCTGGTTATCCAACCAACCCTTTTATCATTTATATCTCTACTAAGAAAATTATTTAATGCTTAGGTGAGAAACCATGAGAAAAATATTGTTATTTGAAAGCAAAGGCCTAATTTTTTTTTGAACTTCTAATCATAGCTAAAGCATTCTTTTTTCAACAAATGTATACCTATGTTCATAACCTTCCAAACCTTGACTGAAAAAGGCTATGGGCTGCTCAATTCCATCTTCATTTTGTTGTACCAACATCGCTGGAATTGTATCAATACTCCCAAATGCATACAATACGAAGTATTTGTCAAAATTTGGATTCACAAGAGTGGGAGTGGTTGCTATTTCCTCCTTGATCTCTTCAAATATTCTTTTATCTTCCCTTAACAAACTAAAATATATATCTTTTTTCAACATGGCTATTATGGGCTTCAAGAGAGCAACAATGTTAGGTATAAGTCTTCTAATGAAATTTATTATTTCTAGAAAGCTTTGTAAGCCTTTCTTATGAGTAGCTAGGGGTAAGGCCATAATTACACTTACTCTTTTAGGAACAATTATAATTCCTTGGAAACCATATGACCAAGGAGTTTACCTTCATAGACAACAAAAATACACTTTTTTGGATTTAGAGAAACACCATATTCCTTGTATCTCTCAAAGATTTGTCTTAAATGCTCAAAATGGTTAGTTGCACTCTTTGAAAAAATAGTTATGTCATCTAAATAAACCAATACAAACTTGTTCATTATGCCTTGAAAAACCATATCCATGGCTCTTTGGAAGGTTTCATCAACATTTAACAAACCAAATGGTATCTTTCTATAAGCCATAATTCCCCATTAGGTGGTAAATGTTGTTTTATATTGATCTTTCTCTTTCACCAAGATTTGATTATAACCTGAATAGCCATCTAATGAAAATTTGTTAGATCCTAAAACAACTTGTAAGATTAGTTCCATTAAGGGTAGAAGAAAGTGATCTATAAGGGAAACCCTATTAAGATCTCTAAAATAAATACACAACTTGATCTCACCATTCATCTTTCTCATAGGTACTAAGTTTGAGACCCAAGATGTATGCTTAATGCAAAATATAATGTTACCTTCAATCAACTTACTCAGTTCAGCCTTCATCAGGTGTTCAAGTTTTGAATTTAAAGGTCTCTGCCTTTGCCTTACTAGTTTTGCATTGGGATATAACTAAATGGTATGTTGAGACAACTCCAATTTGAAACCCTTCAGATCCCCATATTTCCATGCAAACACATTATTAAATTCTAAATAAAGTGAAACAAAATCTTGCTTTTCCTTTTTAGTACATACCTTGCCAAGTTTTACGACCTTATCTCCAAAGATCTCAATGGGTTAGTAATGATCTTCTTTTATTGTCATGTTGGTTTTCTCTTTTCTCACCTAATCATCCATGTTTAAAATTAACTCTAAGGCCACCAAGCTCTTTGGGAGCTTGTTTGAATTCAACTACAAAATTTGATCACCATACTACTATAGTAACTTTTGTTGATTCCCATCTACAAACTCAACTTCTTTAATTATAAAATTCACAATTTTCTCATCACTATCAAAAACTTGCCAAGTACCATTGTCATCAGGCACATATGGTCTCACAATTACCTTGACATATTGGTAATTTTCAACATTTCTTACCTCACTTGGAATATCATACTTTGAGCCAATAGTAACCAATCTATCTGCTTCTTTGTTTTGATTTCTTGGAATGGACAACAAGTCAAAAGCATCAAGTCCTTCAATAAGATCCCAAATCCTATTCTTATACAACTTGAGTAAATTAGTTTTTGTCACATTAAGATTTCTCACTCGATTTGCCACTAAATCACTGTCTACAAACACCTGCAAGCACTTGACATTCTTTTTCCTTTCCCATTCTAAACCATGGGTAAGTGCCTCATATTCAACAGTGTTATTAGTAAAACCAAATACAAAGTGAACAATGAAATAATACCTTTCATTTTGTGGGGAAATTAGGATGTCTTCCCCACCGACACATATTTAACTTCTGGACCCATCATAGAACAAATTCCATAATTCATTAGATGGCTTCTCACCTTGTTGATTTTCATCTTTCATGAGATTTGGGATAATATGATCTTGCTCATGGATCATGTAGATTCCTAATACCATCTCTTCCATGTGTTTGAAAGGATATTTCTCATGGTTCTTAGATGCCCATTCATCCAAAATTAGACCCGGTATGCATTTAACAAGTGTATTTGGTTCATGAACAATTCATCTTTCTCACTAGAAGCCAACTTGGCATTCACAGGAATAGTTACATATGGTTCTATGTGGTCTTTGGCTATTAACTCCGACTTTATGGTCACCTTGGTGCCATATCTGGTTCTAAAAAATATATGAGACTAGTCAGATGAAAGGTATCCACCTAATTTGGCAGTGAAATCTCTGGAAAGGCACACAGAAAAGTAAGTGTTGTCACCAAGATTGTGTCATGTTGCTAAGTTGGGAGCTTAGCAATCCCGTGAAACATGAATGATCCTCAGGCTTGTGGATTGCCTATCTTGAGGATCAATCTCTAGAGAGGGCTGGTTCCCTTGATGAATCACCTGAAAATAACTTCACCTTGATGGGAAAAGGGGGAAAAAGGATTACTTTGAATTGAAAAGCTACCCTAGGAGGTGGTGATGTACCAAATAAAAAGACTTGCTTGCAGCCCTGAATCATAATTTATTTTAAAAAAAAAGACGTTTGTTCACAACTTAGCACAAGATTCTCAATACATAAATGTTTCATGAAAAGGATCTAAGATTTTAATGCTTGTTTGAAGGGAAAAATGTTTATTTCCACAACTCTCATACATTAAAGTTCACAATCACAATCCAGGAACTCGATTAAACATATCATTCCTGCATGTATTCTAATATGAATGAGATAAAATTGAGGATTTACTAGACAAATCATAACAATGATACCAAAATCATTCATCATAAGATAAGACAAGAAGGATAGGAGAAGGAAAACCACTTCTTTTTATTCAATAAAAAGGAATTGTTGCTATTACAAATCTGAAAAATGATTTATGATGCTTCATGCTTTGTTGAATGCAAAAGGAAGAGAGAAATGAACTAACTTAGAAAGAAGAAGAAATGAAGATTTATAGAAGAAGATCTCTTTGAATTGAAATATATAACTTACTATACTTCCTTGATTTCAGCTCTAATTGATGGTCTTCTTCCTTGAAATTATCTCCAAGTTACATGAAATATCTTTACCCTTGGATCAAATTTGAATGAGGTCCTAAATAGAGCTCGAACTGTCGTAGTTTCCATCAAAATGCTATTTTAACTTGGCTCTAACTATTGCATGATTTATAATTCTCCCCTTTTCCTCTTAACTGACCCTTCAACTAGTTGCATGACAAGTTATATATTTGTCACCACTTTGGAGTGAAGGCATGATATAAGGAATTTATTGTAACTGAGATTTCATTTTAAGTTTACCTAGGCATCATCTAGGTGTAGGTTTTCCTCTACCTAATAACAATGACTTAATTGTTTTTTTATTGAACTTTAGGTCTCTGAATGAGGTTCTTCATTACTAGCTTTAAAACATTTCACTATTTTCACGAGTCATGTATGATACAAATGCTCTATATTTAAACTGATCGATAATCCTTCTCTTTTATACTTATAAACCCTTTCTCTTTGCCTTATGTTTTCATCATAAAAGTCACCATTGAGTTCTCCTTTGTTCTAAGTGCACTTGTGTTTGATCCCTTTATTGTGCTTATTACCATGATGTATAGCTTTATCCTTACTATTTGTGATTGCACTATGTTTTATGATTTTGAGACATCTTGACTGCTTATATGAAGCTTTGTAGATCGAGAGTCCTTTGCTTGTCATACCATTCAATGATAGTTATATCCATTCTTACTGTTGCTTGAAATTGCCACCAACACTACTACCGATCTCTATAACCCTTTCTTCATCACACCTTTAATTCTTCATCAACATAGGTTATTGTCTTTTATTGTGTTAGTATTGATTACTTAGGCAACTATGTAGTGTGCTCTAGATCTTTGTCATCCATACACATGTACTCACTGTTAATATCTTCAGGTCTGTCCTCTGTTTAAGGTCTAAACCAAAAGATCATAAGTATTGTTCTATGTGTTTTCTCTATTAGGTCTTTTGATGGACTGTCATAGCATCCTTCTTATACTCTGTTTTCATGAGGTGTTTACTATCATTGACTCATGACTGTTATAATACCATCTTTTGACTTGTATTTCAATGCTAATGGTTGCATTCTTTGTCTTGTTCACTGTAACAAACTTTAGGCATCAAATTTCCCTTTGACTCTCTTTGTTGTATCAATGACTATTAACCCTCATAGGGATATCCATTGATTCACTATCACTATATTTTTTGTTACAATTGTAGCTATAGATGCATCTTTTACTCTTGGTTCTACTTGGTGACAAGGTTTACATGATGACTCTTGGCCTCAACATTTTCTTGTGACCGTAATCATGATTGGGCTGCTTTTGATCCTAATGAGGTCTATAAATTTCATTAAATCATCTGATCCCCATCCTTAATATAATTTAATTGTACTCATGCTATATTCATGTTGCACAGATTAATCTTTTTTGGGATTGCTCTGATAAATTTTATGGCTTATAAGTCTCAATATATGAGCAGTGATCTTTGGTAACTACTACTCATGAACTTGATTACCTTGAACCCTTCAAGTCTTTTAACTTCTTTTATTTGTTCTTTATTGATTGCAAGCTTTGCTAATGCTATTCTAGACACTATGTATAATGTTTTCCTTGAGAGCACTATTCATTTGTGGCTGCATTAATAACCTTTTAGGCCATTATCTTTATGATGTCTACCATGTTGGGTTTAATTGAAAACCATCTCTACCTTTTTTGAATACCCTTAATGTATTCTATGGTCTTCATGGCTCTCTCAAACCAATAGGCTTCATGGAAAGTTAGTGCATCTTTCAAAAGTGCAGAATTACACTTTGAAGATGCTACTATATCATGTATGTCTTGTCATTTCACTTAACTGATTTGAGTATTGTAACTTTATGTTGCAATAATGATTTAAAATATATTCCTCTCAAATAATCTTGACTATTCTTTGATTGTTTTTTTACTGTCCTTCATGAATAAAATGACAAGAATATCCATTTTACTCACCCTATTTGCTATAGCTACTATCATATAAAGAAGCTCTCAAATTTTCCTTATATTATTGTGTTTTGGACTAGTGAATATTTTGGAAAAACTACGACCACAAAATTTATTAGGTTTTTTAATTTTAGAGTTTTCTAATTTATGTGAAAAAATTAAGAAAACCCAGTTCGTATTTTCTAAGATATGAGTGAATCACTGCTACTCATTTCACTTTTTTTTTTAGATTTGAGTGATGGAACCATTATCATGACTAATCTCAACTTCTCTTTTTCATTCTTGATAACCTTGTTGGTATTTTGGTATGGTTTTGTCATTGATGTCAACACCTGCTAAATACACCTACTTTGGAGATCCAGCAACATTCACCGGCAAATAGTAAACTGTGCAAACAGTTACCAGTATATGGCTAACCGGCAGGATATAATGTTCACCGGTACTTGCATTGACATGGAAGACACTTGGTAATGTCGAAGACATCATATGGACACTTTACTTTGAAGTAATAATCATTGGTATATTCTCATTTGCATATTTGCTTTTACCGACAAATAGGTCTAGGTTATCTAGGGTTACACCTATAGGTTAATCTTTTTCAGATCAGCATGGCACGCTATGGAGATGATTTATTATTGTTGTAAATGCATTAAGCCAACATGTTCAATCGGTTATTGCATCGGATATTGTATTATTTGTAAAATGTTTTTATTGTAATATCTTGTAGGGCCGACCTACTAAAATTGGTCTTAGGGTATGGTATAAATGTAAGATCTTATTTGTAAGATCAAGTGTGGAATGCGAAAAAGATTTAAGGAAGGATATATGCGAGATCAAGCAGGGATATACATGAAGACATCATTTGAAGGTGAAGTTAGGTTTTTGTAGAAGCATATCAGCATTGCACCGGTACTGAATCCAACATATGAAGATGCTATTTTGTGTAGTACATTCTCATTGGATTTAACCATCCAACTATAGTCAGTGTGACTCCCATTTGTGATTGAGCAGTGAGCTCTAGGCTGTTGGCCTTTCTGCATGTGCAGACCCCTCTTTGTACACTTACTATCTGCAGTAGTATCATCTGATTGTGGGTAAGGTTTCCCACCGTGGTTTTTCCCCTTACAGGGTTTCCACGTACAAATATTTGTGTCATGTGTTGTGGATGACTTTGTGCTTATGTTTCATGCATTAATTCTTACCAGTACTGCAATTTTCTGTTAACACTATTTACCGGCATACTTAATTGTCTTACCGATATTAAGCATTAAGTTGGTTAGTAAGATTTTGGTTTGAATTTATTTGACAACTCATTCACCCCTCCCTCTCAGTTGTCTCCGGGACCTACAAACCTTACAAGCACTTAAGGATCTCTTTAAGTTTGTGTTCACTATATTTTTATATATCCATATTGCAATGGCTTCAATGCATATATTGCCTTTGATACTCACTATCATTTATTCCCTCTTGCTCTGAGTATTGGGTTTCAAAAGTGTAAAGTTTGAAGAATAAATTTTATTTGAAATCCCTTTGCATCCTATGGGAATTACTTCTTGAAACGAAACCCTATCACTACTATAGGAGCATTTGACTCTTCCTTGTTAAAACTATCCTCACCCATTTGTGCTTGATGATTGTATTATAGTGACTGCTCCTTGATGATTGTCCTTCCATGGACTTTGAGCTTCCTTTATGACACTATTCCTAAGGGTTTCTAGGACTACTTATGACTGATCATGACCCATTCTTCGATATTTGGCTTGTACTATACCTTGGTACTGCACCTTGATACTTCTTTTATGACTAGTGAATGTTTTATAGTGACTAACAAACCTCTCACTTGATATCCTTGATGTGAAATGTTACTACTATGAGAGTTGTGATTGTGTTTGATGGCATAAACCCTTACTCTGCATGCATTGTATTTTGATAGAGGCTTGCTTTATGGATTTAGACAGTCAATAGGGCTATGAGTTATTTCTCTGCACCGTGATTCTCATGAAGTTTGCTGATAAATGGCTTTGAATGCACTTCAACATGTGGTTCCATAATATGTAACACCTTCAATAATCTTTCTTTATGCCACCTTTATGCATGCAATATGAATCTTTCTCCTTCTACGTGGTTGCAATTTTCTATTCTTCACCATTTCCTTTGTCTAAAGCCACCATCACAACACCAAACTGTAGCTTACAAAACTTTAAATAACCTAGGTTTTATCTTCACAAGACAATAGCTTCCAACATGCAAAAATTTGTCTTTTCTCCATTTAAAATGAAGTTCTATTTTTCTTTTTTGGATAACAAACTCCCTCCAATGTCATGCATGGCTTAAATTTTTTTAAATATTAAATCCCCTTCAATTGAGAAATAATTAAGGCTTTTAACAAAAGGGAAATAAATAATACTTTTGCATCCTTATTAAAAATGTTCAATATGACCCCTTTTTGAGTAAATAAAACAATATCAATGTTTTATTTTTTAAATAATTTAAAGGAACTAAGAATGACCCTTTCCTTTCCAAATTTAATAACTCATTGAGGCATAAATCTATTTTTTGGCTTTGAGTTTTAAATATAGGTAACATTTTGGCAACCTGTCAGGGATGTTTGCCTACTGAACAAGAAAGAACTAGTAGCCTTTTGCATCCATTGGGCAATAGTGTCTTGGGAAACCTTGAACCAACTCAAATTTGACTTGCAACCATGCTATTAGAAGCATTGAATAACAACAACTAACTAACAAATAAAATAGAACTTGTGCATACACACTTAGGGAAAGGGAAAGACTGAATATAAATCTACCCTACCATACCCTAATCAAGAATGGAACTTCCTCAAACAAATCCATTCACTGGTTTTTGAAAATAACATACTTTTCTTCTCAACTTAGGATGCATTATATGTTTTCATAAGGATTTGCACCTGACAGCTAAGTGTGATGCTCAACAATCCCATGAAACATTGGAACATCTTCGAGCCTATGGGTTTCTCATTATGAAGATAAACCTCTAGATTATGGGTTGGCTCCCTTTAGACATCCTAAAACTAGTTATTTTGCTTGAGAAAAGGGGTATTAAGATGCTTTTAAAACTAAAACTAATGGTTAACAGGTGATACACCAACTACAAATGATTTGATATGCTATTGGACTCACAACTACTCAACTACGAAGTTGTAAATTCACAACTCAGGTTGACATGTTTTGCAAAAATGATTCATGTGAAAGGTTCTTAATGTTTGATGTTTGTTTGAAAGAAAACAATGTTGTTTTCATAACATTCATTCAACAAAACAAGATACACATTCAATTACCTGCACTGTAACATGTTTCTCTTGAACTAAACATCAAAGGAATGAAGTAAAAATAAAGGATTTTAAAACAAAATCACAATATTTTTTATCATACTATTCACATACAACAATTAGACAAGAAGAAATATGAGAAGGAACCAACTTCTTTATTGAAAAATAGAAGTCTCTTGCATTACAAATCCAAAATGATTACGAATTTCCTGATATTACTCATAAGAAAATGAGTTACAAAGTGTTTACTTTTTTCTACAACAAAGTCAAAACTCAGAAATAGAGAAGAATAGAAGCAAAAATCTGACTTATGTCAAAAAGAGTCTCCAACAATTTGAATTTTCAAATTTTTGGCTCTCTTTGAACTTGATGCCTTAGTTACCTCTCCTTGACTGAAAGTGACTGGCTGAGCCAATTGAGAGAAAGATGTGTTGTCCTTTGAACAACTGCAATTACTCCTTCAAATTAGGGGGTTTAATGAAGGCACATCCTTGAAATTAGGACTTTAATTGAGCTACAACTGGTTGTTATATCATCAAGACTCATCTCTCAATCTCCATAAGGTATTGGGTTAGATAGAATTGCTTTGGTGCAATAAAAGTTCCTCCAATTGTTCAAAAATGAGATATTTTAGTCTCTATGTGTTAGTCATGTATGTGTCTACTTGTAAGGAGTCTTTACTTATGCCAAAAGTGATATTTGGAATGGCAAAGCTTCTCCTTAATTGCTTGACTAGGTTGATCCATGAGCCTTTCACTTGCACTAAGAAATATCTCCTTTGTTGTTTTTTATCATCTTAAGGTCTGAGACTACTTTATTATGTTTGGACAACATCTTTCCTTTGATAAAACTCTAGGGCCTCATTGATCATTTATTTCGTTGTTATTGCACAACATCTTGTTTTCCCTATTATAATCTTTTTCTTATCACAACAAATCATTGCGATGTTGTCATACTTATCTTAAAACTTAGAGTACTATCCAATGACTTGAAATGTTCCTTGTCAATATAAGCAGAGATACTCAATCCTAAAGACTTTTGACTGCATTTTACTATCTTAGACATATCCAAGATAGTATAGTGATTGTGACCTCTTTACTATCATAACTAACCTTTGGACTGATATGTACTGTGTATTGATGGTCCCTTGGCATTATGTATTCATACTATTGCTACAAGGTCTTGGATTGCCATAATCATTCTGTATGTTTTACTAAATGTTCTCTCCATGTTCTAACCTTGTTCTTGCCAAAGAAAACTTTGAATCTTTTGTAGCTTTGTGATTGTTGACAAAACTTCACTATATAAGCATCTTGCTATCATGGAACATAAGTACAACCATATGACTTACCTAAAGAATTCTCAAACACATAATGGAATACTAACTCTTAAGGTTATGCTTCTATGGATTGTGCTTCAACTGTGTCATTGATTTTAATCTTGTATCCCAACAAATTACTACCATAGGAATTCTTGTGGGTTCCCTGATCTTGTAGCAGCATCATATTGTAATTGAATAAACTCAGTATTCTCAGTTTTGAGTACTGTACTAATTACTATCACTATTATTATGGCTATGATCTTGGATATCCTTGTCAGTATCTCCTTGATTGTTCACTGATATTTCTCAAGGACCGATATTAAGGTAATTTGACTGCTATAACAAAGGGGCTTATGTTTGAGATTTGTCTTTGCTTCCATTTCCTTGGAGATGTTGCATTCTTATTAACAATCTCTAATCTTTGACATGCTTGGAGCCATTACTTCTCCTTAGTTTTGACTCAGGGATATTGACATTGAACTTCTTTCCTCACTATTTATTTGTTTGATTTTAAAACTTCTTACTCATTATTTTTACATGACTATGTATCATTTCACTGTCACAACCCCTTTGTGCTTTGATTAGGCTATTGATGCCTTGTGCATATATTGCTTTGATTATACTTATATCTTTTGATTCTTTTGTGGATTTTCTCCTTTGGTTTGATAATGAATATTCTTCATGATTCTTGAAGTTCCTGTTGGACTGTTTTCATGTGACATCTTTGATGCTGAAGGTGCTCTATATATCACTACCCGTTATCTTGTGAAGGATTTTTTTTCAAGCCTTGACCTAGGTTAGGTTTCAATGCTTACTCTTTAGTTAGAGAACTCTATCTTTGTGGTGCTAATGCTACTCTTAGAATGAATTTTGGATTGCTTTTAATCCATACTTGATGTATTCTTTGTACCACATGGTAGCAATTTTCCATAGGTGTTCTTATTTTTTTGACTAGCTCTCCGCTTACACTGTCATCGATAACTCTGTTAAAAACTCATCATTGCTATTATACCTAGAGCTGTCTTACCTTGCTTGTATTTGATTAAGTTTTGACACTATATCACTGTTTGGATTCCTCTAGATATGATTTGATCTACTCTATAACTCTTTAATATGATTGCTTTTTAACATGGAAAAAATTCACTATTTAAAAAAGTTTTGAGACTACTCTTATTTCTATTGGCATTTGGTTCTCTGGGACTGCTATATGACAAAGATTGTCATGATGGAAACTGTCTCTACTAGCTAATGCCTATGGCTGCCCTTTCGCTTATTCTATTCAAGACATGGGGTTTGACACATCGAAAGTGTCTTCACCCCTTAAGTTATCTTCTCTGCTCACTATCTTGCAACATGAATAATTAGTCTTAGGACTGCCTTACATTACCTCTATATTGGCTTGAGATTGTAATCAAACTACTTTTCCTTTTATGAGATATTGCTCTATGATGTATTGTGCCTTTGATTTACTATCTTTTCACCATAATCTTCTTATCATGCTTAAAACTTGTTTATGACTTTTCACTATCATGCCTTGAAAAAGTCTTGTGCACTATCCCAATGATAATTAACATGGATCATTTTTATCACTCTTTTGGGCTTATTGTTTTACTACTATGTTTTGATACCTTCAAAGTAAAGCTATAAGTGCTTTTTACTTAAAATTTCATGAGGTTTCTAACTAGTTCTATATGACTATTGCAGTTAATCATTCAAAAAGGGCAGGTGTATATGCTATATCTCTCTTTGGTCTTCCTCATAAAAACTTCACAAGCTATAACTATCCTTCTATAGCTGCTCTATTGGAAGCTCTGCTTATTGCTTTTAACCTAAAAATCCCTTTCATATTTACTATCACTGTGCTTTGGTTAGGGACTGTATCATCACTTTGAAAAATTTCTTGTTGTTCTTGACATCATCATATTTTTTACTGTGTCTACCCACCCTTAACTACTAAAATCCTCTCTTTCCATTTCAAGGACCCTTTTCATAGTTCATAGGATTGCTAATTTAAAGAAGGCTAAGACTGTAACTTTATTGTTTTCTCACCTATTATCATAGTAGTGAATTTTTTATGTAAGAACAATCACATCTTTCATGATAACAAATATATCTTATGAAAACTCATGAATTCAATGTTCTCCATATCTACTATATTGTTTTGTGGTTGTATCTAAGATTTGGCTTACTATGATTGACTGAGTTATCTTTTGATTGTCATTGAATTTCCTTTGAACTATTTGACTAATCATTTCCTTTGTCTCTTTGAACTATGCTTCTCAAAATATCATAGGCCTAATCCTCACGGGAAAATCTCAGTATGACTCATATATTGCCACCATATTTCAAACCCTCAATACCTTGTTCTGAAAACCAATGCCTTACCCCTTCAAACCCAAATTATTTAAGGAAAACTAGGCTTTATTTCTCATTAGAGAACTTGACTACAACAACTCTTTAACCGCTTTTTGACATCTTTTAATGCTCTTGTCACGCATGCATCTTTGCATGCTCTCAAACACTTGTCCCTTCATGGTCTCTTTGGCGGTTCAACACGTGTGTGAAAGCCTTGCACACATTTTGCTAGCAAAGAGAACTTCATTTCTACAGTGGAATAATGAAACTAAAGACAAAATCAAAGAATAACTCAAAAAAAACCCCTAAAACTATGTGAGCCTTTCGATGAACATTAAATTCCAACTTTTTCATTTCCCTCCCATATGCCCAAGAAATTGACTTTGATTCTTCTGCATATAATCATTTATAAGAAGACTTTTAGACCCCTTTTCACCATGTGAAAGACATAATTTATCTTTTACTTACTTTGACAATTGAGATAAAGCATTTTAAGTATAACTTTTCTTTTTCAACAAATATTGCAACTTCTACAAATGCATATCAAAATATAAATGATTTCACGTGAGCATTTTTTTTTTACTTAAAGAAAAAAAGAATGGTAACAGTAAGGTGGTAAATCTATGACATACATCCTATGAAATGGAAAAGTTAGGACAAGCATGTAATGTTAGGCTTAGGTTTATAATCACCCCCACATTGTTGATGGATGTTCCATCCAATTGTACTACTCCCTTTGCTAATAGTTCATAGGATAGGCCAATCTTGTCTAGTATTTGTTTGGGCATCATGGAGCTATGGGCTCTAGAGTCAATCATGCAAATATGGACAAGATGGTGACCAATAATCAGAGTCACATAAAAGGAAGGGGGTTTGACTTCTTAAGCTTGCTGAGTACCCCGAGCTTGGGCATTGTGTCATGCCCAAACTTTTGGGCAAAAACACAACAACAATTTTTTTTAAAACAACACAAAAATACTAAATGTTATTCGATAAACGATGCGATAACTAAGTTTGTCTATACTAAGGGTTGACTTATGCGTTAAAAGGATGGGTTCCTAAAGTAATTTTAATTAACGCAACATTATAGCGTTTTATATTTTTAATACTGAAATAATTTTACCTAAGTGATCATCACAACTTTATTTATTAATTAATTAATTTTCCCCAAATATGAGAATAATATTGCTATATAAATATTTAATTACAACTCCAACTAAAATCCCTAAAAAGGTCAACTAGCCTAAAATAATAACTTAAATTAAATGGGGCGATTCCCATTTCAAATTTAAAAATAAATATTTTCCCTCTCCTTTATTATTTTACTTCTTTTATCTTTATCTCTTATTCTAACCCTAACTAGGATTTTATTTAAAAATCTATTAACTCTCTTCTTTTTCTTTCCTTTTTCATTTTATTTTACCATAACCTAAAATTGGGTTAGGAATTTATTTTGCTACACAAATATTTTTCTTTCTTTGTGTGCATGTATAGGTTGATCATGGCGGCGACATGGACGAAGGAGGAGGGCTCACTCCATGGCAGAGGATGGGCGATGGAGGTTAAGTGCCGAGAAGGGCTGAGGGGTTGCAGAGAGGGGCGGGGGGGGGGGGGGGAAGTGGTGGTGGCTGCACGCGGGCACCATTGTGGATACCCATAGTAGCGGCGGTGCCGCTCACTATGGTTACCCACAGTGGCGGGCGCGGTGCCATCCACTGTGGATACCCACGGTGGTGGCGACCGAGCCTCCACCGTGGTTATCCATGGTGGCAGCCAGGGTTTCATAGCAAGGTTAATTTTTTTTTTGAAATATAACTTTTTTTTATTATATTTTTTTTAAAAATCAGCTACTTATATATATATATATCTGTGCGTGTGTGCATAGTCAAGAGGGATAAGTGCATTTCTGGGTAATTTCAAATATATTTATATTTTATATATGTTTATATATATTCATGTACAAATATATTTATTCAGATTTAAATAATCTGATCTCTTTAACCAGAATATAAAATGTTACAAATATATTTGCACAGACTAAAATAATCTATCTTTTTAATAAGAATATTAAATGTATGTAAGATTCAGATTTAAATGTATATGAAATCTTTTTTTTTTTGACTTAGATGCAACACATATCTTATTTAATTTTTCTTACATCAACATATTAGATTGATGCAGAATAATAGGTATTTAGAATATTTAACACACACACACACACACACACACACACACACACACACACACACACACACACACACATATAAGTGCATTTATATTCCTAAATCTGCATTTTTTATTTTCTGTTACACTAGCTTAGAATAGGTATGACAAATAACAAAATTGCTCTCTATTGTCTTTTCTACTTAAATAAAAATGCATAGTCTAAATAATCCCTCTAAAATGTGCATTTCCAGATTTAATAAATGTAAAGTTTGATAGGAAAGGAAAGATGAACTTTCATTCCTAGAATCTAAAATTTAACAGTTGCAACTATATTCTTTCACATTTCTATTTGAACAATAAAGTAACAAGATGAAAATTTAAAAGAATATTTAAACTAACACTTAAAAGTATTTTTCCTACATTTCTTTTTAAAACTATAGGCAAAAATATCATTTCCTTTTTTATTTATTTATAACTGCATTCCTTAACACTTATTTTTGCAGAATGATAAAAACAACAGAATGAAACAACTTAAATATTTATCTATTTTCTTTCCCATTTCCAACATGCATACATTTTATTAACTAATAAAATAGAACATATTTATTTCCATCTTTTTCAAGCAATAAACAAATACATAAAAGTAAATCAAATGCCTTTCTTTTCTCTTTATTTTTTTGAATGAATTAATCAAAATAAAAATACATCTGTTTCTTCATTATTTCCTTTACACAAAATTGGAAGATTACATACTCAAGCCTCTTCATTTCTACCAAATCAGGGCTTGTCAAAATACATTTCTTTTCTTGAAACTCAATATATATTAAAAAAATAGGAACTTTCAAGTAGGACTCCACTCCATTCTTTATTTCAAAATAAACTTGAAATAACATACGTAGGTTGTGACCATGGAGGCTCACCTCCCAACCTAGGCTTACATGAAGCCACTCTTGAGCTAGGAGAACCAAGGCTAAATAGGATACAAGCATGCAAACACAACACAAGAAAGACTCACAACATTTGAACTCCCAACCCAAGGTTAAACAAAGTCACCAAGTGGCTATTTCTTTGTGGGGTGAAGGTGGACCAAGCACCTAGAGGAGAATCTGCAATATGGAGAAGACAATGCCTTTGCAAGGCTACAAAAGTAGAATAACCACAAGTCCCATACTTGTCCCAAAATACCCTTATGTTCCCCATGGCATACAAGCCCAAAATATCCCCTTATGACCCCCATCACATAAAAATATAAATGACAATGCATCAAGGGCCGCATAACCCTTGTGTATCACTCTCTTCCAAGAAGAGAGTCTCTACACTCTTAGGTTGTCAAACAACCCTTCAACCCCAAGGCTACTCTACCCTCCCAAGGGTGAGTATGGCCTTGATACACCAAAAAACATTTATCATGCAACATGCAAGAAAATACACAAGGAAGGACTCAAAACAATCCTCCCAAGCCTACAAAGAAAACAACCATAGAAAAACACAAACAATCTTTTCACATAAACAATACAAGCATATGTAAGGAAGTATTTCAACCAACCTTAAAATCTGCAAATGGAAATGTGGAGAAGTTGTAGGAGAGCTTCCCAATCCACTACTGTTATTCCTTCTCAAGACTTAGAAAAATCCAACTCCAAAAACTAAAAAAAACTTGAACAAAAATTCTATGTCTCCAAAAATTGGAGAGTGGTTGATCAAAATTCTCCCTCTGAAACCATTCCCTAAGAAGATTCTCCTCACTCTTTCCAATCCTCTTGGAAAGAGAGAGATTTTAATAGGTTGGTCTTCCCAACATCTTACAAGCTCTCTAAACAAAGCAACCCAGAAAGGTAAAAGAGAAATGGGGAAGAGCAAACATCACTCAATTGGAAGGTTGTCTAACCTAGGTAAGATCCTTAAAAGTTGAAATTGGGCCATCTTGAAACTCAACTTTTGAGGTGACTAGATAGACACCAGGGAGTGGACACATGGCTAAAATTGGCCTTTACCCATAGGTATAACATATGCACCTTTAAAAATCCCCCTAACCTAACCCTAAGAGTTAGTTTAACCCTCTAGAAACTCACCCAAAGTTTACCGACGGGTCAACCTTGAGTTGACCTTTCTAATGGCTGCCTATCCAAGACTTTGTTGGGACCATACTAGGATATTTTGAAAAATGCATTGGTAAAACAAATTCCCTCCAAGGGACATGTCACTGCCAACTCACTTCACAAAACATGTGTCAAGTGACACCACACAACTACACAATACTTAAATACACATGGCAATGTCCCTTTTTTGGAATTAATAAATTTAACAAATTCAGTTTAAACACACATTCAAGCATAAACATTTACAAATAAAACACATTACACATGAGGTGTTATCTCTCCAAATAGACAACCCTTGGCTTCACAAACACACATAGGTTTAGCTTGATTCTCCGAATAGTTTCCATGGTCACATGGATTAGTTTTCCTGCACATCTCACTTTGCACATTAGTAATCTCAATAATCACATATAATATTATCATATGAAAAGAATACAATTTAGACATTTGCATACAATTTCAATTATAATAATCAAGTTTCCAATTATTCAATAAAATCCACATAAAATAATCTACTCAATGTCTTTATCATAATCATCATGAAATTTAATCATTTATAAAGCATGCATCCATAATTTCTAGTATCAAAATAAAGTACTGCAAATCAGAGATAAATGACATACACCATATCAATGTTATCCAATCACTGGATTATATATAATCTATGTCCATAATTCATCAAAATAAAGTATCAATAATAGGTCCAAAACATGAAAAATAACTGAAATGCTATGATGGCTCAGGGTAGGGCCTCACACCCTCCCCCTCTAGGCATGAACTTCTTGCTAGAGTTCATTAAAAAGATGGGGGTATTGAGATCTCATTCATGATACGTCCTCCCATGATGCCATAACCTCATCATAACAATCCCATTGGACCCTAACCTGGTCTAGCTCTCGGCCTCGAAGAGCCAACATCCAGCGAGCCAAAATGCGAATGGGCTCCAAATCTAGCTGCCCATCCAACTCCACCTGCAAGGCATCCCAATCTAGAATATGAGACTCATCATAAATATATTTTCTCAAAATTGATACATGAAACACATCATGGATGCGTGATAGGCTAGGTGGAAAAGTTAGATGATATGCAACTGATCCTATCCTTTCAAGGATCTCAATTGGTCCAACAAAGCGATGTGTGAGCTTAGAACCCTTTCCATAATGGATTGGACTCTTATGTGGTCACACTCTCAAGAAAACTCTCTCCCCAACCATGAAGCTAGGATCTATCCTTTTCGCATTTGCATACTTCTTCTGTCTATCCTGTGCCTCTTTAAGGTGCTGTCTAATCAAATCCACCCACTACTCCATATCATGAACTATCTCAGGACCAATAGCTACTCTATCCTCAATGCAGTCCCAACTCAACGATGTCCTGTAAGGTCTGCCGTATAAAGCTTGAAATGATGGCATCCCCAAAGAAGTGTGATGCCCATTGTTATAGAAAAACTCTACCAAAGGAAGATACTCTTCCCATATGGTCTGATGATCCATGATGTACATATAGAGCATGTCTTCTAGGACCTAGTTTACCCTCTTTATCTGTCCATCCATTTTTGGATGATAGGCTATGCTAAAGTTGAGGCTGGTACCCATTGCTGCCTATAACACCTTCCAAAAGGAAGAAGTGAAGAGGGAATCTCTGTCTAAAATAATCTTGCGTGGAATGCCATGAAGTCTGAAAATATCCCACAAGAATACCTGTGCCATTGCTGGTGCTGTGAAGGTAGTCCGAATGGTTGAGAAGTTGGCCACTTTGGTCAACTGTCACCATGATGGCATCATGACGATGCGATGACATAGGAAGACCAATGACAAAATCCATCAATATAGTATCCCACTTCCACTCTAGTATCGCATAAGATTGGAGCAACCCACCTGGATGGCGGTGCTCCACCTTGACTCTCTGGCACTCAAAGCATTAGGCTACTAGTACAACAATGAATTGTTGCATACCTGACCAATGATATAATTGTCTCAAATATGCATGTATCTTCTTAACTCCAGGATATGTTGCATAAGGAGCTCTATGAGCCTCCATCACAATGAAATCATGGAACCCTATGGAAGAAGGTACATAGATGCGCCCTCTATGATGTAGGAGTCCATTAGACTCTAATGAATAGTCTGCATACTTCCCTTCTAGGGTCTCCTGAGACCGCACTACCTGGCATACTTCTAAATACCACTCATCCTCTGGCAGCTGCTACAATATACGATCTCTCAAATCTATATCTATAGACATGGAGCATATCTGATGACGTATCCTACTCAAGGCATCAACAATTACATTTTCTTTCCCCTTGATGTAGTGAACATCAAAATCATACTCACATAAAAACTCCATCCATATTCTCTGATGAGCATTAAGATTAGGATGAGTAAATATGTACTGCAATCTCTGATGATTTGAATGAAGCTCAAAAGGATGAGCCAAAAAAAAATGTCTCCACCTCACAAGTGCGTGCACCACTGCTGCAAGCTCAAGGTCATGAGTAGTGTAGTTAAGCTCATGAGTCTTAAGTTTTCTAGACTCATATGCTGCAGCTCGACCCTCCTACATAAGGAATTCTCCTAAACCATCCAAGGAAGCATCTGTACATACCATGAAATCGGCCGAGGGATCTAGCACAACAAGAATAGGTGCACTAGTAAGTGCCCTTTTGAGTTCCTGAAAGGCCCTCTCACACTTTTTTGTCCACTCAAATTTCTTTCCCTTTCATTGAAGAGATGTAATAGGATGTGCCACCCTATTGAACCCCTCAACAAAGCGTCTGTAGTACCCTGCAAGACCCATGAAACTCTTGACTTCTATCATACTAGTTGGTATTAGCCAATCCATAATAGCTTTGATCTTCGATGGGTCAACTAAGATCACATCATCAGATATAACATTCCCTAGACATCTAACCTCTGATCTAAAGAATGCACACTTCAACAAACTGCCATACAACTGATTGTCTGTCAAGCACTGCAATACCTGCCTCAAGTGCTCCTCGTGCTCCTTCTCATTCTGAGAATATATCAATATGTCATCAAGGAACAAAATCACAAATCAGTCAAGGAAAGTGCGAAATACCCCATTCATGAGACTCATGAATACAACTACAACATTCGTAAGACCAAATGGAACCGTGATGAACTCATAGTGGCCATACCTAGTATGAAAAGTGGTCTTATGGATATCGCTCTCTACTATCCTCAACTGATGGTACCTTGACTTTAGATCTACCTTAGAAAATATTTTGGTTCCCTGAAGTTGGTCAAATAGGTTGTCGATCCTGGGCAAAGGGTATCGATTCTTGATGGTCACTTTGTTCAATTGTCTATAATCTATACATAACCGAAGGGATCCATCCTTCTTCTTTATGAAGATGACTAGTGCACCCCAAGGGGAGACACTAGGATGAATGTGACCTTTCTCTAAGAGTTCCTCAAGATGCATCTTGAGCTCATTAAGCTCATTAGTGGTCATCCTATATGGTTCTCTTGAAATTGGCTTAGCTCTTGGTACAAGATCTATATAAAAATCAATCTCTTTGCTAGGTAGCATACCAGGTAGCTCGAAAGGAAATACATCTGCAAATTCCTCAAGGATAGGATGATCATATAGGGAAGGCTCCTTCTCATTCTCTTCCTCTCTATCACTAATGGTGATGGCAAATAACTGGCATCCCTTTTACATGCTCTGCGTAAGCTGCATAGCGGAAATCATACGAAGTGATACGAGCCTCTGAATCCTTGAAATTACTATGGAGGTACCATGATCATCCACACACTCGATCTTTTTCTGGTGACAATCCATCTTGGATCTATGGGCGTATAGCCAATCCATGCCAAGAACAATGCCATAAGATCCTAGAGGTGTGACTCGAACGTCTACTAAGGTGGTTTTACTCCCAATATGAAGCTGACAATCCCTAACCACTGATTCAATGGACACTCTAGCTCCTGAAGCCAACTCCACTTCCCAACTAACACCTTGCCTAGTTGCCACTATCCCACAACGCTTTGCAAACAATGGAGATATAAAAAAATTTGTAGCTTCTAAATCAAACAAGATAGAAACACTACTACCTCTATTCATACCTACGACCTCTATGACTATGGCTTGATGTTTTGGTTGGCGGCTGTCAACCACTGCAAAGACTCTGTGGGACTTACCCATTTCCCCAACTATAGGCTCCGAACCTGCCATCCGCTACCTGCCTACCATTTAACCCTGTGGACACTCTCTCGCCATGTGTCCCATGGCCCCACACGTGAAACAAACACCATGTATTTGAAATTGAACACCCTATGGCCTAGAGTATACCTGTCCTCCTGTCTTGCTCAATCCACTATAACCACCCCTAGAGGATTGCTGAGTCTGTGTTGGAGGTGTGTATGGAACCTATGGTCACTGATCGTGCCTAGGAACCTGTGTCTGCCACTTCTTAGGCTTAAAGTCTTACTGACCTCGTGGAGACCTTTGACTCTGATTCTGTTGTGGCTGCTACATAGGAGGGGGTTTGGAGGACCCCGAAGAATGTTTGTGATTACCCTTCCAGTGGGGTTTCTGAAACCCAAAAGACTGAGGTATAGGGTTTTAGTTCCGATGCTGATCCTGCATGTCCTGAGGTCTACCCTGAATCTCCTTTGATATCAAGGCCATCTCCACGACAACCCAAAGGCTTCCTAGAGATACCATCCTAACTGGTCCTGCTATACTGACATTCAATCCTCTGATAAACTGGTTGATGAGTAGCTTCTCATCCTTCAAGTAGTCAACATAGGGTAAGAGCTCGAAGAACTTGCTCTCATACTGGGACACTGAGAGACCCTTCTACTCAAGTTCATGAAACTCATCAATCCTGCGCTACCTAAAGTGCTCTGATAGGTATCTATCTCTGAATCTCTCTATAAAGATGTCGCAAGTGACGGTGTCCTCAACTATGTCATTCTTATACTCCTCCTGCCTCCACCATGTGGAAGCTGCCCCTCTCAAAAGGTGAATAGCAATCCGTGCCTTCAAATTGCTCTCATAGGGATGCAATCTAAAGCACCTCTCTAGACTCAATAGCCAAGCCTCAACCTCTACCCCATTGCTAGATCCTGCAAATGATGGTGGCTGAAGACCTAAAATCTCTCTGATTTGATCCCCGGGATCACGGGGTGCTCTCTCTCAAATCACTGGTGCCACCACTAGAGGTGGTTCAGGTAGATGGACTAAATCAGGATCATTCTCAGCTTGAGCCTCTATATGGTTAGGAGGTGGACTCCTACTCCACTCCCTAGCTGTAGATCTATGACTCTCAGAAATTTGGTGCTCTGCCCGACGATCTACTGCTGGGAGTCTATCCTGAACTATTCCTATTAGGTTCTGAAGTGCAACCAAAATGTCTTAGTTAGGGTCAATTGGTTGTTCGGGAGGAGCTTTTTGATCCCCTTTTGGAACTGACTCATCCCACACAACATCTTCACATGCCATGCGAGCATGTCTAGGACCCCTACCACGCCTACGAGCTTGTTGCATAATCGGCGACATCCTTAATGATCAATAAAATAAAATAAAGTAAATAAATAAATAAATAATAATTTAAAAAATAATAATAATATTTAAAGCGAAACATAATGGAGAAAGGTTCCTAGTGTTGGAAACCTTGCTCTGATACCAAAATGTCATGCCCAAACTTTTGGGCAATAACGCAACAATAATTTTTTTTTTAAACACAAAAATACTAAATGTTATTTGGTAAACGATGTGATAAATAAGTTTGTCTATACTAAGGGTTGACTTATGCGTTAAAAGGATGGGTTCCTAAAGTTATTTTAATTAACACAACATTATAGCGTTTATATTTTTACTACTGAAATAATTTTACCTAAGTGATCATCACAACTTTATTAATTAATTAATTAATTTTCCCCAAATATGAGAATAATATAGCTATATAAATATTTAATTACAACTCGAGCGAAAATCCCTAAAAAGGTCAACTAGCCTAAAATAATAACTTAAATTAAATGGGGCAATTCCCATTTCAAATTTTAAAAGAAATATTTTCCCTCTCCTTTATTATTTTACTTCTTTTATCTTTATCTCTTCTTCTCACACTGACTAGGGTTTTTTTAAAAATCTTTTAACTCTCTTCTTTTTCTTTCCTTTTTCATTTTATTTTACCCTAACTTGAAATTGGGTTAGGGTTTTATTTTGCTACACAAATAATTTTCTTTCTTTGTGTGCATGTGCAAGTTGATGATGGTGGTGGCATGGCCGAAGGAGGAGGGATCATGCCATGGCAGAGGATGGGCGGTGGAGATTAAGTGTCGAGAAGGGCCGAGGGGTTGCAGATAGGGGGGGGGGGGGCAGTGGTGGTGGCCACATGATGACACGCGTGCACCATTGTGGATACCCACAGTGGTGGTGATCGAGCCTCTACCGTGGTTATCCATGGTGGCGGCCAGGGTTTCATAGCAAGGTTAATTTTTTTTTGAAATGTAACTTTTTTTAATTATATATATATATATCTGTGTGTGTGTGTGTGCATAGTCAATAGGGATAAATGCATTTCTGGGTAATTTCAAATATATTTATATTTTATATATGTTTATATATATATATGCACAAATATATTTATTTAGATTTAAATAATCTGATCTCTTTAATGAGAATATATATATATATATATATATTTTGTTACACTAGCTTAGAATAGGTATGACAAATAACAAAATGGCTCTCTATTGTTTTTTCTACTTAAATAAAAATGCATAGTCTAAATAAACCCTCTAAAATGTGCATTTCTAGATTTAATAAATGTAAAGTTTGATAGGAAAGCAAAGATGAACTTTCATTTCCAGAATCTAAAATTTAACAACTACAACTATATTCTTTCACATTTCTATTTGAACAATAAAGCAACAATATGAAAATTTAAAAGAAGATTTAAACTAACACTTAAAAGTATTTTTCCTACATTTCTTTTTAAAACTATAGGCAACAATATCATTTCCTTTTTTATTTATTTATAACTGCATTCCTTAACACTTATTTTTGTAGAATGATAAAAATAATAGAATGAAACAACTTAAATATTTATCTATTTTCTTTCCCATTTCCAACATGCATACATTTTATTAACTAATAAAACAGAACAAATTTCTTTCCATCTTTTTTGATCAATAAACAAATACATAAAAGTGACTCAAATGCCTTTCTTTTCTCTTTATTTCTTTGAATGAACTAATAAAAAAAAAAATACACATGTTTCTTCATTATTTCCTTTACACAAAATAGGAAGATTACATATTCAAGCCTCTTCATTTATACCGAATGAGGGTTTGTCAAAATACATTTCTTTTCTTGAAACTCAATAAAAAAAAAAAGGAACTCGCAAGTAGGACTCCACTCCATTCTTTATTCCAAAACAAACCAGCAATAACATACATAGGTTGTGACCATGGAAGCTCACCTCCCAACCTAGGCTTACATGAAGGCTAAATAGGATACAAGCATGCAAACACAACACAAGAAAGACTCACAACATTTGAACTCCCAACCCAAGGTTAAACAAAGTCACCAGGTGACTATTTATTTGTGGGGTGAAGGTGGGCCAAACACCTAGAGGAGAATCTATAATATGGAGAACACAATGCCTTTGCAAGGCTACCAAAGTAGAATGACCACAAGTCACATACTTGTCCCAAAATACCCTTATGTCCCCCATGACATACAAGCCCAAAATGCCCCTTTATGACCCCCATTGCATAAACATATAAACAACAATGCAATAAGGGCCCCATAACCCTTGTGTTTCACTCTCTTCCAAGAAGAGAGTCTCTACACTCTTAGGCTGTCAAACAACCCTTCACCCCCAAGTCTACTCTACCCTCCCAAGGGTGAGTATGGCCTTGAAACACCCAAAAACATATATCATGCAACATGCAAAAAAATACACAAGGAAGGACTCAAAATAATCCTCCCAAGCCTACAAAGAAAACAACCATAGAAAAGCACAAACAATCTTTTCACATAAATAATACAAACATATGTAAGGAAGTATTTCAACCAACCTTAAAATCTACAAATGAAAATGAGGAGAAGTTGTAGGAGATCTGCCTAAACCACTACTCTTTTTCCTTCTCAAGACTTAGAAAAATCCAACTCTAAAAACTAAAAAAAACTTGAACAAAAATTCTATGTCTCCAAAAAATGGAGAGTGGGTGATCAAAATTCTCCCTCTCAAACCATTCCCTAAGAAGACTCTCTTTACTCTTTCCAATCCTCTTGGAAAGAGTGAGATATTTTCATAGGTTGGTCTTCCCAACATCTTACAAGCTCTCTAAACAAAGCAACCCAAAAAGGTAAAAGAGAAATGGGGAAGAACAAACATCACTAAATTGGAAGGTTGTCTAACCTAGGTAAGATCCTCAAAAGTTGATATTCGGCCATCTTGTAAAACTCAACTTTTGAGGTGACTAGACAATCACCAGGGAGTGGACACATGGCTAAAATTGGCCTTTACCCATAGTTATATCATATGGACCTTTAAAAATGCCCCTAACCTAACCCTAGGAGTTAGTTTAACCATCTAGAAACTCACCCAAAGTTTACCTACGGGTCAACCTTAAGTTGACCTTTCTAATGGCTGCCTATCCAAAACTTTCTTGGGACCATACTAGGATATTTTGAAAAATGCAAATGGTAAAACAAATTCCCTCCAAGGGACATGTCACTGCCAACTCATTTCACAACACGTGTCAAGTGACACCACACAACTACACAATACTTAAATACACATGGCAATGTCCCTTTTTTGGAATTAATAAATTTAACAAATTCAATTTAAACACACATTCAAACATAAATATATACAAATAAAACATATTACACACGAGGTGTTGTCTCTCCAAATAGACAACCCTTGGCTTCTCAAACACACATAGGTTTAGCTTGATTCTCCAATTAGTTTCCATGGTCACATGGATTAGTTTTCCTGCACATCTCACTTTTTACATTTGTAATCCCAATAATCACATATAATATTATCAAATTAAAAGAATACAATTCAAACATTTGCATACAATTTCAATTATAATAATCAAGTTTCCAATCATCCAATAAAATCCACATAAAATAATCTACTCAATGTCATCATCATAATCATCATGAAATTTAATCATTTATAAAGCATGCATCCATAATTTCTAGCATCAAAATAAAGTACTGCGAATCAAAGATAAATGACATACACCTTATCAATGTTATCCAATCACTGGATCATATATAATCTATGTCCATAATGCATCAAAATAAAGTAGCAATAATAGGTCCAAAACATGAAAAATAACTGAAATGCTATGATGGCTCGAGGTAGGGCCTCACACATTGTTAGTAAGAACAACTTTGGATTGATCTCTAGAAGGCTCTTTTGATAGGGAAATGTTGGCCAAAGAATTCTATAATAGATCTTTCTATCCAAGAAGAGATGAAGAATCCCATTTAGACATGCTAATGTTAGCTTTCTTCATATGTTCCAAAATATTAAATGGAATTGGGTTTACCTTCTATTATAATTTTGGAACAACAGTGTTTGTCTCACTAATACATTTGGCCTAAAATTTCGACGAAGGTTTCCGATGGAGAAGGTATATTGTGAACAAATTTGATTTTTTTTTTGAAAAATTGCCCGCATTCGTCGGAATTCCGACAGTAATTCAATATCTGTTTTCGACAAAGAAGGGATTGGCAATGAAATTTGTGCTTTTTTACAAAAAGTGCCTGCGTTCATCAAAATTCTGACGACCGCGGGCATTACTTAAAAAAAAAACAAAAGACCAAGACATTTTAAACATCATTTTCGCGGCCTCTTCCAATTCTCACATTGCCACTCCCCAGCAGCATACTCCCACCCAGAGTAGGCATACTCCAAGTTTTGGATGAGGCACGTGAATCATTTTGACAGGTTAATGCCAGCTCCAAGAAATGTCGGCTCATGGAATAGGGTTTGTGAAAATGGGAGCAATGTCATCTCATGGAATAGGGCAGGTGTAAAGATCTGTCAACATCTCCCAGCCTGTGCGAAAATGGGAGCAATGTCGGCTCATGGAATAGGGGCATGCTCTTGGGGGCTAAAGACCAATAGTCTTCATTCCCCTTCTTTCATTCATTAGTATTGGTCACCCATCTATTTTGCACCTGGAGATAGTGATGTTTCTGATTCTTGGCCTGGGCGCAAGTGTAAAGCTCTGTCAACATCCCCCAGCCTGTGCAAAAATGGGAGCTTTGAAATGGCACGCCGATTGTTTGACAGTCTGCCTTAGAGAAATTGGAAGTTTTGGAACAAGTTATGAACATCTATAATAGGATAAATATTAGAGGAATTTTGTCACATGTTGTAGCTGCAATTGCCAGGGTACATGCTTTAAAGATTTTTTATATCATAGAATCAACATTCCAATGTCTATTTATTTTTTAAAATTTGGATATCGTATTCCTAACTGATGTCTATTTTCATGAAACTATTCCTTTAGGCAAGCAAATTTTTTGTTCTCTATATGAATAATGGGGTTTGAAATCTATTTAGTATGATTGTGTAATATCCCTTGTCCAATGATGACTGAAAAACAAGGAATATTCACTGTCAAATCTGTGTGTTTTGCTGTTCGCTACTGTTGCGTGTTATGTAGATTGCTGTCTCAGAAGTTTTTCAGTTTGGTATAGAGGTGAACCATCACATATTTCTCATAAATGTACAACTACAATTGACTGCAAGTGAAATAATGATAGCCAAGAATGCATATACAATCAAATTATGATGATCTAACACCAAATTAGACTCAAAATCAGAATGTTTAGCTTGATGACATTATGTCAAACAATTGTCAAGAGTCCTCAGAAAATGGGCGTATGATGATGCAACCTCAAATTACTCTTATTTCATATCTAAAAATGATGAAAATCATTTGTGTCTTTAATAATGAGATCAACAACTAAAAATGGTAAAATAATATCCTAATTACAACTCCCTAATTAGTATAAGATGCTATTTCCAATATTATACTAAGGATAAATATTCAAAAAGTATAATAATTATACTAATACATATATCACTCTCATGCCTTCCTTAATTTGATATAAGGCCCCTCTATCCAAATATGAAGTCTCAAGGGAGTTGTATGTGTCAATTATTCAAGCTTCTTCTAAATCTATTCCAACCTCTTCTTCCAACACATGTCTTAATGATGGTTGAGGATCTTTAAACTTTAAAAATATGAATGAGCACACTCCTCTAGACATGATTTAAATACCACATTTAATTATAAACATGGATGCAATGGACATGATTTAGGATGTGTGCAATGAAGTGTGGAGGTTCATGAGAATTATACATTACATTTTTCTGAAGAAGATTTAGGTTTCTATCCTCCTTCTTTGTTGACATCCCCTCCCCCATTGTCTAATATATCTATGAATTTTCCAACAAATTTTAATCACAACAAGAGATAATTTTGCATGAGTTTCTTAAAGCCAACTTTATTACTCTCCCCTTGAAAAATTGAAGAAAAAACCATATACAAAATTAGGACAAAATTACCTATTAGAGGCTCATTGTCATTCATGGTACTACGTACAATTTCATGTACAATCATACTTGGGAAGCAACATAATAGCCTAGTTCTTCTTATCTCTACATTGTGGAGCAAGAATAATAGTTGTCAATTGTTCCTCTTTTTTAAGGATCCACTTTACCTTTGTTGATTTTTATCTTTTATTACTTGATATCCTTTCTTGCATAGAATTGTCCTCAATCCAAATTCTCTCCTTGCTTGGACGTGTGTGTTCTTTTATTAGGACCTGTTTCTTTCTTGAAACGGTATGTATTTTATGAATGATCTCTCCTTAGTGATAGAAAGTGTGCAATCCTTCATCAAGGATACCATTTCCTAGCAATATGGAAGGTTTGTATTCTTAATCTTCTGCCCATTTCTTAATTTAAAAGATGATATCTTTATTAAATATCTCCTCTATTTTTGGAGGTAGACATATTTAGGAAAAGATTTCTTCCTCCCTCTTTAAAATTATCCCTTTACACTTGTTGAAAAATATCTCTTTTATAACTATCTCTTCCTTTCTTATAGCAATGAGGCATGTACAAGGATCTTTCTTCCTAGCTTGGAATTCATGTATGTTTATTAAGGGTATCTTCTTGGTGCTGAAGGTGCCTATCCTTGATCGCTATCTACCTTAAGGTATCAACCTAGAGGTATGTTGACATCTTAAGGGGAGGCATATGAGCTCTCCTTTTTTCTTGTGTTAATTCATTTATGTTATATCCTCAAACTAGAAGTGCTGTGTTACATAGCGCCCCCTAGGGCATGGTTATCATTTTTTTGAGATTTGTTAAAGGTTACTTGGAATAGCTTGGATTGCTAGTGTGATCATTGTTGTTGTTTACACCTTTTCAAGTGTTAGTTATTATTGTTGTTTGTGTTTTGTGTCACTACAACAACCATTTTGTAGTAGAGTTTTTGGATTGCCTTGTGAACAAATGGTTTTGTTTGTTAATGTTCTCTATCATGGATCACCTAGCATAACACAACTTGCTAGCCAATGAAATCTATGATGTAGCATGAATTACCCAACATTACACAACTTGTAAGATAGTTGTATTCATGTTTCTTCTCTTTTCTCTTATCATATGACTAATAGTAAGCATCTCCTTAGTAGACTTAGAAGTCATATCTCTTCTCCTGTGACAGAGTATTCAAGTAGAATTGTTGGGACTAGGAGGTATGAATCGACTAGATCCTCCACCCATCGGATATAGACAAAATGAATTATTTTTGGATTAGGATGGTACATAGAATCTACTATCAAAAGGTTGTCAAAAATTCTTGGGACTAGGAGGTGTGAACTGGCCTAGTTTTCTGCTTTTCATGCCATCAAAATTTGAGTTTGATTGTCATCATTTACTTTTCCAAATTCTTCACACGTAACTCCTGAATCAATTTCCTACACACAAAATGACAAAAATAGGTTTGTTGATGGGGGCTTTCCTAGGTCAAACCTCAGGTTGTGAATTAACCTTGAAGTATAATGTTTTCCTTTTGAGGGAAAGGATAGATCTAATCTAAAAATGCTTGAAATTGAACATGATACCTTGATGAATCTTTCTTGAATCCTCACACAAGGTTTTAGGATGTCATGTAGAATGTTGATCATGAATGTTGTGCTTTAACTTGAATTCTCCTTCAGTGCTTGATGAATGCTTGATTGCTTGTTCACTTGGAATTGAATTGATTTTATAATTAAGAGATCACTTGAATTGTAGGTAGACCCCTTCAAATGTTTGAATTTTTGGAGCCGACTGACATGAAGCTAATTTTTTTTTCGCACACATGAGGAAAGAAATGAGGGGTCATATTTTGGGACCCGATCATGAGTACCAGGGCACCCAAGGCGTCCTACTCTTGTCAATGAGGACTTAAAATTGAATAGAGGTTGAGGAAGGAGTTGAAAATGCAGATTTCAAGACGATGTGAGTAGAATCAAAGTGGGCACGAAGCAAAACATGCCTAGGGGATATTTAGGATGGGACATGCTAAAGTGGGCATTAATGTCTCAAGATCAGATGGACCTTAAGTGATTGTCTCCCTTGCATATGATTTGTTTGGGTGATATACTTCACCATTCTACTCACAAGAATTTTATTAAGTCTAAAATATAGGGCTCATAACTTATTAATGATGCAGTGAAATTCCTTCATGAAGGACTTCTAGAAGTATTTTTGGATGAGTCTTTGTCAGGTGTAGAGAAAATACAATTGATGCTTAATACATTTAAGGAATGTGCTTTCAAATTGGAAGCCAAAGTTTTGAAGGATGTAGAGAAGAAGGTGGAAGAGAAAAGACTTGAAGTTTTGGTGATTAGATGTAGTGGTGGCATACATGTTTTAAAAGTAATGGCCTAAATATACTAAGGACATAAAGGGTCACATAGATATTATAGCATCACAAATTGTACAACTATCCAATACTATAGACATGAAGAATGATGCAGAAGGAAACAAAAGGCTTCAAATAAAAAAATTGTACATGCAACTAAATCCATTGACTAATCAGAAGAACAAAATTAAGAAACGGTTCGATCATCTAAGAGATGTTGTAGACTTGCAACTCACCAACATGGTGAGACTGTTTGAAGACTCTTAGAAGCTTGATTTGGTGGTGAAGGTTTCAGATAATTGTAGGGAGGTAGAGGATATTCTTTTTAATATTTAAAGAACACAATATTTTGGCCTCTATGTAAGAAGATTGGAATACCTCTTGGTATCAACTCAAGTTCATTCGCAAGCATTCCCCCTGCCATGCAAGCTACTTAGTTTTTGTTGGTAAGAATTTTTTTGTTTTTGTAGAAACATATGTAGATGAGTAGAAGATTTTTGGAGCACAATTTTGGTTCTCTGTTTTGTTCATACACTAAGGGGGAGATGATGAAGATAGGGGAAGAAATTTTGTAGAGATTGATGGAGTTTGTACAATGATGAAGAGATGTCCTTATCTTTGATGTCAAAGGGGGAGAGAAATATTGGTGTTTTGGTGGTTTCACGAGTGTTTCCATCAATGACAAAGGGGGAGATGTTTTAAATATGATTTTGTGTTGTCATTTATTTTTTCGTACTCACCGAGATAACATAAGTCGATGACCTCTCTTCTTGCTGATCGATGCAAGTTATCCCGCTAGTCTGATTGGGCATCGAGATAGCTTAAAATATGTTCAGAGGATGGGCATAGAGGTTGAATACCTAGTGGATTGTAATGTGGTATAGTGAATTCAAGATTTTGAAATTATTGAGTTTTTATTTATCCCTTGCTATTTATGATTTTTTTTGGTTATGGTTGTATTTTCACTATTTTATGGTTTATTGGTTTGTAATGGTAATTTAATGTTGTTTCATATTTTTGTATAGATACTTTATAATAGCCTATTATGGTGATTTGTTCTATTATGGATAATATTGTGGGTCAGATGGCTTGGCCATCGGTGCATGAAATCATTGCATGAGTTCTACTTTTAAAAATTACATGAAACATTTTTAATTTATTTGATTCAGTGTTATTTAAAAAAAATATTATCAATGATGTTTCCTTTCTCCAAGAATTGGATCTAGGATCTTTTTGTCAGATAATATGTAGCATCCAATGACTAAATCTTTTCTTTACAAATGCTTATTTTATTTAATTATCATCTGAGCGTGAATTATAACTTATATATGTGCTGAAGTAGAAGATACAAGCTGAAGATTCGTGTGCAAATAAATTTCGTAAAAGAAAGCAAGCAGACATTATCTTGAATGACATGGAAACAAGGTCATCAACTGCCTAGAAGAGAGAAATTGGAGAAAAGAAGAGGAAAGTGTTAAAGGGTGATAAATACATAGAGAGTATGCAATACAAACAAACAATGTCTGGAGTGTGTGATGTGCCATCTCTAATTTATGTCTGAAGGAACTAACTGGTTTTGGAATTCCTGGGAAACCTATTGGGCCACACTTGGAGGAAATCAAAGTTTTCATGCAAGGGCCACCTTTTTTCTATTATGAGAATGATGCTTTTGCACCGAAGTATATTTGGAAGGCAATATCCAAAAATTTCTATAGTGCATGGAACCAGAGTTGTGGACTTGAAGTACTTTTCGGCTTCCAGAAGACCAAGAGGTTATGCACATAATCTCCCAATAGAAGGGCGATTTCAAGCATTACCTCTCCCCCCCATGACTATTCAGGAAGCACTTCCTCAGACAAAGAACTATTGGCCTCCATGGGATCAAAGAAAAAAATTGAATTGCATAGACTCTAGACGATGTGGTGGTGTCCTTCGTGAAGAACTCTGCACTATAATTGAAAATTCATGAGGGAAACTGCATGATAGTGAACATAAATACATTCTTGAAAAGTGTGAAGAATGGAACTTGGTTTGGGTGGGGCCAGGTCAGGTGGCTCCTCTAGAGATTGATGAGATAGAAATTATATTAGGATTTGAAGAAGCTCACACTCGTGGAACTTTGTGTGCAACTGATCGATTGTGCTATTTGGGTAATGCATTCCAAATAGATATAGTTGCATACCATTTATTTGTCTTGAAAGAATTTTATCCCGATGACATTAAATTAAAGTACTTTCTCTATTTTTTGGTATTGGTGGAGTAGAGGTTGCATTGCATTGACCTTGGATACATATTTTCGTAGATACAACACAACTTAAATGTATCCCAGGTCGATGCAAAGCAACCTTTGCTCCAGAGATCACTAGAAAATAGAGAAAGAAATTTAATTTTATACCATCAGGATAAAATTCTTTCAAGACAGATAAATGGTATGCAACTGTATCTATTTGGAATGCATTACCCAAACAACGCAATTGATCAGTCGCACATGAAGTTCCACGAGTGTGATCTTTTTCAAATCCTAATATAATTTCTATCTTGTCAACCTCTAGAGGAGCCACCTGACCTGGCCCCATCCAAACCAAGTTCCATT